>NC_064820.1:213923794-214226825 GCF_024166365.1 Elephas maximus indicus | reverse complement strand
AGAAGCTTCCCTGATTACCGCACCCCACGAGAACTCCCTGACCCCTCCCTTGCTTTAATCCTCTATGAAGCACTTACCGCCATCTGACACATTTTATATCGTGGACTGAGTTGCCAGGTGTCTCTCTTCTAGCAGGCCGACTCCATGCATTCTTGGGATTTTTGTCTGTCTTGCTCCCCACTGTGTCCGGGGGCCCAGGAAGTACCCAGCCCACCTGGCTGGTTGGCCCATGGGGAAGCTCTGTGTGTGCACACTTGGGCCTGTGAACACACATGTACGCAGGTGTGTGTGGCTGGTGCACATCAGAGACAGGCTACCTTGCTCCTCTTTTTCTAAACAAAGTAAAACCTGGTCTGGAGTCTGCTCCCCACCACCTATTACTGGCACCCTTCCACCCTCTACTCCACCTCTAGTCAGTGTCAGGCTGGGGAGGCCAACTTGCTGCATGGGGTGCCCTGCCTCTTCAACGGCTCTGTGTATGTATATGTGTATGTGTGTGTGTGTATCTATGGGCATGCCTGGGTCTGTAAGTGTTCCCTCTCCGGGCTGGCCCACCCGCTCCAGGCCAAAAATGAGCGCAACTACCACATCTTCTACGAGCTGCTGGCTGGGCTGCCTGCCCAGCTCCGCCAAACTTTCAGCCTACAGGAGGCCGAGACCTACTACTACCTGAACCAGGTGGGCACACCTGAAGGGCCTATGGGGCCTGTGGGAGTGGTGGGATGCCACTGAGGCCAGGGCCAGGGTTGCAGTGGGCACAGCCTTAATCTGCCCCAGGAGCTGAATAAGGGATGTCCCACAGCCCTGGTCTTCCCACCCCCATCACCCCTGGGCTGGGTGGGCAGCCAACTCGTGCTGCCCCAATGGCCAATGAAAGTTATGGAGGTTTAGGGAGGAAGAGTGTGGATTTAAGCTTTTCACTGCAGCAAGGGAAGCAGATGTCTTTGTGGTTCAAAGTGGAGAGCACTGGAGGTCTACCTGATTCTTCAGTTCTTTGAGCCTCGGGGGGAACTGGCCAGCCTAGAGCTACTAAACTGGCCCTCTCTGTGCCTCAGTCTGCTCAGCTGTAAAATGGGACCAATAGAGTGCCTACTTCACAAGGATATAGTGAGGATTAGATGAGGAAATGCCTGTAAGCACTTAGCACACGACCTGGCACGTAGTAAGTGCTCGATAAACGTTGGCTGCAGTTTTTTGTCATCATTACCATTGGGCTGTGACAAAGGTCGAGGTGTAACAACCACTGCTGCGCAAAGCCATTATTCGGCTGTGCTCAGGGTCTCCGGCACATGAGAATGGAATGCCCTTTTCATGATGAGAGCTTGAGGGACTGGCTTAGGGTCACACCACTGGTCAGGCAGACCAGGGACCTTGAGGGCTCCAGATTCCCACTCAAGGCCCCTGCCCTCACCCAGGGTGGGAACTGTGAGATCCAGGGGAAGAGTGATGCAGATGACTTCCGGCGGCTCTTGGCCGCCATGGAGGTGCTGGGCTTCAGCGGTGAGGACCAGGACAGCATCTTCCGCATCTTGGCCTCCATCCTGCACCTGGGCAATGTCTACTTTGAGAAGTACGAGGTGAGAAAAGGCCATAGCCTGCATGGCTCCCCAGCACCTTGGGACAAATGCCATCTTCTCAGAGGCTTAGCTGCCACCTGTCTT
Source organism: Elephas maximus indicus (assembly GCF_024166365.1). NCBI lineage: Eukaryota > Metazoa > Chordata > Mammalia > Proboscidea > Elephantidae > Elephas > Elephas maximus. Next base: position 214,225,164 of record NC_064820.1, on the reverse strand, counting down.
TCCCCTTCTGGCCACACTGTGCTCATATCATTTGTCCTTTTTTTGCTTTTTTTTTTAATGTTGTTTGTTTTACTGCTGTATGGAAGCTCTTCATATATGCTAAGGAAATCAGCCCTTTGTCTCTGATATGAACCGTAGATATATTTTACAGCTTGTCATTTATACCTTGACTTCCTTTACAGTGTTGGTTTGTTTTGTTTTGCCATGCACATTAAAAAAAAATTTCTAAGCAATTCATTTATCAATCTTTTCTTGTGTAAAATTTGGACTTTGCATCCCGTTTAAAGGGGTCTGCCTCGTTTGGGAATTATAACAGCCCTCTCCCATAGTTTTTTCAAGACCTTTTATGGCTTTGTTTTTACATTTAGATCTTTCATTCCATCAGGCATTTATCCTAGTGTCAGGTGTTTCTTAATTAAAAAAAATTTTTAACTATTTTTTAGAAGTGTTTTATTTATGTTTTTTTATTGAGACAAATTCATATAACATAAAATTATTTTAAAGTGAACCCTTCATTGGCATTTAGTACATTCACAATGTTGTATAGCCACCACCTCTGTCTAGTTCCAGAACATTTCATTACCCCAAAAGGAAACCCCATATCTATTAAGCAGTTACTCTCCATTCCCCCCACCTCAAGGCCCCAACAACTACCAATTTGCTTTTGGTTTCTGTGGATTTGCCTGTCCTGATCTTTCATATAAATGGAATTGTACATTATTGGTCCTTTTGTATCTGGTTTCTTTCACTTAGCATAATATTTTCAAGGTTCATCCAAGTTGTGGCATGTATCAAGACTTCGTTTCTCTTTATGGCTGAGTAATACTCCATTGTATGTATGTAGGACATTTTGCTTATTCATTCCTCCGTTGATAGACATTCGGGTTGTTTCTGCCTTTTGGCTATTGTGAATAACGCTGCTATGAACATTCCTGTACATGTTTTTGGTGTGGACACAAGTTTTTATCTCACTGGGGAGAACTCCTAGGAGCAGAATTGCTGAGTCTTTATGTTAATCCTATGTTTCACGTTTTTAGGAACCGTCCCAGTGTTTTCCATAGCAGCTGCACTGTTTTACATTCCTACCAGCGTTGTACCAGGATTCTAGTTTCTCTTCATCAACACTTGTTATTTTCCTTTTATTTTTTATTTTGTTTTTGTTGTTAGGTGCCGTTGAGTCTATTTCATAGTGACCCTGTATACAACAGAACAAAACACTGTTCACTCCTGTGCCATCTTTCATTGCTATGTTTGAGCACATTGTTGCAGTCACTGTGTCAATCCATTTTGTTGAGGGTCTTCCTCTTTTTTACTGACCTTCTACCTTACCAAGCATGATGTCCTTCTTCAGGGACTGGTCCCTCCTGATAACATGTCCAAAGTACATGGGACGAAGTCTTACTATCCTCACTTCCAAGGAGCACCCTGGCTGTACTTCTTCCAAGACATACTTGTTTGTTCTTCTGGCAGTCCATGGTATATTCAATATTCTTCGCCAGCACCATAATTCAAAGGCATCCATTCTTCTTCGGTCTTCCTTATTCATTTTCCAGCTTTCACATGCATGTGAGCCGATTGAAAATATGGCTTGGATCAGGCGCACCCTAGTCACCAAACTGACATCTTTGCTTTTCAACACTTTAAAGAGGCCTTTTGCAGCAGATTTGCCCAGTGCAATACATCATTTGATTTCTTTTATTTTTTTTTAATTTTTATTGTGCTTTAAGTGAAAGTTTACAAATCAAGTCAGACTCTCATACAAAAATTTATAAACACCTTGCTATGTACTCCTAATTGCTCTTTCCCTAATGAGACAGCATATTCCTTCCTTCCTCTATTTCTTTTTGTGTCCATTCAGCCAGCTTCTGACACTCTGTACGCTCTCATCTCTCCTTCAGACAGGAGCTGCCAACATAGTCTCATGTGTCTACTTGATCCAAGAAGCTCATTCTTCACCAGTATCATTGTCTATCCTATAGTCTAGTCCAATCCCTCTCTGAAGAGTTAGCTTTAGGAATGGTTCCTGTCTTGGGCTAACACACAAAGTCTGGGGACCATGACCTCCGGGATCATTCTAGTTTCAGTCAGATCATTAAGTCTGGTCTTTTTTATGAGAATTTGGGGTCTGCATCCCACTGCTCTCCTGCTCCCTCAAGGGTTCTTTGTTGTGTTCCCTGTCAGGGCAGTCATCGGTTGTAGCCGGGCACCATCTAGTTCTTCTGGTCTCAGGCTGATGTAGTTTCTGGTTTATGTGGCCCTTTCTGTCTCTTGGGCTCATAATTACCCTGTGTCTTCGGTGTTCTTCATTCTCCTTTGCTCCAGATGGGTTGAGACCAATTGATGCATCTTAGATGGCCACTTGCTGGCATTTAAGACCCCAGATGCTATTGTCCAAAGTGGGATGCAGAATGTTTTCTTAATAGATTTTATTATGCTAGTTGACTTAGATGTCCCCTGAAACTGTGGTCCCTAAACCCCTGCCCCTGCTATTCTGGGCTTCAATGCATTCAGTTTATTCAGGAAACTTCTTTGCTTTTGGTTTAGTCCATTTGTGCTGACCTCTTCTGTATTGTGTGTTGTCTTTCCCTTCATCTAAAATGGTTCTTATCTACTATCTCATTATTGAAAACCCCTCTCCCTCCCTCCCCCCTCTTGTAACCATCAAAGAATATACTCTTTTCTGTTAAAATATTTCTCGAGTTCTTATAATAGTGGCCTTATACAATATTTGTCCTTTTGCAGCTAATTTCACTCAGCATAATGTCTTCTAGATTCCTTCCATGTTATAAAATGTTTCATGGATTCATCATCGTTCTTTCTCGATGCGTAATATTCCATTGTGTGAATATACCATGATTTATTTATCCATTCATCCATTGATGGGCACCTTGGTTGCTTCCAACTTTTTGCTATTGTAAACAGTGCTGCAGTGAACATGGGTGTATATATATCTGTTTGTGTAAAGGCTCTTATTTCTCTAGGATATATTCCAAGGAGTGGGATTGCTGGATTGTATGGTACTCCTATTTCTAGCTTTTTAAGGAAGTGCCGAATCTATTTCCAAAGTGATTGTACCATTTAACACTCCCACCAGCAGTGTACAAGTGTTCCAATCTCTCCACAACCTCTCCAGCATTTATTATTTTCTGTTTTTTGGATTAATGCCAGTCTTGTTGCAGTGAGATGGAATCTCATTGTAGTTTTGATCTGCATTTCTCTAATGGCTAATGATCATGAGCATTTCCTCATATATCTGTTAGCCACCTGAATGTCTTATTTAGTGAAATGTCTGTTCATATCCTTTGCCCAGTTTTTAATTGTTTTTTTTGTCTTTTTGTAGTTGAGTTTTTGCAGTATCGTGTAGATTTTAGAGATCAGGTGCTAATTGGAAATGTCATAGCTAAAAGCTTTTTCCCAGTCTGTAGATAATCTTTTTACTCTTTTGGTGAAGTCTTTGGATGAGCATAGGTGCTTGATTTTTAGGAGCTCCCAGTTATCTAGCGTCTCTTCTGCATTGTTAGTAATGTTTTGTATACTGTTTATACCGTGTATTAGGGCTCCTAGAGTTGCCCCTACTTTTTCTTCCATGATCTTTATCGTTTTAGATTTTATGTTTAGGTCTTTGATCCGTTTTGAGTTAGTTTTTGTAGATGGTGTGAGATATGGGTCTTGTTTCATTTTTTCACAGATGGATATCCAGTTATACCAGCGCCATTTGTTAAAAAGACTGTCTTTTCCCCATTTAACTGACTTTGGGCCTTTGTCAAATATCAACTGCTCATATGTGGATGGATTTATGTCTAGATTCTCATTTCTGTTCCATTGGTTGTACCAGTACCAGGCTGTTTTGACTACTGTGGCGGCATAATAGGTTCCACAATCAGGTTGAATGAGACCTCCCACTTTGTTCTTCTTTTTCCGTAATGCGTTACTTATCAGGGGCCTTTCCCTTCCATATGAAGTTGGTGATTTGTTTCTACATCTCATTAAAAAAATGTTGTTGGAATTTGGATGGGAATTATATGGTATCTATAGATGGCTTTCGGTAGAATAGACATTTTTACAATGTTAAGCCTTCCTATCCATGAGCAAGGTATGGTTTTCCACTTACGTAGGTCTCTTTTGGTTTCTTGCAGTAGTGTCTTGTAGTATTCTTTGTATAAATCTTTTACATCTCTGGTAAGAGTTATTCCTAAGTATTTTATCTTCTTGGAGCTACTGTAAATGGTATTGATTTGGTGATTTCCCCTTCAATGTTCTTTTTGTTGGTGTAGAGGAATCCAACTGATTTTTATATGTTTATCTTGTATCCTCATACCCTGCTGAACTCTTCTATTAGTTTCAGTAGTGTTCTTGAGGATTCCATTGGGTTTTCTGTGTATAAGATCATGTCATCATCTGCAAATAGAGATACATTTACTTCTTCCTTACCAATCTAGATGACCTTTATCTCTTTATCTAGCCTAATTGTTCTGGCTAGGACCTCCAGCACAATGTGGAATAAGAGTGGTGGTAAGGGGCATCCTTATCTGGTTCCCAGTCTCAAGGGGGATGCTTTCAAGCTCTCTCCATTTAGGATGATGTTGGCTGTTGGCTTTGTATAAATGCCCTTTATTATATTGTAGAATTTTCCTTCTATTCCTATTTTGCTGAGAGTTTTTATCACGAATGGGTGTTGAACTTTGTCAAATGCCGTTTCTACATCAGTTGATAAAGTCATGTGGTTCTTGTCTTTTGTTTTATTTATATGATAGGTTACATTGATTGTTTTTCTAATGTTGAACCATCCCTGCATACCTGGTATGAAACACACTTGGTCATGGTGAATTATTTCTTTGATATGTTGTTGAATTCTATTGGCTAGAATTTTGTTGAGGATTTTTGCATCTAAGTTCATAAGGGATATAGGTCTGTAATTTTCTTTTTTTGTAGTGTCTTTACCTGGTTTTGGTATCAGGGATATGGTGGTTTCATAGAACGTAGTTTGGTAGCATTCCGTCCTTTTCTATGTTCTGAAATACCTTTAGTAGTAGTGGTGTTAGTTCTTCTCTGAAAATTTGGTAGAACTCTGCAGTGAAGCCATCCGGGCCAGGGCTCTTTTTTTTGTTGGGAGTTTTTTGATTACCTTTTTAATCTCTTCTTTTGTTAGGAGTCTATTTAGTTGTTCTACCTCTGTTCGTGTTAGTTTACATAGGTAGTGTGTTTCTAGGAATTCATCCATTTCTTCTAGGTTTTCAAATTTGTTAGAGTACAATTTTTCGTAGTAATCTGATATGATTCTTTTCATTTCAGTTGGGTCTGTTGTAATATCGCCCTTCTCATTTCTTATTTGGGTTATTTGCTTCCTCTCCTGTTTTTCTTTTGTCAGTTTGGCCGATAGTTTTCAATTTTGTTAATTTTTCAAAGAACAAGCTTTTGGTCTTGTTAACTCTTTCAATTGTTTTTCTGTTTTCTATTTGATTTAGTTCTGCTCTAATTTTTATTATTTCCTTTCTTCTAGTGCCTGAAATTTCCTTTTGTTGCTCTCTATTTGTTCAAGTTATAGGGATAATTCTTTGATTTGGCCCTTTCTTTTTGGATGTGTGCATTTATTGATGTAAATTGACCTCTGAGCACTGCTTTCGCTGTGTCCCAAAGGTTCTGATAGGAAGTGTTTTCATTCTCATTGGATTCTATGAATTTCTTTATTCCATCCTTAATGTCTTCTATAATCCAGTCTTTTTTGAGCAGGGTATTGTTCAGTTTCCAAGTGTTTGATTTCTTTTCCCTGCTTTTCCTGTAATTGATTTCCACTTTTATGGCCTTATAGTCAGAGAAGATGCTTTGTAATATTTCAATGTTTTGGATTCTGCTAAGGCTTGCTTTATGACCTAATATGTGGTCTATTCTAGAGAATGTTCCATGTGCATTAGAAAAGAAAGTATACTTGGCTGCAGTTGGGTGGAGTGTTCTGTATGTCTATAAGGTCGATTTGGTTGATCGTGGCATTTAGATCTTCCATGTCTTTATTGAGCTTTCTGGATGTCCCGTCCTTCACCGAAAGTGATGTGCTGAAGTCTTCTACTATAATTGTGGAGTTGTCTATCTCACTTTTCAATGCTGTTAGAGTTTGTTTAATGTGTCTTGCAGCCCTGTCGTTGGGTGCATAAACATTTAATATGGTTATATCTTCCTGGTATATTGTCTCTTTAATCAATGTATAGTGTCCTTCCTTATCCTTTGTGGTGGATTTAACTTTGAAGTCTATTTTGTCAGAAATTAATATTGCCACTCCTGCTCTTTTTTGATTGTTGTTTGCTTGATATATTTTTTTCCATCCTTTGAGTATTCGTTTATTTGTGTCTCTAAATCTAAGGTGTGTCTCTTGTAGGCAGCATATACATAGATTGTGATTTTTTTTAATCCATTCTGCCACTCTGTCTCTTTATCGGTGCATTTAGTCCATTTACATTCAGCGTAATTATGGATAGGTATGAGTTTAGTGCTGTGATTTTGATGTCTTTTTGTGTGTGTGTTATTGACAGTTTCTTTTTCCCACTTAATTTTTTGTGCTCAGTAATTTATATTTATATTTTGTCTTTTCCTCTCATAAGTTGTTGTTGGTTTTGTTTCTGCTGAGTCTCTACTTTTTTCTTATAATCTACTTTGATGAGTAGGATACTTAGTCTCCTTTGTGGTTACCTTAATATTTACCCCTATTTTTCTAAGTTTAAACCTAACTTTTATTTCTTTATATCACCTTGTCTTCTTCTCCATATGAAAGATCTATGACTACATTTCTTAGCCCCTCTTTATTATTTTAATGTGGTCTTCTTTTACATAATGACATCGCTGTTTCCCCGTTTTGAGAGTTTTTTTTCTTATTTTTGTGATTTCCGTTTCTGGGCTAACATCTGATTGCTTTGTCCAGTGTTCTAGTCTTGGGTCCATACCTGATATTATTGATTTTCTAACCAAAAAACTCCCTTTAGTATTTCTTGTACTTTTGGTTTGGTTGTTACAAAATCCCTAAACTTCTGTTTATCTAGAAATGTCCTAATTTCACCTTCATATCTGAAAGACAGTTTTGCTGCATATATGATTCTTGGCTGGCAATTTTTTTCCTTCAAAACTTTGTGTAAGTCATCCCATTGCCTTCTTGCGTGCATGGTTTCTGCCAAGTAGTCTGAGCTTATTCTTATTGACAGGTTTATCCCTAGCTGCTCTTAAAATTCTCTCTTTATCTTTGGTTTTGGCCAGTTTGATTATGATATGTCTTGGTAACTTTGTTTTAAAATCTACCTTATGTGGAGTTCAATGAGCACCTTGGATAGATATCTTCTCATCTTTCACAATATCAGGGAAGTTTTCTGCCAACAAATCTTCAACAATTCCCTCTGTATTTTCTGTTATCCCTCCCTGTTCTGGTACTCCAATCACTTGTAGATTATTTCTCTTGATAGAGTCCCACATGATTCTTAAGATTTCTTCTTTTTTTTTAATTCTTTTATCTGATTTTTCTTCAAATATATTGGCATCAAGTGCTTTATCCCCCATGTGTCTGTCAGTTTGTCATACTGTGGGGACTTGTGTGTTGCTGTGATGCTGGAAGCTATGCCACTGGTATTCATATACCAGCAGGGTCACCCATGGAGGACAGGTTTCAGCTGAGCTTCCAGACTAAGACAGACTAGGAAGAAGGACCCGGCAGTCTACTTCTGAAAAGTATTAGCCAGTGAAAACCTTATGAATAGCAGCAGAACATTGTCTGATATAGTGCTGGAAGATGAGCCCCCAGGTTGGAAGGCACTCAAAAGATGACTAGGGAAGAGCTGCCTCCTTAAAGTAGAGTCGACCTTAATGGCATGAATGGAGTAAAGCTTTTGGGGCCTTCATTTGCTGGTGTGGCATGACTCAAAATGAGAAGAAACAGCTTCAAACATCCATTAATAATTGGAACCTGGAATGTACGAAGTATGAATCTAGGAAAATTGGAAATCATCAAAAATGAAATGGAATGCATAAACATTGATATCCTAGGCATTAGTGAGCTGAAATGGACTGGTATTGGCCATTTTGAATTGGACAATCATATAGTCTGCTATGCTGGGAATGACAACTTGAAGAGGAACGGTGTTGCATTCATCCTCAAAAAGAACGTTTCAAGATCTATGCTGAAGTACAACGCTGTCAGTGATAGGATAATATCCATACACCTACAAGGAAGACCAGTTAATACCACTGTTATTCAAATTTACGCACCAACCACTAAGGCCAAAGATGAAGAGATAGAAGATTTTTATCAGCTGCTGCAGTCTGAAGTTGATCAAACGTGCAATCAAGATGCATTGATGATTACTGGCGATTGGAATGTGAAAGCTGGACACAAAGAAGAAGGATGAGTAGTTGGAAAATATGGCCTTGGTGATAGAAACAATGCCGGAGATCGAATGACAGAATTTTGCAAGACCAACGACTTCTTCATTGCAAATACCTTCTTTCACAAACATAAACGGCGACTATACACATGGACCTCACCAGATGGAACACACAGAAATCAAATTGACTACATTTGTGGAAAGAGACAATGGAAAAGCTCAATACCAGTCAGAACAAGGCCAGGGGCCGACTGTGGAACAGACCATCAATTGCTCATATGCAAGTTCAAGCTGAAACTGAAGAAAATCAGAGGAAGTCCACGAGAGACAAAATATGACTTGAGTGTATCCCACCTGAATTTAGAGACCATCTCAAGAATAGATTTGACACATTGAACACTAGTGACCAAAGACCAGACAAGTTGTAGAATGACATCAAGGACATCATCCATGAAGAAAAGCAAGAGGTCACTGAAAAGACAGGAAAGAAAGAAAAGATCAAGATGGATGTCAGAGGAGACGCTGAAACTTGCTCTTGAGTGTTGAGCAGCTAAAGCAAAAGGAAGAATTGATGAAGTAAAAGAACTGAACAGAAGATTTCAAAGGGCCTCTCGAGAAGACAAAGTAAAGTACTATAATGACATGTGCAAAGAGCTGGAGATGGAAAACCAAAAGGGAAGAACACGCTCGGCGTTTCTCAAGCTGAAAGAACTGAAGAAAAAATTCAAGCCTCCAGTTGCAATAGTGAAGGATTCCATGGGGGAAAATATTAAATGACGCAGAAAGCATCAAAAGAAGGTGGAAGGAATATACAGAATCATTATACCAAAAAGAATTAGTCGATATTCAACCATTTCAAGAGGTGACATATGATCAGGAACCGATGGTACTGAAGGAAGAAGTCCAAGCTGCACTGAAGGCATTGGCGAAAAGCAAGGCTCCAGGAATTGATGGAATATCAACTGAGATGTTTCAACAAACAGATGCTGGGCTGGAGGTGCTCACTCGTCTATGCCAAGAAATATGGACGACAGCTTCCTGGCCAACTGACTGGAAGAGATCCACATTTATGCCTATTCCTAAGAAAGGTGATCCAACCTCATGTGGAAATTATAGAACAATATCATTAATATCTCAGGCAAGCAAAATTTGCTGAAGATCATTCAAAAACGGCTGCAGCAGTATATCGACAGGGAACTGCCAGAAATTCAGGCAGGTTTCAGAAGAGGACGTGGAACCACGGATATCATTGTTGATGTCAGATGGATCCTGGCTGAAAGCAGAGAATACCAGAAGGATGTTTACCTGTGTTTTATTGACTATACAAAGGCATTTGACTGTGTGGATCATAACAAATTATGGATAACATTGCAAAGAATGGGAATTCCAGAACTCTTAATTGTGCTCATGAGGAACCTTTACATAGATCAAGAGGCAGTTGTTCGGACAGAACAAGGGGACACTGATTGGTTTAAAGTCAGAAAAGGTGTGTGTCAGGGTTGTATTCTTTCACCATACCTCTTTAATCTGTATGCTGAGCAAATAATATGAGAAGCTGGACTATATGAAGAAGAACTGGGCGTCAGGATTGGAGGAAGACTCATTAACAACCTGCGTTATGCAGATGACACAACCTTGCTTGCTGAAAGTGAAGAGGACTCGAAGCACTCACTTACTGATGAAGATCGAAGACTACAGCCTTCAGTATGGATTACACCTGAACATAAAGAAAACAAAAATCCTCACAAGTGGACCAATGAGCAACATCGTGATAAACGGAGAAAAGATCGAAGTTGTCAAGGATTTCATTTTACTTGGATCCACAATCAACAGCCATGGAAGCAGCAGTCAAGAAATCAAAAGATGCATTGCATTGGGCAAATGTGCTGCAAAGGACCTCTTCAAAGTGTTGAAGAGCGAAGATGTCACCCTGAAGAATAAGGTGCGCCTGACCCAAGCCATGGTATTTTCAATCACATCATATGCATGTGAAAGCTGGACAATGAATAAAGAAGACCGAAGAAGAGTTGATGGCTTTGAATTGTGGTACTGGTGAAGAATATTGAATATACCACAGGCTGCCAGAAGAACGGACAAATCTGTCTTGGAAGAAGTGTGGCCAGAATGCTCCTTAGAGGCAAGGATGGTGAGACTGCGTCTTACATACTTTGGACATGTTGTCAGGAGGGATCAGTCCCTGGAGAAGGACATCATGCTTGGCAGGGTACAGGGTCAGCGGAAAAGAGGAAGACCCTCAACGAGGTGGGTTGACACAGTGGCTGCAACAATGAGCTCAAGCATAACAATTATAAGGATGGCGCAGGACCGGGCAGTCTTCCGTTCTGTTGTGCATGGGGTTGCTATGAGTCGGAACCGACTCGAGGGCACCTAACAGCAACAACAAGTGCTTTATCTTCAAGGTCCCCAATCCTCCCTTCCATTTGCTCGATTCTGCTTCTCTGACTTTCTATTGAGTTGTCTAATTCTGTAATTTTATTGTTAATCTTCTGAATTTCTGATTGTTGTCTCTCTATAGGTTCTTTTCAGCTTAATAAATTTTTCATTATGTTCTTGAAGAACCTTTTTCATTTCTTCAACTGTTTTATCTGTGTGTTCTTTGGCTTGTTCTGCATATTGCCTGATCTCCTTCCTTATGTCTTGAAGAGTTCTGTGTTTTAATCTTTTGAATCCTGCATCTGGTAGTTCCAGGAAGGCACGCGCATCCAGAAGATCCTTTGATTCTCTGTTTTGAGAGCTTGTTAAAGTGATAATGGTCTGTTTCTTTATGTGGTTTGATACTGACTATTGTCTCCGAGCCGTCTATAAATTATTGTATTAGTTTATTTTATGTTTGCTTACTGTATTATAGTTTCTCACTTTGTTTTGTTTTGATATTCCCAAATGGGTTGCTTGAGTGAGCTAGCCTGATTATTTTTGCCTTTGGGGCTCTGATGTCCTGTCACCAGATGGCTAGAACTATTAACAGGTATATGAGCTTATGAGTCCATTCACTTTTCTTGTGTGTGTTCAGCTCAGGTGTCCAGGTCGCTGGTCATCAAGTGTGTGGTACAGGCCCTGTCCTACAGTCTTAGGGGGCAAGGGTGTTTGCTGTAGGTACTGGTACCTGGTTGCAGCAGGGGGTCACACTGTGAACAAGGCAGGGGGCTGAGAACCATTCCCCAAGTGTCTCTGAGGAAAGTGCGTCCCTCTTCCCTAGAGTGTGCAGGTAGGTGGGTTCTGCAGACGGACCATGGGCACCCATTGCTTTTGTTTGTAAGGACTGGGAGGTACCAGTTATCCTTGGACCCCTGTCGCGGGTGGCTGGGTGACCTGAGTTGAGCCACCAGTCCTTAGGCCCCTGATGTGGGTAGGTGAGGACCCTGTTTAATAGGCAAAGCCATGTCAAATATCAAACATCCACCTCTCTACCACACAGCTTAAATAGTCACAGTCTACCAGCAAGGGCCTATTCTCCTGGAATAGGCCCACACAGGTCCATGCAAAGGGAAAGGTACTGAAAGTGCATCGACCGTTTATGCCTGGACGGGAGCTGCTTCTGTTCTGAGCTCCCCAGGTTAGTGGAACTGGCAAATTATCTTTTCCCCCTGTTGTGAATTTATTCCTTTCCCAAGTCCAGGAGCATGGCTCAGGACGCTCAAATGGGCCTATCCAGGCCCAGGGAAATCAGCCACTGAACCTGGCTTGTGGACAGGGTGCACGGTAAAATATACGCAAGTACTTAGCTTTTGCCAAAAGCACCATTCTTTCCTGGTTCCGGAGGTGTGAGTAGGCTGTGCGGCTGAGAAAACTGTGGCCGAACGCTACCACCAGCCCACCCCAGGCGCTTCTGCATCTGGTGCCTGAGGGATCTCAGCAATTCAGGTCTGGCAACTCCTTTCCGCTTCTGGAAGGTCTCACTCTCCCCCTGCCACTTATTCTGTTTTCTAACTTTACCTTTGATATTCAGGGCCCCTAGCTTGTCATAAATCTAATTGTTTCACTTGATTTTTCGGGGCTTTGTTGTAAGAGGGATCGCAGGAAGCATCTGGCTATTCTGCCATCTTGGCCCTGCCTCCCTGATTTGACTTCTTGACTGCTGCTTCCATGGACATTGATTGTAGATCCATGTAAAATGAAATCCTTGACAACTTCAATATTTTCTCCATTTATCATGATGTTGCTTACGGTCCAGTTGTGAGGACTTTTGTTTTCTTTATGTTGAGATGTAATCCATACTGAAGGCTGTAGTCTTCGATCTTCATCAGTAAGTGAGTGCTTCGAGTCCTCTTCACTTTCAGCAAGCAAGGTTGTGTCATCTGCATATCGCAGGTTGTTAAGAGTCTTCTACCAGTCCTGATTCCCCGATCTTCTTCATATGGTCCAGCTTCTGGGATTATTTGCACACCATAGAGACTGAATAAGTATGGTGAAAGGATATAACCCTGACACACACCTTTCCTGATTTTAAACTGTCAGATATGTCGTAGCGAAAAATTTTCTCCCAGTCTGTAAGTTCTCTTTTAAGAAATCCATATTTGTGACCATTCCAAAGAAAGGTGATCCAACAGAATGTGGAAATTATCTAACAATATCATTAATATCACACGCAAGTGAAATCTTGCTGAAGAAAGTTCAAAAATGGTTGTAGCACTACATTGACAGGGAACCTGCAGAAATTCAAGCTGGATTCAGAAGAGGATGTGAAATGAGGGTTATCACTGCTGATGTCAGATGGATCTTGGCTAAAAGCAGAGAATACCAGAAAGATGTTTACCTCTGTTTATTGACTATGTAAAGGCATTTGACTATGTGGATCATAACAAATTATGGATAACATTGTGAAGAATGGTAATTCTAGAAAACTTAATTATGCTCATGTGGAACCTGTACATAGACCAAGAGGCAGTCATTCCCACAGCCACAGCCTCCTAGGTTTCAAAGAGTCAGAGTTTCACCAACTCAATTCTGGAGTGTGGGGCTGCCTTTCACAGAGTACCAGTGAGATGGGGCCAGATCTGCTACCCAAAGCTGAGGGAGTGGGGCTTCCATGCCCAAAGGGCAGAAGAATGGGCCTGCTGGGGCCCAGAGGATGGGATCTACACTCAGATGGACTAGAAGAATGGGAGTGCCCAAATCTGAGGGAGCAGAGTTGCCATTCCAGTAGGCCTGGACAGCAGAGCTGAAGCCCAGGGCCGAGGGGCCTCCACCCAGAATCCGGAGAATGTGGCCAACACCCAGAGTCTGGAGGGCAAGGCCATCGCCAAATGGTCTCAGAGAACAGAGGATTATTTTCAAGCCTTGGGAGGTGTTGTAATGTGTTCTGCTGACTTGCTTGGTGCCTGTTATCCCTTCTTTCACTTCAGTTTCTCCCATTTGTGATGGAAACATCTACTTTGTGCCTGTCCCACCAGCAGTGGTACCCGGCGAAGGGGGAAGAAGGGAATGGGGAACGATTACTTAATGGATACAGGGTGTTTTTTAGGTGTGGTGAAAAAATTTTGAAACCAGATAGAGGTAGTGATTGCGTGACTTTGTAAATGCACTAAATGCCACAGAATCGTATACTTTAAAAGGGTGAATTGTGTGTTATGTGCTGTTGCCTCAGTTTTAAACACACAGTCACACGCCTGCTGTGTTTTTCATAGACGGATGCACAGGAGGTGGCCTCGGTGGTGAGCGCCCGGGAGATCCAGGCTGTGGCGGAGCTGTTGCAGATCTCCCCCGAGGGCCTGCAGAAGGCCATCACATTCAAAGTGACTGTGAGTCTGCGGGTACCTGGGCTGCTAAGAGAGCTTCCTGTGGGCCACCTTTTCTACCCACCCGCCTTTCTGTCCCTGTCCCTTGTCTGGGTCAGTCCCTCTCGCAGGCTTATGAGGAGGCTCTGAGGAAGTGACCTCAGAACCCAAGGGCTTCAGGGTCTCATATCTCCTGGAGTTTGCAGAGGCTGTTCCCTCTGCCTGGAATGCTCTTCCCCCTCACAGCTACTCACCTATCTAGACCCAGGCCAGTCATCCCCCCTCCAGGGAGCCTCCTCTGGCTTCTGTCTGAATCTCACAAACCCTGGGCTCTCCTCCCTTCCCAGGGCTGACCTCATTGTGCTGCCATGCCTGTTTATGCCTCTGTTCCCCTCAACCAGCAGCTGCCACCCCCACCAGTGCACCTGGACAGAAGGGGGAGGAGGGTGTGCCCATCTGTGCTGCCTCTGGCCTGCCTTACCTGTGCCCCATCCACCCTCTGGGGGCTTTCTGAAGGTGGTAGCTGGTCTGCCCTCAGCTCAGGGACCGTTTCCTTCCCCAGGAGACAATGCGAGAGAAGATCTTCACACCCCTGACTGTGGAAAGCGCTGTGGACGCCAGGTGAGGCCTCCCCTGCCCTGCCGGACCCCCAGGCCCTGTCCCGCCCCGTGCCCCACCCACGAAGCAACCTCTCCACTCCAGGGACGCCATTGCCAAGGTTTTGTATGCACTGCTGTTTGGCTGGCTCATCGCCAGGGTGAATGCACTGGTGTCCCCATCACAGGACACGAAGTCCATCGCCATCCTAGACATTTATGGCTTTGAGGTAGGGGCCGTGTGGGGGAAGGGGTAGGGGCAGCCTGCTGGCTGCCTCTTCCACCCCACTTCTCCCCTTCTGCACCACTCACCTTCATCCCTTCCTGGGTCTCCCCCTCACCCACATGTCCAGCCCTCAGGAGGGTAGGGAATAGCTGTGACAGAGGCAGCCTAGCCTCTGGGACAGAAGGAGACACCCTGAGCCGATGCCTGAAGAACCAGTGATGGCATTCTAGGTCGAGGGAACAGGCCAGGGCCTGCAGGGTGCTGGGCAGGTGTCTGTGGGTTGGAAATCTGCAGTGACTGTGGGGTTGAGCGCACATGCGGACTGGTGGGACGCAAGGCGGGGTGATTATAGAAGTGACAGCTAACACGTGGTACCTGCTATGTGACAGGTACTGTTCTAAGCACTTTACACTTATTAATTCACTTAATCCTTATAATAACTGTACGAGACATGTGCTGTCATTATCCCCATTTTACAGATGGGGAAACTGAGGCACAGAGAGATGCCCAAGGTCACACAGCTAGAAAATGGCAGAGCCAGGACTTGAACCTGGGCAGAAGGCTTCAGAGCTGTGCCTTTAACCACTCTCTGTCCTGCCTCTCATCAGGAGTTTGGGTGTCTGGCGCTACCCAGTGTGCAAGGCAGCTGTGGAGGGTTCTGAGCAGTGGGTGTGTGGTCAGGCATGAGAGCTCTGGGCCTGGGCTGGCAGAGGTGGACAGAGCCCAAAACTATCACTTCCCACCTGGCAGGACCTGAGCTTCAACAGCTTTGAGCAGCTGTGTATCAACTATGCAAATGAGAACCTTCAGTACCTTTTTAACAAGATTGTCTTCCAGGAGGAGCAGGTGTGCAGGCCCCATTACCACTCCCATCCCCATTCTCACTGACCGGGTCAGCCCGGGGGGGGCCTTCCTGGGGACAGACCAGGATGCACTGGTTCTCTCAGGCAAACCAGAGGCCACCAGTCGATGAATGGGGAAGGCCCATGTGATGGCTGTGTCCTACAGGGGTGTTGGGTGCTAGGCCCAGAGGAGAGCCACCTTGAGGGTCCTTCTCACCCTCTGCAGGGTTGTCCCAGGTGGAGGGAGCAGTGGGACCCTGAAATGGCTCATGTTTTCTTGCTAGGGAGTGAGCCCTCTGTTCTAGGAGGCATGCAAGCAGAGGTGGCCTGGCCCGGCCCCTCCAGATGGATTCAGCCCCTGAGTGTCTGGCTAGTTGAAGGGTGGCTGGGTGTGGCAAGGCGCCGAGCCTCTGCTGCTTGCTGCCTGCAGGAGGAGTATGTCCGTGAGCAGATCAACTGGCAGGAGATCACCTTTGTCGACAACCAGCCCTGCATCAACCTCATCTCGCTGAAGCCCTATGGCATCCTGCGCATCCTTGATGACCAGTGTTGCTTTCCCCAGGTGAGTCCGGTTAGATCACTGACATCACTGAGCCTCCATGGCCTCATCAGCCACTGAGTCCTTCATTCGTCTCTACTCTGGCCTGGGGGCAGGTGTCAGGACATCCAACCTCCCATTCACAACCTGGGGGGATTAAAGCTGGTAGGGAGCTCTGGGGTTCCAGAGGAGGGGCTGCCACCAGCCTGGGAAGTCAGAGAAGGCTTTCTGGAGGAGGTGACCTTGGGGTTGGGCTTCAAATCCTGATTGGAAAGCATAAAGTACACAAGGGTGGGATGGATGCTCCTGGCAGTGGGACTAAAGAGGAAAATGGCAGCTGAACTGGAGGGGAGGCTGTTGGGAGCTGAGTCATCAAGGCCTATCTACAGGGGTCCACTTGGGCCCTATGGCTCACTTGTTGCCACCCTCAGCACAATGGTTAGCCTCAGGAAGCTGTGAGTTACTCCTCACCAATACCTGTTGGAGACCTTGCCACCAGCCGGGAACAGGGCATCTCCCCTGGGTGCCCAGCCCCCTGCCCACCCACTGACCCCTACCCACCCACTGACTCCTGCCTGCCCCAGGCCACAGACCACACGTTCCTGCAGAAGTGCAACTACCACCATGGCACCAACCCACTCTACTCCAAACCCAAGATGCCACTGCCTGAGTTCACCATCAAGCACTACGCAGGCAAAGTCACTTACCAGGTGAGACCCCAGAGACTGCTGGCCTGGCCTCCCAGCACCTCACTGCCCCATCTGTTGTGGACATAGAAGCATTACATGGGCTGTAGATACTAACACCTGGATTCCACTTCTGGCCCTGCCACTCCCTAGTGCTGTGACCTTGAGCAAATCACTTAGCCAATCTAAGCCTCCATATCCTCATTGGGAAAATGGGAATAATAGTGCCCCTTTAATAGGAGCCTACGGTAGGTTTGATAAAGAGTACTTATCCTATAGGGTTGCTATGAGTCGGAATCGACTTGATGGCAACGGTTTTTTTTTATTCTTAGTAGTAGTATCACTGAGGCCACCCTCATCCCTGTTACCTGAGGTATGTTCCTGCCCTAGAGGGGCTAGGGGCCAGGATTCTAGGCCTCTGTCTCCATCTGGGTCTCAATTTCTTCATCTGTAGAATGAGCACAGCACAGTGTCCTTCACTGAGGATGGAGGCCAAGACCCAGACTGGTCATGTGAAGCCCTGGCTAATACCCACCAGGAGTGGGGAGGATGGTGGAGAGGGTCCAGTCCCTCCTGGGACAGACAAGGAGATAGTCCTGAAGGAGGCCTCCCCCCACCCCACACAAACCTCCAACCCACCAGAGGGAGGGAGAGAAGGAGGCAGGGAGGAAGCTGGTTATGCAGACTGGAATGGAGGTGTCCCTCTACCCTGGCCCCTCAGGCTGCTTGAGCCGGAGGATTATGGCCTGAGCTCCCCCCAGTTCTCCCTCTTTTAGGTGCACAAGTTTCTGGATAAGAACCACGACCAAGTGCGCCAGGACGTGCTAGACCTGTTTATAAAGAGCCGGATGCGAGTGAGTCCCCCAGCCCACAGTCAGGCCCCTCCCCAAGACCCTACCTCCTGGGTACTACCCTGGCGTGGCTCTTCCTAGCTTGGCCTGCCCCAAACTTGGCTCTACCCCCACCCAGCACTGGGAAATGGGAAGGCACCCTAGCCATGGCCCACCCCAGCTCTGTACCTGGCAGCCTTGGCTCAGCCCCTCGTGCCTCTTTTTCCAGCCCCACCCCCTGGCTGGCCCTGTCCATGGTTGGCCCTGCCTCAGCACTGCAGCCCTACCCTCCAAATCCTAGCCCCACCACAGGCCAGCAGATGATGCTGTGACAGGAATCCTGACCCCTGCGCTCCCTGGCATGTGCCCTGAGGAGGGTCCTTCAGTCCCTGGCCTCCGTCTGCCCTTCTGTCAAATGTGCACCTGTCCGTGACCATAGGCATAACAGGCCTACCTCAGGGGCCTGTGTGTGTTCCCTGACTGAAGAAGAAAAGCTGCCACAGTTCAGCCATGGGGTGGGCCCTTGAAAGGTGCTGAGCGTCCTGTCTTGAGAGGTGTGCAAGCCAGGAGGACAGAGGCCTCACAGATGGGGGTGCGATGGGTCAGCTGTTGGATCCCTCTGGTCTGGGAGTTGCTTTTTTGACTGCTTTTCTCTCTCTCCCTTTCTGCTTCTCCCTTTGTGTCTGTCTCTGTCTTCTGGGTCCCCTCTCCGACTGTCCCTTCATCTCTTGGTGCCTTGACCCCCACCCCCACCCAGGTGGTAGCATACCTCTTTGCCAGCCATGCCCCACAAGCTGCTCCGCAGCGCCTGGGCAAGAGCAGCTCCGTTACCCGACTCTACAAGGCACACACGGTGGCCGCCAAGTTCCAGCAGTCGCTCCTGGATCTGGTAGAGAAGATGGAGAAGTAAGTGTGCCGGTGGGTGGTGCACCTCCCCCCTGGTTCAGTGCAGAACCCTCAGCAGGAGGTGTCCGTCCTTCTGGGGCCTCACACTGTCCACCTCCTGCCCTGTGCAGGTGTAGCCCCTTGTTTGTGCGCTGCCTGAAGCCCAACCACAGGAAGGTGAGTGATGGCTGAGGTCCCTGGAAGAGCCAGAGCCCCCTCTCCATGCTGGGTGACCTTGGTCAAGGGGCTTTGGACCTCGATCTGTCCAGCCCACTGTGGATGTTATTCCCCCTGGTCGTGCTCCCCTGCAGGAGCCAGGCCTCTTTGAGCCAGAGGTTGTAATGACACAGCTGCGCTACTCAGGGGTGCTGGAGACTGTGCGCATCAGAAAGGAGGGCTTCCCTGTGCGGCTGTCCTTCCAGATATTCATTGACAGGTACCTCATTCGGGCTCCTGGGCTCCATGGGCTCCTTCCCAGCCCCCATAGTCCAGGACCACAAACCAGGCAGTTGCTCAGTCTGTGCAGTACGTGAGTCCACCACACGCTAGCTGTCACTTGGTCAATACCGTTACTGTTTTATATTTTTTCATATTTTTACTGTATCTTTGTTGACTTCAAAGGGTGGTTTGGACAGTTACGATGACAAGTTTCCAGCAGATGGCAGTAAAGTGTCCTGTTCTACTGAAATCATATATTATGACAATTCTCCACACCCAGAAGAGTCTTGAGGACAGAGTGCCTTTTTCTGATTAGAAGACACTATGAGTGGGGTTACCACAAAGCTGGGCCTCCAGAGACAGGGGGTTGGAGGTGGTGACCCTGTGGTCTACCAGGCAGATGGGATAGGTCCCGTGGTCTCATAGCCCCCAGCTGAGTTTGGTCCCCACAGGTACCGCTGTCTAGTGGCCCTCAGGCACAACGTGCCAGCCACTGGGGACATGTGTGTGTCGGTGCTGAGCCGCCTGTGCAGTGTTACACCAAACATGTACCGAGTTGGAGTCAGCAAGGTGAGTCCCACCCCCGCTGTTCCCCAGAGATACCCAAGCTAAAGCCTCCTGTCCCAGAGGCAGTCCAGACGAGCCTGGTAGATGGCATGCTGACCCCATCTCTGGACCTTTGCACAGGCAGCTCCCACTGCCAGGTTCAACATTATCCTTTCTTTCACCTCACCAAACCCAGCCCATCTTGCAGCGTGCTCCTGGAGACTGCCCTATTTGTTCTATGTCCACTCACTGCTGGGGAGGGAGGCCCCCACCACCCCGGTCCAGCCACCTGGCCCTTACCTGCCTCAGTACCCACTTCCTGTCTCCAGCTGTTCCTTAAGGAACATCTGTACCAGCTGCTGGAGAGCATGCGGGAGCGGGTCCTGCACCTGGCAGCTGTCACATTGCAGCGCTGCCTCCGTGGCTTCCTCATCCAGCGGCGATTCCGCTCACTGCGCCACAAGATCATCCTGCTGCAGAGCCGGGCCCGAGGCTACCTGGCCAGGTGGGGCCCAGAGGTGGCAGGACTCCCTGGGGCCCTGTAGCCAGGCATAGGAGAACTTAGGTATTGAGCTCAACGTAGCCTGAAATTAGGTGGTTAGCACTCCATCCCTGGAGACATGCGAGCAAGGGGTAGAGGCTTCTGCAAGGAGGGAGATCAGATTCACTGTGTGTTTACTCTTGGATACCCTTGTGACTGGTGGGGGGCGGGTAGATAGTACAGATGAGGGGCCCCAGCCTACATCTCAGGTCCCAGATAGAAATACACAGTCCAGACAGGTGAATTTGGACCTAACACTTAACTTGCTATGTGACCTTGGCTAAGTCAACTCCAGTTTCAAACCCTTGTGTCAAAGGGCCCCAGAGTGAAGTGTGGCACTGGCTCCCAGACCAGGCCAGGGTAGGCATCTCTGCCCCTTTGGTCCCAATCCCCGTCCCCCCACAAGATGCCCTCTGTCGTCCACAGGCAGCGGTATCAGCGGATGCGGAGGGGCCTGTTGAAGTTCCGGTCCCTGGTGCACTTGTACATAAGCCGCCGGCGCTACCTCAAGGTATGAGCCTCTCCCCTCGCCCTCTACCAGGAGCTGGGGACTGCCCTGCCTGGCCAGGGAGCAGGAGGGAGGGGCAGCACTTAGTACCCAGACGGTCTTGGGTTTCAGTCCTCTCGCTGATACTCTAGCCTGAGCTTCCTCATCTACCCCTCGGGATTGTGGAGAGGGTTAAATGAGATATTGCATATGAAGGCTTTGGTTGGGCCAGGTTAACACTCAGGTCTTCAGTAATTAGGAATAACTAGAAAGAGGTGACCTGAAAAACCTCTTTGGGTGTGAGCCCAGTCTTGGCCTGTTGTCATATAAGCTGGCCACCATAAAGGAAGATACATCTCATCTTCAAAGCACTGAGGAGCTGCGTAGCTGTCTCTGAAGGTTCCATCACCGTTGCTCAGCCATCTCTAGAAATCCTCCTTGGATGTCTCTCTCTTCCCCCAGAGTTTCCCCCTCCTTCCTTTGCCTTGTGTCTCTCTTGCAATGTCTTTCCCCCAACTCTGTGTCTCTGGCCACACCTCTGCCTCCCCTTGCCCATCTGTGAAGTGGGTGCAGTATCCACAGCCTCATGGGCAGATCTTCAGCCAGCAGGCTTGCTTGCCCCTTCATCCTCATGCCAGCTGCCTCTGCATGGTGGCCCGGGACTGCCCTGGCCTGTGGGCTGTCATCGCCCCTCCCGCCATGCCTGCCTTGACTATCTGCTCTCCTGCAGCTAAAGGCAGAGCAGAGGCACCAGGTGGAGGAGGCACGGCTGCGGGAGCAGGAGGTGGGTGCAGGAGGTGGGTGGTAGCAAGGGACAGGGGGAGGGAGGCAGGTGGGGGTGTAGCAGGCCAGTTCTTTCACATGCGATGTCCCTCCAGGAGCTGAGCAAGCGGGAGCTGGTGGCTGTGGGACACCTGGAGATACCTGCTGAGCTGGCTGGGCTCCTGCAAGCGGCAGCAGGTATGCCTCCACTGGATTGAGGAGGGGAGGGCATGGGTGTGGGGAGGCATGGCTGCCAGGCACTCATGCCCTCCGCAGGCCTCAGGCTAGCCCAGGCACCCCAGGTGGCCCCCGTGCGGACTCCCCGGCTCCAGGCTGAGCCCCGTGTCACGTTGCCCCTGGATATCAACAACTACCCAATGGCCAAGTTTGTTCGGTGTCACTTCAAGGTAAGGGCTGGCATAGGCACAAGGGGCCCAGCCAGTGGACACTGACCAATCTGAGCTAACGTGGTCCTCACCCTGGGGCATGGCGGTCTTCACCATGGCCATGCCCCGTGGTGCCAGGTGTGGCTCCTTCAGTTGCTAGATCATGGGGAGTCTGGGAGGTTGCTGGGGCCCAGATTGCAGTGGAGGACCCTCAGGGGCTTGGGTAGCTGGTAGAGCCACAGCACATCAGCCTCGCCCTGTCTAACTTTCTGCTCTCCAGGAGGGGCCCAGATAGGGCTCATCCTATCTCTACCACCAACTCAGGAAGGCCAGTGTCTGCCCCTCCCTGAGCCTGAGTTTCCCCATCCATACACTGGGGACAAGAGCCCCTGCCTCGCTGGCTCTTGTGCGCCCACCTGGCCTAGAGCCGTGGATCCAGATGGGCCTTGCCTGTGCCCCCAGGAACCTGCCTTTGGGATGCTGACAGTGCCCCCGAGGACCCCCCTCACATGCCTGCCAGCAGAGCACCACAGGGAAGCTGTGTGCATCTTCAAGCTGGTATGCTGCCCACCCCAGGCCACTTTCAAGTTCATAGGCCTACCCTGGAGGCCTGATCTCCTGGGCCCTCCACTACCCTAAGCCATGAGACCTGGCCTCTTCTCTGGAGGAGAGACTTTCATATAATTGGGAGGATCTAGACTCCTCTCTGGAGGAGAGACTTTTATGTCATTGGGTGGATCTGGCCTCCTCTCTGGGCTGAGGTCTAGGGGTTAGTAGTCTTTCTTCTCCCAGCCATCTTCCTAGCAAAAAGACCACCTGAGAGCCTCCCTAGAGCCTCCTAGGAACACTGAAAATAGGACCCAGTCTGATGGGGAGGGCAGAGCAAACTACTGTAGACTGAGGTTAAGCACAGAGGCTGAGAAGTCCAGACAAGACCCCTAACCAGCCCTAAGCAGAGTCAGGGAGGAGTTCCTGGAGAAGGAGACATTTGAGCTGAAGTGGAAGGAGGAGTCAGAATTTGCCAGACAGGGAGAGAGGAGACAGCACAGAGAGAACAGGAAACTGGTGTGGTCAGAACAGTCAGGTGCACCAGGGTGAGAGGAGTCAGCAAGGCCTTGATTGATAGACCCAGAGCTTGGGTTTCATCCCAAGGCTACTAGGAAGCCAAGGAAGGTGCTTAGCACGGGAGGGATGTGGTCAGGCCTACATGTTAGAAAGAACCCTCTAGGGCCTGGATGGAACAGGAAGTGAAGGGCTGGCTGGAGGCCAGGAGTACAGGGAGGGAGCTGGGGCTGTAGGGGAGCTATAGAAGGTTCATGAGCAGGAGAGAAATTCAATGTATACTTCGGATCTTGACTTCTCCCATAGTTGGGGTGAGCTGGCTGGTCATTTGGCATAGAATATGGCAATTACATTGTAATATGGGGGACTTTATGTGAATATGGGGGCACATGTGAGGGACATGAGAGGGACTAACGCTGGTTGGGGAACCTGGCAGTAACACCTTTCTGAGAGGTCCAGAGGAGTCTGTTTGTGTTTCAGGTGCTGCGTTTCATGGGGGACACCCACCTGCATGGAGCCCAGGAGCAGGTCTTTGGGAACTACATTGTGCAGAAAGGGCTGGCGGTGCCTGAGCTGCGCGATGAGATCCTGGCACAGCTGGCCAATCAGGTGTGGCGCAACCCGAATGCCCACAATGCTGAGCGGGGCTGGCTGCTGCTGGCCACCTGCCTCAGCAGCTTCACACCCTCCTCACGCCTCAACAAGTACCTCCTCAAGTGAGTGGGACTGGGCGGGGCCCAGGGTATGAAGGGCAGTGACACCGGCAGTGGGGCCCAAGGCAAGATCTTAAAGGCCATGCCAGCAGTGAGGTCTCCATGCTTGGAAGCTCAGGTACAGAGGCTGGCCTGCGGCTGCTGTCCAACTCCACTGGGCTCCAAGCAAGAGAAAAGGGCAGGTCTTCACTGCAGAGGGTGGCATTCAGGTCAGATTGGACAAAGGATTTCCAGAACTCAGAGAGTGGCAAGATCAGGAAGTAGAGGACTTGGGAAAGGATATTGACATCTCATGTCATAGGAGAGAGGTTAAGAGCATGGGCTCTGGACTCAGAAGGTCTGGGTTCAAATTCCAGCTCAGCCACATATGAGCTGTGTGGCCTTGGGCAAGTTACTTAACCTCTCTGGGTCTCAATTTCCCACTTATACAATAATGATTGTACAATAACGATAATGACAGTACCTATCTCATAGGCCTGTAAGGATTGATTGTGTAAACACATACGATGTGCTTAGAACAGACAGCAGTACTATGTGAGTATAGCTGCCACCATCATCATCTTCATCATTATTATGCCACCCTTTTGTCTGAAAAGGATGATTTACAAGGAGAAGAGTTCTGGCAGACCCTGGGTACAAATCTTAGTTCTGACATTTACCTGCTGTGTGACCTGGTGCAAGTCACTGGCCCTCTCTGAGCGTACTGCCTCAGTTGTAATTGTGGATGCGAGGTGTGGTGTGTACAGAACCTCACTGGGTCAGTGTGCAGTAGCTTGGCCAGTCCTGTGACTGTGGTGGCAGCTGAACTGGCAGAGCTGGGCCACCTGCCTGTGGGTCCCAGGCCTTCCTGTGGACATGGCTTTCAGCTCCCTCTTGCAGGTCCCCAGGCACTGTTCCAGTGCTGCCCTCTAGCCAGATCCAGCAGCAGGTGGGAGGGAGGCAGGAGGTCTGGCATGAGGAGTGCCTGGCCTACGCAGAGCTCAGGCCCAATGGCCCTGAGTCCAGAGTCGAACCCTCACAGTCATGTCTTGTGAGATGAGAACTTTGAGGCTCAATGAGGGTAGGTAAACCAGCCAGAACTGCCTGGTGGAAGAATGGAGGGCAGAGATGCAAGCCCAGGCGGCTCTGGTTCCAGAGTTCAGGTTCCTGCCCGCCTGCAGCTGCAGTCCCCATCCCATCAATGACATCTGGCTCCAACAAGCTTAGGTGGGCCAACCTGGAACCTCTTTGGCCTATCCTTGTGCTGGCATGAGATACTGTGGGGTAGCCTGGGGTGGTTTCAGCCTATCCCTGAAGCTCTGGGTTATCCTGGAACCATTTCCACCTAGTCTCAGAGCTCTTACCTAGCCTGGGACCCTCCTAAGTTAGTCTGGGGACTTTTTAGCCTCACCTCAGAGCTCTGGGCTAACCTGGCCCTCCCTCAGCCTAGTCTTAGACACCCTGGACCCCTGGGCTAGCCTCTTGATCCTGGCTCCAACCCCTCCCACCAGGTTTGTGTCTGATTATGGTCAGAATGGCTTCCAGGCTGTGTGTCAGCAGCGCCTCGTGCAGGCCATGAGCCGGGCCCAGCAGCAGGGCTCCAGGGTCGCCCGCACCTTCCCCCCAACCCAACTTGAGTGGAAAGTCACCCAGGAGAAGGCCAGCATGGCAC
This sequence comes from Elephas maximus indicus, assembly GCF_024166365.1. Classification (NCBI taxonomy): domain Eukaryota; kingdom Metazoa; phylum Chordata; class Mammalia; order Proboscidea; family Elephantidae; genus Elephas; species Elephas maximus. The sequence continues at coordinate 214,199,883 of NC_064820.1, read as the reverse complement.
TGGATGTGGGCTGCTTCAATGGTGAGCTGCACTCCCCACCCCTGATGCTGTCCTCACTGGGGTCGGGAGAAGCTGCAAGAGCCTGTAGAGCTGGGGAGGGGGCTGAACAGATGTGGCTTTGGACCTGGGGGAGAGGGGAGGCAAGGCAGAGGCAGGGAGGCTGCAGGTCTGGGGTCCAGGAGAAAAGCAGAAGCCTTGAATACAGATGTGCCTAGACTGAGCCCAGCACCTGCTACCTCCCCAGGGGACCAGTTTTCCTGCCCAGTGCACTCATGGAGTACAGGGGAAGAGCTGGCTGGAGACATCCTAAGGCACAGGTTGTGTACCCCACCCAGCACCCCTTGTACACCTCAGAGGGCTGGAGGGAGGCACAGAAGGCCAAATCTCCTAGGGGCTCCACTCTGGTCTTGCTTTGGGTCTGGCTCCTATCGTAGGGCCCCCAGGCAGTGCCTGAAGGTCCCTCATTCCCATCCCTCCTGTATGATGTAACCAGGAGATTGGCAGATGGCTGGCGGGGCTGGACAGTCGCCATGAAGAATGGGGTCCAGTGGGCGGAGCTGGCTGGCCACGACTACGTGCTGGACCTGGTGTCAGACCTAGAGCTACTCAGGGACTTTCCGCGGCAAAAGTCCTACTTCATTGTGGGCGCGGAAGGGCCCGTGGCTGGCAAGGGAGGCCCCAGCGTGTAGGTAGCTACCTGGGCGTCCCCTCATACAGATGGTCTCCCCCAGGCAGAAGGCTCTGCCCCTGCCGGCTGCTGGGTGATGTTCTGAAGGAGGTGGAGCCCACCGAACAGTCCTGCCTTTTAAAGAGACAGAGTTACCTACTTCCAGGGCACAGGAAAGAATCTGGGGGTGGGTTATCTGTGGGCTATGGATCTCTCTGGGGATCAACTGCTCCATGTTCCCCTCCCCCACAGGGTGTTTGGGAGCAGCTGGGACTCAGATGAGGATATGCCCGTGAGGCCTCCGCCCCAGGGACATGTGCCCCAAGTACCTGACTCCTATAGGCACTGCAGCCACAATGAGGGTAGTACAAATGGGGAGACTGAGGCCCAGGGAGAGACAGCAACTCACCCAGGTCAACCAGTAGTGGCTGCTGTCTCTGGTAGGGTGGTAGCCTGGGGGCCGTGGGGGTAGAGACTAGCAGGAGAAAAGAGCTTGACTTTCTTGTGTCCATTCCCAAGCAGACTGGGACAACCTTGGCGAGCCTGCTGTGCCCCACAGGGGGCTGGACTGCTACCTGGACAGCCTCTTTGACCCGGTGCTATCCTACGGGGATGCGGTATGGAGGCATGTGCCCACAGCAGGCACAGGCAGGCCAGAGACATGGGGTAGCATGTTCTTGCTGGTCTCTCCCGAGAGCCAGGCCAAGGATAGGGTGTCCTCACACTTAGAGGTGCTCCTGACTGACCCCAGAGGGACTGTACAGCTAAAGGTCCCCGACTCCCCATCCTGCCTTTGAGGGACCAGCCCTATGTGGCCACTGAGAGCTTTCTCTTTGGCGTGGGAATGACCTTGACCCCTGGGTCCTTCAGCCCCAGATTCTATGAGAGCCCCTCAGGCATCCTTGCTCATTCTGGGAGCTCCCTCCATTGGGTCCAGACAGGTTGTGCCACTCTGAGCAGGGTACAGCCCCTCTTTGAGCCTCAGTTTACACCACTATGAGAGGGAATAGGTGAGCTGGGAACTGGCAGGCCTTGCGGAAGACTAATTGGAGGCCACATGGGCAAAGGCTGGGTATGCAATAGACACTTGGACAGCGGAAGGGGCGGAGGAGGCGGTGGTATCAGGTGCCCGTTGCCGTGGAACTTGGGAGTGCAGAACTAAGGCTGTCACCCTAGCTGCCTGCTGCCCCCAGGACCTGGAGAAGCCAACAGCCATTGCCTACCGCATGAAGGGGGGAGGCCAGCCTGGTGGAGGTGGCAGCAGCAGCTCTGAAGACACCCCTGGGAGACCCCCAGAGCCAAAGCCAAGTCAGTGTCCACCCAGGGTGGCTCCAGGGTGGGACAGAGCGGGGGCTGCTCACTGGTTCCTGCTGGGATGGGGGCAGCCCCAGGTGGGCAGGGGTGAGAGACTAGTGGGGTCATGGTTGGGAACTCCCACCTCCTTCTACCCACCACTTCCTACTCCGTGCCCCCTGCTTGACCCTGACCCGGCCCGGCAGTCCCAGGCCTGGACGCCTCCACGCTGGCCCTGCAGCAAGCCTTCATCCGCAAACAGGCCGTGCTGCTGGTGAGTGAGGGAGGGGCTGCTGCAGGGCAGAGATTGGGCTGCCTGGTCCCAACCGCCTCCTCTCCCTAGGCTCGAGAGATGACTCTGCAGGCCATGGCACTCCAGCAGCAGCCCTTGGGCCCCGCCCCGAGACCCCTGCCCCCTGAGGTGAGTTGTCTCTAGAGATGGGTGCTGGGCTATTCCAGGACATTATTGCCCCTCTCTGAGCCCAGCAGCCCAACAGCCTGTCTTGGGAAGAGCTGGGGCCTCTGAGAGCAGGTAAGGGCTGGAGTGTCCTCAGCAGCCCACCTCATGCCCTACTCTTTGCAGAAGCCCTTAGTGCCAGAGGCATGGCCAAAGTCTGTGGGTACTGGGCCCCCCGCCAAGCCCGTGCTCCTGCGCTCTGCCCCAAGGCCTGTGACCCCAGCCCCCACAACCAAGGCTCCCAGGCCCCCCACCAAGCCCGCAGCTGTCCCCGTTCTAGCTCAGGACCGGGCTTCTCCAGAAACCAGTGAGTGTCCTATCCCAATGCGGGGGGGCTCCCAAAACTGGACTGTGGGCGTGCCCTGTGACCTCCCTCTGCTCTCCACCCTGCCCCCACAGCCTCCCTAGAGCTGGTCCGGCATTCGAAGCTGAACTCTGAGCACTTCCCCCAGCCCACACAGCAGATCAAGAACATCGTGCGTCAGTACCAGGCACCCCGGGGAGGCCGGCCCGAGGCCCTAAGGTCAGCACGGCCCCCAGGCCTCCAGCTCCCTGGTTAAGGACAGGGCTTAGCACTGCTGCCTGCGTGTCGTGTCCACCATCAGTGAACTGTCTGCTGGGTCAGGCAGTACCAGGCCCCACACCCTCTAGGGATTGAGCGTACTTATGCAGGTGGTCCAGCCCCCTGTGGCAGAGGGAGGCCCCAACTGCTGTCAGGTAGCTTATGCTGTGTCCCTGGGTCTCACCTTTTTCATTTATTACAATGAGGTGGGGTTGGAAGGGAAAGTTCCCATTGTAGGGATTTACAGTGGGAAGGGGAGACTCAGTGTCCAGCCCATGATAGCACACCAACCCCACTCAGGAAGGATGGTGGGAAAGTATTCATGAAGCGGCCAGACCCCCACGAGGAGGCCCTGATGCTCCTGAAGGAACAGATGACTCACCCAGCAGCAGCACCTGGCACCCAGGTGAGGGGGCGAGGCTGGGCTGTGGGAAACACAGTCAAGCCTCAGGGATGGCCTCAGAAAGAAGCTCCCCCTACAAGCCAGAGTCTCATTGGCTGCCCCCATCCCCTGCTGCCCCCTGAGCACTCTCTGGGGTGGGGACAGGTGCCCAGAGAGGCCGTGGCCTTGGTGAAGCCGGTGACCAGTGTGCAGAGGCCATCTATGGAACCCACCCCAGGTGAGGGGTCAAGGAAGGAGGGAGGGACAGACGGGCATGGTGTTCACGTGTATGTGTGTCTTCCTGAGCACAGATGAGTCTAGGTCTGTATGCTGGTGGCATGTGTAGGTCTGTGTCCCCAAGCCTGTGTGTATGTGTTGTGTAGACATTTCTGCAATCACAGTATCAACACTTAAATAGCACTGGTCACAGGCCAGCCCCACCCTGGTGGTCCAAACATTTGGCATGTACTCAGTCTTCACCAAAGAGCCTAGAATGCTTTTGGGCAGATGTTTGCCTGCTTGGCCTCTTCTCATTATTTAGGTCTCAGCTCAAATGTTTTCTCCTCAGAGAGCCTGCCCAGACCATCCTAACTGAAGGACCCTCACTGACTGGCCCCCAGACTCCATCCTAGTTCACCCTGTTTTATTTTCACCCCAGCTTTTAGCTCTTTTCACCTGTTTTGTCGTTTCTCAATTGTCTGCTTCCCTCACACCCACATGATACTCTAAACTCAAGGACAGCCTCCTTGTCTATCCTGTTCACTGTGGTATTCCCAATCTCTAGCACAGGGCCTGTATACAGTAGGTGCTCTATATATGTGTTGAAAGGCTGTGCGGTGTGTGTGCGCACGCCTGGGTGAGCAGGTGTGTCTGTGGACAAGGATGTAAGGCAGTGCTTCTGACCCTGCCCTCTCGCCGTCCCCTGGCCCCACCTCACCCCTACCTTCGAGAGACGTGCTGCCTTACTCCCACCCCCAGAGCTGCCCTCCCGGTCGCTGGAGCCCCTAGAGGAGCCCGTGCAGACGCGACTGCACTGCCTCATCAACCCCACCTTCTACGGCTACCGGGATGCCCCCTGGAGGATCTTCCTGCGCAAAGAGGTATCTGGGCCGGGCTGGGCGGAGCCGGGGGCAGGGCCATGGGCGGGTCTGGTACCAATGGGTGGGGTGGGGCACACCTGGGGCGGAGTCAGGGCCTGGGCCATCCCACAGGGCTGTAGCGAGGGAGTGGGGTGGAGCGGGAAGCAGTGGGGGGGCCGGCCTAAGAGCCCCACTGAAGCCCCGCTCTGCAGGTGTTTTACCCCAAGGACAACTACAATCACCCTGTGCAGCTAGACCTCCTGTTCCGGCAGGTGAGGCCTGCTCTTCCCTCTCAGCTGCAGTGTCTTAAGCAGGCAAAGGGACACACAGATGGGCCGTCTGCTTCCCACGTTTTGGAATTGCGATCTTGGGCCTGATAGGGCCTGTTCTCAGAATGCCCTGCCCCTGTGGACAGGGTCAGCGAGCCCACAATCCATGTAAACCAGAGTCACTGCCTGTCCGACCTAGAGGGGGCCAGGATGTCAAATCTAAACCCTAAGGTGGAGAATAGGAACTGAAGCCTGAGCCGGCAGCACAGACTTGCTGGGGGCAAGGAGGCACTCCTGGAAGGGCTCCTCAGAGGTGCTCTCTAAGTGGGATCTGGGTTTATACAGATGACCCCTTGTGGCATAGGTGGAACCCCTGTGCCCACTTGCCCCAGATCAGTTGGAGCCCAGAGGGGGAGTCACTGGTCACACACCCGGACTGGCTCTCCCACAGATCCTGCATGACACACTCTCCGAGGCCTGCCTGCGCATCTCCCAGGACGAGCGGCTCAGAATGAAGGCCCTGTTTGGTACTGCAGGGGAGGGAAGGGGCGCTGATAGGGGCAGCAGCCAAGGCCACAGCCTGCCTGGCCCTGCCTGTGTGCCTCCCAGACACCCCTCCCTGCTTGGCATGGCCAGGCCTTCCCTCCGTCTCTGGGTTTCCACCTCCCAGTATGTACAATGAGAACACACTGATCAGATACCTTCTTGCTGGGTATCAGCTTCCCCTTCTGAGATGAGGGCCTCAGGGGTGGGGGGAGGGCCCTGACATCACGTGGCCTCCCTTAGCCCAGAACCAGCTGGACACACAGAGGCCCCTGGTGACGGAGAGCATGAAGCGGGCCGTGGTCAACACTGCACGAGACAGCTGGGAGGTCTACTTCTCTCGCCTCTTCCCCGCCACGGTGCGAGTCCCCCACCTACTCCCACCCACCCAAGGGATTCAGAAATGGGGCTGGAAGACCCTCACATGCCTCTCATCCCTGCCACAGGGCAGCGTGGGCACTGGTGTGCAGGTCCTAGCTGTGTCTCACGTGGGCATCAAACTTCTGCGGATGGTCAAGGGCAGCCGGGAGGCCAGCGGGCAGCTTCGGGTTCTTCGCACATACAGGTGACCAGCAGGCAGCAGGAATGGGCATCCTGGAGCCAGGGGCACAGACTAACTCATTCAGCAGCCACTTACCAAGTGTCTACGATATGCCAGACTCTGTGCCAGGCCTTTTAATTAGCCCATTTTAGAGATGGGGAAATGTAGACTCAGAGAGAAGTTCCTTGTCTCAGGTCACACAGCCAGGAAGTGGATGAGGTAGGAGCCAGCCACACCATCCAGCCCCTCAGATGCACACCATCCCCATGCTCCTAAAGCGTGCTGTGTAACGGGGTGACTGCACTGCAGATAACCAGGCTCCAAGGCGGCTGGGAAAGGGAAGGGGCTGCTTGCTGTGGGCCTTGCTGAGGCCTTGGCTCCCCTCCCTGCCAGTAGCCCCTTTTGTCCTGAATCATGTGAGGTCAGGAACAGGGCCCTGCTCGCCAGCTCAGTGAAAGCTTCTTGCTTTGAAAGGTGGTGGGAATGTGATCAGTGGGTCAAGGAGCTAGGCTTGTGGAGCACAATCTGGGAAGCTGGGCCACATGGCAAGGGCTGGAGTACTGGGTTCAAACATGATAGGAAATGAGGCTGGAGTCACAGTGGGTCAGACAGGGCAGGTCAGGGAAGTTCCTTGGATCTCCTGGGGGCTGGTGTAATGAGGCTGAGAGCCTCAGGTGGCAGAGAAGGAAGGCATGAGTTAGGGCTAGGCTGGAAGAGAAGGGAAAGGCAGGAGGAGAAGGAGCACGATGGGAGTATGGGTGGTCCCTCTGGCCATGGGGTCCTACCCTCATACCACTCTCCCGATCTCCAGCTTTGCAGACATCTTGTTTGTGACCATCCCCTCCCAGAACATGCTGGAGTTCAACTTGGCCAGCGAGAAAGTCATCCTCTTCTCACCCCGTGCTCACCAGGTCAAGACCCTGGTAGACGACTTCATCTTGGAGCTGAAGAAGGTTGGCAGCACCCCCCACCCCCCCAAGATTCCTCCCCCAAGGATCAAGGGCCCGGGAACAGGGCTCTCCCATCCCAAGTATAAACCTGCCACGCCTGCCTGAGGAAGCACGATTGTGCCAGTGGTATATCCATAGAGTTGCTGATGCCCCATACCTCTGCACAATCTGTGCCTCCCACCTAGAATGCCCTTTCCCCCTTTTGCCTGCTCCTTGAGCAACCATTTCCTCATGCCCTCCGCAGAGTGACCGTAGCACCTCCTTTGAGGTCCACAGCATTGGATTCCCCACTCTCCTGTAGTGACCACATTGCCCGGGACACTGTATCTCCAACCCCTTCCTCCCCCCTACACTGGGCTGGGCAGCCTCCAGGCCTGGAGGAGGTCACCTCTTGCCTTGGACCTAGCACCTGGCCCAGGGAAGGCCTCAGTGGGAAGGGTTTTTTAATGAGTGCTTGTCCCTGTCGTCTGTCCATCTGTGTTCATCAAACTCATGCCTCCAGGCCTAGGCAAGGCTGTTCTTTCTACCTAGAATGTCTTTCGCCCCTTGCAACTAGGGAATGCTTCCTTTCCTACTGATGTGAGAGGCAGAGGAGCGGCTGTAGGCTTCTGGGGGCAGGGGGATGGGACTGCTGCAGCCCCTTACTCTGGCCCTGCTGACCCAGGACTCGGACTATGTGGTGGCTGTGAGAAACTTCCTGCCTGAGGACCCGGCACTGCTGGCCTTCCACAAGGGCGACATCATCCACCTACAGCCCCTGGAGCCGCCCCGAGTGGGTCAGCACCATGGGTGCGGCGTGGGTGCAGGAAGGGAGCTGGACAAGCCCCATATGAGCAAATGCTAACAGAGCTTGGCCCACAGGCTACAGCGCTGGCTGTGTGGTCCGCAAGAAGGTCGTGTACCTGGAGGAGCTGCGACATGGAGGCCCTGACTTTGGTGGGCACACTGGGATGCCCCTGTCCAGCCTCTTCCCCACTACCCCATCCCCAATTACGGAACCCCACAACAGGGCTGATCCTGGTTTCACGCACTCAAACTGCAGTACCCAAAGGGGTTTCTTGGTGCCCCACAGGGGCCTGCCTCCCTTGGCCTGCCAGTCCTTCCTGGCAGCCATCCAGCCAGCCCTCTGCCTCCTCTCCGGGTGAGGGGTCTCATGGGCATTAGTATTTCCGTGTTTGTGGCTCGAGTCTCTCTCAGTACCTCTGCATGTTTTTCTGCTCCACCTCCCACTACCACTCTTGCTTTAACCCAGTCCCTTCTCTTCCCGGAGTGTCTGTTTCCTTATCAGTAAAATGGCCTACATGGCAGGGCCTCCCTCATGGAGCTCTAGGGAGGTGTCAAGGAGGTACCCAGTATCCCTAAAGGTCCCCTCAGCCCCAAGACACCTCCTCCTGTTTGCCTCAGACCCCTCACCTGCCCCTAGGCTGGAGGTTTGGGACCATCCACGGACGTGTGGGCCGCTTCCCCTCAGAGCTGGTGCAGCCCGTGGCCGCCCCTGACTTCCTGCAGCTGCCAGCCGAGCCGGGCAGGGGCCGAGCTGCTGCTGTGGCTGCTGCTGTGGCCTCTACCGCAGCTGCTCAGGAGGTGGGCCGCTGGAGAGAGGTAAGGCCCGTGGGGGAGGGGTCTGGCCTGGGGTGGGACAGGATCAGCCTGAATGCCAAGGACGTGGCCAGGCCCATAGGGCGGCCTAACCAAATGCTGTAGGCAAGGGTAGCGGTCAGCTGAGACCAGCTGATGGAAAGCCTGGACTGGAGGAGGCTGAACCAGCCTAGGCCCGCCAGTAGGTGAAAACAACCTGTGGTGGGGCAGGGCCAGGTGAGTGGGGTGGAGTCAGGCTTGTGGAAGGGAGCCAGCAAGGGGTGGGGTCAGCTGGGACAAGGCATGTGGGGAGACCAAAGGAGGCAGGGAAGGGCTAGGTGGGGGCATGGCTAAGGTGGGCAGGGGGCAGGGCAGACTGGTTGGGGGCAGAGCCAGACTGAGGTGGGGTGGTGAATGGAGGGGGGGGCTGCTGGAATGCGGTGGGGAGCAGACTGGCCTGAGATGGTCTGGGCAGCCCAGTCAGCTTTGACAGGGGTGGGGCTAGGCAGGGTGTGGTTGGAATGGGCTGCCTCAGGTGCCAGAGCTGCAGCTACTCCTCTCTTGCAGGGTTCCACATCCAGGGTGGGCACACCTGACTGCCGGAAGGATGCCCTGGCTCCTCCACAGCTTCCTATGCTCGAGTTTGCACAGAAATATTTCCGAGACCCGCAGAAGAGACCCCAGTGAGTGGTGACCTCACCTTTCATCCTCCTCACTCCCTGGGGAGGGTCCTTCTGGGGCTCTTTGCAGTTGCCCAAGTTGCAGGCTGCAGAGCTAGGGGGCCCTGCTTCTGGTGGGCCAGATGAGAGTCCACCTAGGTGTAAGGCCTAGCTTCAGCCTCAGCCTCTGGGGACCTCCCTACCTGGTGATACAAGTGGGGTTAAGAACGGCTCAGTGTTTCCTACGTGGAAAAAGGATGTTGCCAAAGGCCTTGAGGTAAGCCTGGCCAGCAGGCTCCCTCTCCTGTTGCAGGGATGGTCTCAAGCTGAAATCCAAGGAGTGTTGGGTGTCCAGAAACTTGGAGGATATGCTTTGCTTCACTAAGGTGTCCAGCCCTCAATTTCCTCATCTGTAAAATGGTTGTGCACGAGCCCCCTCCCAGACCCTAAGGGTCTTCAACAAGACTCTCAGCTCTCAGGCCCAGTCCTCAAAAACTCTTGAGGGGCCTGGCTTCCTCGCAGGGGCAGCATCTGTCCCCAGTGTTGTCAGGCCTCACTCCCCTTTTATAATGTGGCCCCTCCTGCCACCAAAACATGATGTGCCCCCCTTCTGCTCTGACTGTCCCTCTCCCATTATGACACAAGCCCTCCCTGTCCTCAGATCCCACTCCAGGAATCCCTCATCGAATTCAGCGACAGCAGCCTCAACAAGATGGCCACTGACATGTTCCTAGGTGTGAGGGTGGGACTGTGGCCAGGGTCCTGGGCAGGGTGGAGTCAAGTTGTGTGTGACTCCTGGTCGTTACCACTTCTCTCTGGTCCTCAGATTCTGCCTTTCCCTCCCGCCTCCAACTGAGGCAGTGGAGCTCCTTTAAGAGAATAGAAGCCCCCTGTTGCCCCTGCCTGAAGCATCCAACCCTGAGGCCTCCTGGGGTGAGGTGGGCAGTTGGGGGTCCGGTGGGCCTGAGTGGGATAGGTCCTTCCTACAGCTGTAATGAGGTTCATGGGAGACGTCCCGCTGAAGGGCCAGAGCGAACTGGATGTGCTGTGCACCCTCCTGAAGGTTAGTCCCTTCTCTGATCTGGGACTTGGCTTCCCTGTCTGTCAGTCAGAGTTGCCAGATATTGGGGTGGGAAGCTTTTCCCGTGGTCCAAAGAGGAGTGCACCCCTCTTTGGGTGGGGGAGGGTACACCAGGCCTGACTTAAGTGCCTACCCTGTTCTTATGTGCCTGGTATGTGGTGTGGCCCCTGGCATGTCCTTGGCATGTGACCTGGTCTGCCCCCCTTCAGCTGTGTGGGGACCATGAGGTCATGCGGGATGAGTGTTATTGCCAAGTTGTGAAGCAGATCACGGACAACACCAGCACCAAGCAGTGAGTGAGCTGGGCCTTTACCCCACCCCCACCCCCACTGTGTCCATGGGCTCAGGAGGAGCCAGGTCAGCCTCTCACTCCCCTAGACCAGTTTCTCCCCTATTCCCTCCACCTGGTCCTCTTTCTCACTCCATAGGCAGAATATGCATTTTCAGCTTCAGCCTCATCCTCTGGGGGCCTCCCTACCTGGTGATACCAGTGGGGTTAAGAACTGCTCATTGTTTCCTACTGTCATTTCTACTCTCTGAGCTTCATTTTCTTCATCTGTAAAATAACAATGATGTATGAGTCTGAATTCCTGGTTGCAAGTGACATAAACCCAACTCAAATTAGTTTAAGCCAAAGAGGCAACTTATCAGCTCAGGTAACTGAAAATTCAATGAGAGTATGGCTTCAGGCATAGCTGGATTCAAGTGTCATTAGGAAATAGACTTCTCTTGGGCCTGCTCTTTTCTATTATCACCCCCAGGCAGCCTCTTCCATAGGTTGGCAAGATGGAACCTCTGGGGAGACATCTCTTCTAGTTCAGCAATCCCAGGGAAAGCAAAAGTGTCTGATCTAATATTTGCACCAAAAGACCCCAAATGGAGTCTCATGCTGTTTGCTTCGTCACATGCCTATCCCTGAGGCAGCCACAATGGCTGGAGGATAAAGAGTTCTGATTGGCTAGATCTGGGTCACATGTCCATCCCTAAGCCAATCTCTGTGGCCAGAGACCCATGGTGTTCTGATTGGCCACTCCTGGCTCCATGCCCATCTCCAAACTGTTGGGACCTAGGGCAAGGTGGGTGGTTCCCCAAAAGTGATTCCCACACACAAAACCCTCACACCCAGGGTGGTATGAGAATAAGTTGTCATGCCCCATGCAGGGCCAGGACACAGTAGGTGCCCAATTTGCACCCTGCTCTTATTGGCTGCTCTCCAGCCCACCCCATCCTATCCTCTGCCTCCTCAGTTGCTCTCGCTCCACCAGGGACTTTAGAGGCACTTAGCACATCCTCATGGCCTCCCACCTCCAGGCTTTCCTGACACTACCTTTGCACAGCCCTGGCAGGTGCACCTTACCCTCCTCCAAGGACTTTAACCCAGATACCTCCTCAGAGAGATCCCCCAGCCCGGGAAGATGGGTTTCTTTATGCATTGTGTGTGTTTCTGGGACCTTCCGCCTTCTTCACCTGGCTTCCCAAGGAGAATATGCCTTTTGCACAGCTTTGGGCCTGCCGTACTCTCACTGGGCAGGGAGGCATGTCCTTGGAAGACAGAAACTGCCTGAGAGCCGCAAACCTCTAGACGAGTCTCAAGAGACTCCTGGCATGACACTCCAGTGCCATGGCCCTGTGTGATGTGGCCCGATGTGTTCTTGCAGGGACAGCTGCCAGCGAGGCTGGCGGCTGCTGTCCATCGTGGCCGCCTACCACAGCTGCTCCGAGGTCTTCCAGCCATATCTCCTCCGCTTCCTCCAAGACATGAGCCAGGCCTCGGGCCTGCCCTTCCAGGGTGAGCAGCAAGTAGGCGCTCAGGGTGGTGGGCACACTGCCTGGGGATTGGGCAGGTGGTAGGTTGAGGGAAAGCCCAAAGGGCCTGACCCTTCACAGGGGCCCTGGCAAAGTTCGTAACTATTAGCTCACTCCCAAACATTTGTGATAGCCCCACAGGGACTGGCGGTAAGCAGGGAGGGGCAGGTGTTGCCTGGTGGTGGGCACAGTGGCTGGTGGTGGGCATGGTGGCTGGTGGTGGGCACGGTGGCTGGTGGTTAGCACGGTGGCCAGTGGTGAGCACAGCAGCTGGTGGTAAGCACGGTGGTGAGCACAGTGGCTGGTAGTGAACACAGCAGCTTGTGGTAAGCACAGTGGTGGTGAGCACGGTGGCTGGTGGCGAGCACAGCGGCTGGTGGTGAGCACGGTGGCTGGTGAGCACGGTGGCTGGTGGTGAGCACGGTGGCTGGTGGTGAGCATGGTGGCTGGTGGTGAGTATGGTGGCTGTTGAGTGCGATGGCCGGTGGTGAACACGGTGGCCGGTGGTGAGCACGGTGGCCGGTGGTGAGCATGGTGGCTGGTGGTAAGCATGGCGGCTGGTTGTGAGCACAGTGGTGGTGAGCACGGTGGCTGGTGGTGAGCATGGTGGCTGTTGAGTATGGTGGCTGGTGGTGAGCACAGCGGCTGGTGGTGAGCACAGTGGCTGGTGGTGAGCACAGTGGTGGTAAACACCGTGACCGGTGGCGGGCACGGCGGCCGGGGGAGGGCATGGCGGCCGGGGGTGAGCACAGTGGTGGTGAGCATGGTGGCCGGGGGTGAGCATGGTGGCTGGTGGTGAGCATGGCTGCTGGTGGTAAGCACAGTGGTGGTGAGCACAGTGGCTGGTGTTGAGCACAGCGGTAGTGAGCATGGTGGCTCATGATAAGAATGGTGGCTGGTGGTGAGCCCAGTGGTAGTGAGCACAGCGGCTGGTGGTGAGCACGGGGGCTGGTGGTGAGCACGGCGGCTGATGGTGAGCACGGTGGCTGGTGGTGGGCATGGTGGGGTGGTGGGCATGGTGGGGTGGTGGGCATGGTGGCTGGTGGTGAGCATGGCTGCTGGTGGTAAGCACAGTGGTGGTGAGCACGGTGGCTGGTGTTGAGGACAGCGGTAGTGAGCACGGCTGCTGGTGGTGAGCACAGTGGCTGGTGGTGGGCATGGTGGGGTGGTGGGCATGGTGGCTGGTGGTAAGCATGTTGGGTGGTGGTGGGCGCGGTAGCTGGAGGTTTAGCATAGCGGCTGAATGGCAGAAGCAAAGGCCCAGAGGTAGAATGAGTGTGGCAGGTGTGAGGGGAGGGGAGCAATGTGGGCATAAGCCCAAGGTACTGGGTGAGCCCAGCTTCTCTGGCCGTGGGGAATTAATCAGCAAGGGTCTTGTGTGGGTCTGAGCAGGTAGGTCCAAAGCCGGTGGCAGGGTCTCAGCCTTTCCCCCTTGGAGTGTGGGGGAAAGAGCCATTCCCCAGGCCTCAACCCCGGTCACGTTTCCATAGCAACTGCTGGGTCCTCTAAAGAAACATGCTGATGCCCCTGCAGTCACATGACAGCCATGTGGGAGACTGGGGACCTCACCTTCCCCACCTCCAAATCCTTTTCGATTCAATCAACAGACTCTCTTAGGCCCAGTGGTGAACAGGTCTAGCTCCCCAGAGAGGGGCTCCCGGGTCCCTGAGGGCAGCCGAATGAGACCTCTTTTTTTTTTTTTTTGTGCTTTAGGTGAAAATTTACAGCTCAAGTTAATTTCTCATGCAAAAATTTGTGTACATATTGTTCTGTGATATTAGTTGCAATCCCTATAATGTGACAGCACACTCCCTCTTTCCACCCCGGGTTTCTTGTGTCCATTCAACCAGTTCCTGTCCCTTCCTGTCTTCTCATCCTGCGTGGAGACAGGAGCTGTCCATTTGGTCTCGTGTATCTGATTGAACTAAGAAGCACTGTCTTCACAAGTATTACTTTATGTTTTATAGTCTATAATCTTTGTCTGAGGAGTGGGCTTCTGTAGTGGTGGGTCTCATACAATATTTTTCTTTTTGCAACTGACTGATTTCACTCAGCATAATGCCCTCCGGATTCATCCATGTTGTGAGGTGTTTCGAGGATTCATCATTGTTCTTTATTGTTGTGTAGTATTCCATTGTGTGAATATACCATAGTTTATTTATCCATTCATCTGTTGATGGGCATCTAGGTTGTTCCATCTTTTTGCTATCGTGAGCAGTGCTTCAATGAACATGGGCGTGCATGTATCTGTTTTGTGTGAGGGCTCTTATTTCTCTAGGATATATTTCAAGGAGTGGGATTGCTGGATCATATGGTATTTCTATTTCTAACTTTTTAAGGAAATGTCAATTGATTTCCCAAGTGGTTGTACCATTTTACATTCCCACCAGCAGTGCATAAGTGTTCTGCTCTCTCCACAACCTCTCCAGCATTTATTATTTTGTGTTTTTTGGATTAGTGCCAGCCTTTTTGGGGTGAGATGGTATCTCATTGTAGTTTTGATTTGCATTTCTCTAATGGCTAATGATCGTGAGCGTTTCCTCATGTATCTTTTAGCCCTCTGAATGTCATCATTGGTGAAGTGTCTATTCATATCCTTTGTCCATTTTTTAATTGGGTTATTTGTCTTTTTGTTGTTGAGGTGTTGCAATATCTTGTAGATCTTAGAGCTTAGACATTGATCGGATTTGTCATAGCCAAAAATTTTTTCCCACTCTGTAGGTTGTCTTTTGGTGAAGTCTTTCGATGAGCATAAGTGTTTCATTTTCAGGAGCTCCCAGTTATCTAATTTGTGCACTGTTAGTTATGGTTTGTATTCTGTTTATGCCATATATTAGGGCTTCTAGCATTGTTCCTATTTCTTCTACCATTATCTTTATTGTTTTAGATTTTATATTTAGGGCTTTGATCAATTTTGAGTTAGTTTTTGTGCATGGTGTGAGGTATGGGTCTAGTTTAATTTTTTTACAGATGGATATCCACTTATGCCAGCACCATTTGTTAAAGAGATTGTCTTTTCCCCATTTGAAGGACTTTGGGCCTTTGTCAAATATCAGCTGCTCATAGTTGAATGAGTTTATGTCTGAGTTCTCAGTTCTGTTCCATCGGTCTATGTATCTGTTGTTATACCAGTACCAGGCTGTTTTGACTACCATGGTGGTATGATAGGTTCTAAAATCAGTTAGTGTGAGGCTTCCTGATTTGCTCTTCCTCTTCAGTAATGCTTTACTTTTCCGGGGCCTCTTCCCTTTCCATATGAAGTTGGTGATTTGTTTCTAAAATTTCATTAAAAAATGTCATTGGAATTTAGATCCGGATTGCATTGTATCTGTAGATTGCTTTGGGTAAAATTTACATTTTCACCACGTTGAGTCTTTCTATCCATGAGCAAGGTATGTATGTTTTTCCACTTATGTAGGTCGCTTTTGGTTTCTTGCAGTAGTGTCTTGTAGTTTTCTTTGTATAGTTTTTTTACATCTTTGGTTAGGTTTATTCCTAGGTATTTTGTCTTCTTGGGGATTATTGTACATGGTATTAATGTGGTGATTTCCTCTTCGAAGTTATCTTTGTTGGTGTAGAGGAATCCAGCTGATATTTGTATGTTTATCTTGTATCCTCATACTTAGTTGAAATCTTCTATTAGTTCCAGTAGTTTTCTTGTGGATTCTATGGGGTTTTCTATGTATAAGATCATATTATCTGTGAATAGGGATACTTTTACTTTTTCCTTACCAATTTGGATGCCCTTTATTTCTTTTTCTTGCCTTATTGCTCTGGCTAGGACTTCCAGCACAATGTCGAATTAGAGTGGTGATAAAGGGCATCCTTGTCTGGTTCCCATTCTCAAAGGGAATACTTTCCGACTCTCTCTATTTAGGATGATGTTGACTGTTGGCTTGACTCATCCCCTCCCTAGTTAAATCCCCATTCTAGAATAGTTATTGGGAGAAGGCACTGCTTAACCCAGAGAGGTCCGGCATTGATGCTGACTTTCCTGCCCTTGGGAGTTGGGGGAGAGAGGGAGCTGGACATGGGGAATCCCAGCTGCAGAGCCAATGCCTCATCGCCACTGTAGCCACACAGCCTCTGGGGGCCAGGCCTCAGTGCAGCAGCTTGGGGACATGTGTCCAGAGCTCATAGGTAGCCAAGGGGACTGTGGGATAGACAGAGGACTGTAATGGGAAGTGGAGCCAGGTACCCCTGGGTTCGAGTTTCAGCTCTCACACTCTACCTCTTGACCTTGGGCAAATCTCTGTACCTCTCAAACCTGTTTCCCCAACTCTAAGATGGAAAAGTCAATGCCCATCCCACAGGTTGTGGGGAGGATACAGTGGGCTCATGGCTGGTGGCCAGAGGACTTGATCCCGGTCTCTGCAGGTATTGCCAAGGCCTGTGAGCAGAACCTGCAGAAAACTTTGCGGTTCGGCGGCCGTCTGGAGCTCCCCAGCAGCATGGAGCTTCGGGCCATGTTGGTGAGTGAGGATGGGAGGATCAGATGTACCCTGCCTAGGCTGCCCTCGTGTGCACATGATCTGCTCAGGACCCCTGTGCACACACACACCCGGGACCCCTGGGCTTGAGGAATCCTGAGGACCCAGCCTTTCATCCCTCCCCAAACCCCAGGCTGGCCGAAGTTCCAAGAGACAGCTCTTTCTTCTTCCTGGAGGCCTTGAACGCCATCTCAAAATCAAGACATGCACAGTGAGTGAGGGAGTGCCGGAGGTTCCTGCAGGCACGTGCTTGAAGGGCTCTAGGGGTAGGGGTGGGCTGTTGATGTGCTGAGCCCCTCTCAGACTCTCACACAGCCCCTTGAGGCAGGAACTATATCTCAGGAGAGCAAGCTAAGGCTGGGAGAGATTAGGCCTCCAGGTCAGGGTCACAGACAGGTAAGATTGTCCTTAGGCAGAGTTCCAACCTAAGGCTCTTGGCCTCAAAAGTCTTTGCCTGCTCAAGGCTGGTGTTCAAGCTCTTAGAGGTGAGGCGCTCTGCACTCAGCCTCCTGGGACCACAGCCATTGGCCCACCCTGCACACCTGGTCACTCCCTCCTGCTCTACTCTAGGTGGCCCTGGATGTGGTGGAGGAGATTTGTGCTGAGATGGCTCTGACGTGCACCGAGGCCTTCGATGAGTATGTCATCTTTGTTGTCACCAACCGAGGTGAGTGCCAGGGAGACTGAGCATACTGGGCTCATTCGCACCGCCAGGCTTGACTGCTGGCCTGGATCAGATGACACCTCTTCCAGGAAGCCCCTGATCCCTGTGTTAGCTGACTGCTGGCCTGGGTTAGATGCCTCTAATCCCTGTTAGTTGACTGCTGGCTTGAGTTAGATGCCTCTGATCCCTGTGCTAGTTGCTGTGTCTCATGCAGGGCCAGCACACGGTAGGTGCCATGCTCTTGTTCCCAGGGGACCTCAGGTGCTCTAGAACTGTAAGATAATAAGATAAAACGAGGAGGCTTATGAGGACAGAAATGTATTGTCTCATAGTTCCGGAGGCTACAAGTCAGCAGGGCTGTGCTCCCTCCAAGGCTCTGGGGGCAGACCCCTTCCTCGTCTCTCCCACAGTCTGGCAGCCCAGGTGTGCCTTGGCTGGCAGCTGCAGCATCACTCCTCTGCCTCCTTTCACATGGCTGCCTTCCTTCTGTCCCGGCACTCACTCACCATTCAGATTGGATTAGGGCCCACCCTACTCTGGTATGACCTCATGTTAACTTAACTGATAACATCTTCAAAGAGCCTATTTCCAAACAAGGACTTCGACCTGCCTTTTTGGAGGACCCAATTCACCCCACCCCCACATGTCTGTCAGTTTGTTGTACTGTGTGGGCTTGTGTGTTGCTGTGATGCTGGAAACTATGCCACGGGTATTCAGATACCAGCAAGGTCACCCATGGAGGACAGGTTTCAGGTGAGCTTCCAGACTAAGACAGACTAGGAAGAAGGACTCGGCAGTCTACTTCTGAAAAGCATTAGCTAGTGAAAACCTTATGAATAGCAGCAGAACATTGTCTGATATAGTGCTGGAAGATGAGCCCCCAGGTTGGAAGGTACTCAAAAGATAACTAGGGAAGAGCTGCCTCCTCAAAGTAGAGTCGACTTTAATTGGTGGTTGGAGTAAAGCTTTCAGGACCTTCATTTGCTGATGTGGCGCAACTCAAAATGAGAAGAAACAGCTGCAAACATCCATTAATAATCAGAACCTGGAATGTATGAAGTATGAATCTAGGAAAATTGGAAATCATCAAAAATGAAATGGAATGCATAAACATCGATATCCTAGGCATTAGTGAGCTGAAATGGACTGGTATTGGCCATTTTGAATCGGACAATCGTGTAGTCTACTATGCTGGGAATGACAACTTGAAGAGGAATGGTGTTGCATTCATCGTCAAAAAGAACATTTCAAGATCTATCCTGACGTACAACGCTGTCAGTGATAGGATGATATCCATACGCCTACAAGGAAGACCAGTTAATAGAACTACTATTCGAATTTACGCACCAACCACTAAGGCCAAAGATGAAGAGATAGAAGATTTTTATCAGCTGCTGCAGCCTGAAATTGATCAAACATGCAATCAAGATGCATTGATAATTACTGGTGATTGGAAAGCGAAAGTTGGAAACAAAGAAGAAGGATCAGTAGTTGGAAAATATGGCCTTGGTGATAGAAACAATGCCGGAGATCGAATGATAGAATTTTGCAAGACCAATGACTTCTTCATTGCAAATACCTTCTTTCACAAACATAAACAGCGACTATACATGTGGACCTCACCAGATGGAACACACAGAAATCAAATTGACTACATTTGTGGAAAGAGACGATGGAAAAGCTCAATACCAGTCAGAACAAGGCCAGGGGCCGACTGTGGAACAGACCATCAATTGCTCATATGCAAGTTCAAGCTGAAACTGAAGAAAATCAGGGGGAGTCCACGAGAGCCAAAATATGACCTTGAGTATATCCCACCTGAATTTAGAGACCATCTCAAGAATAGATTTGATGCATTGAACACTAGTGACCAAAGACCAGACGAGCTATGGAATGACATCAAGGACATCATCCATGAAGAGAGCAAGAGGTCATTGAAAAGACAGGAAAGAAAGAAAAGACCAAGATGGATGTCAGAGGAGACTCTGAAACTTGCTCTTAAACGTCAAGCTGCTAAAGCAAAAGGAAGAATTGATGAAGTAAAAGAACTGAACAGAAAATTTCAAAGGGCCTCTCCAGAAGATAAAGTATTATGATGACATGTGCAAAGAGCTGGAGATAGAAAACCAAAAGGGAAGAACACAATCAGCATTTCTCAAGCTGAAAGAACTGAAGAAAAAATTCAAGCCTCAAGTAGCAATAGTGAAGGATCCTACGGGGAAAATATTAAATGACGCAGGAAGCATCAAAAGAAGGTGGAAGGAATACACAGAGTCATTATACCAAAAAGAATTAGTCGACGTTCAACCATTTCAAGAGGTGGCATATGATCAGGAACCGATGGTACTGAAGGAAGAAGTCCAAGCTCCTCTGAAGGCATTGGTGAAAAACAAGGCTCCAGGAATTGATGGAATGTCAAAAAAAAAAAAAAAAATTTTTTTTTTTTTCAATTGAGATGTTTTAACAAACAGATGCTGGGCGGGAGGTGCTCACTTGTCTATGCCAAGAAATATGGAAGACAGCTTCCTGGCCAACTGACTGGAAGAGATCCACATTTATGCCTATTCCTAAGAAGGGTGATCCAACCGAATGTGGAAATTATAGAACAATATCATTAATATCACACGGAAGCAAAATTTTGCTGAAGATCATTCAAAAACGGCTGCAGCAGTATATCGACAGGGAACTGCCAGAAATTCAGGCAGGTTTCAGAAGAGGACGTGGAACCAGGGGTATCATTGCTGATGTCAGATGGATCCTGGCTGAAAGCAGAGAATACCAGAAGGATGTTTACCTGTGTTTTATTGACTATACAAAGGCATTTGACTGTGTGGATCATAACAAATCATGGATAACATTGCAAAGAATGGGAATTCCAGAACTCTTAATTGTGCTCATGAGGAACCTTTACATAGATCAAGAGGCAGTTGTTCGGACAGAACAAGGGGATACTGATTGGTTTAAAGTCAGGAAAGGTGTGCATCAGGGTTGTATTCTTTCACTATACCTCTTCAATCTGTATGCTGAGCAAATAATCTGAGAAGCTGGACTATATAAAGAAGAACGGGGCATCAGGATTGGAGGAAGACTCATTAACAACCTGCTTTATGCAGATGATACAGCCTTGCTTGCTGAAAGTGAAGAGGACTTGAAGCACTTACTGATGAAGATCAAAGACCACAGCCTTCAGTATGGATTGCACCTCAACATAAAACAAAAATCCTCACAACTGGATCAATGAGCAACATCATGATAAACGGAGAAAAGATTGAAGTTGTCAAGGATTCCATTTTACCTGGATCCACAATCAACAGCCATGGAAGCAGCAGTCAAGAAATCAAAAGATGCATTGCATTGGGCAAATCTGCTGCAAAGGACCTTTTTAAAGTGTTGAAGAGCAAAGATGTCACTTTGAAGACTAAGGTGAGCCTTGACCCAAGCCATGGTATTTTCAATCACATCATATGCATGTGAAAGCTGGACAACGAATAAGGAAGACCGAAGAAGAATTGACGCCTTTGAATTGTGGTGTTGGCGAAGAATATTGAATATACCATGGACTGCCAAAAGAAGAAACAAGTCTGTCTTGGAGGAAGTACAGCCAGAATGCTCCTTAAGGGCAAGGATGGTGAGACTGCGTCTTACATACTTTGGACATGTCAGCAGGGATCAGTCCCTGGAGAAGGACATCATGCTTGGCAGAGTACAGGGTCAGCGGAAAAGAGGAAGACCCTCAAGGAGGTGGATTGACACAGTGGCTGCGACAATGAGCTCAAGTATAACGATTGTAAGGATGGCTCAGGACTGGGCAGTGTTCCGTTCCATTGTGCATGGGGTCGGTATGAATTGGAACCAACTCAACGGCACCTAACAACAACAATTCACTCCATAACAATCCCTCCATGGAGGGACCTCTGTCCACTGAGCACTGCCCGCCCTGATCTGCCCTCTTCTTTCTTTGTGTAAGAGTCTGCTTGGCCTGCAGACTGGAAGCTCCTGGAGGACAGGGACTTGCTCTGAAGCCTCCCGCTACTCTTCGAGCCTGCTCGGTGCTGTCTGGGCCCACGGACTTGCAGGAGGATGCTGCCCCTGCCCAAAAGGAGTCTGCATCCTGGGGAAGGTTTCCCTTCATTGGCCCTGGGTCCTGGAACCCAAAGGTCCAAACATTTTTCCTGCCTCTCAGGCCTTAGCAGTGACTGCTGGAGCCCCTCCTGTGGCTTCACCAGGCCCTTCCCTATAGGTCCCAGGACCCTGGGGGAACTTCATGCAGCCTAGGGCCCTGTCCATCTGCTGCCTGCGTACCCTAGACCATGGCCTTGCCTCCTGTCTCCCAGCTGGTCAACTCCAGCCACCTCCAGCCAGCTCCCCCACTGCTACCAGTGCCCCTGAACTGTGTGACCATGTGCTCTCAGCCCTGCCTTGCCAGAGCCCAGAGTCCATCTAAGACTTGGGGGCAATAACAAAACAGTCTTATTGATGGATGCTTATTTAGCAGATAGTATGAAAAAAATTTTTTTTTTTTTTATGTACCAGTCACAGTTCAGAGCACTTATTTCTATAAACTTTTTTATCCTTGTAACAACCCTATGAAGTGGAGACTGTTATCAACCCTATTTACAGATGGGGAAACTGAGGCCCAGGGAGGTTATATTAGTCTACCGTGGCTGTTGCAACAAATTGCCACAAACTCAGTGGCTTGCAACAATGCAGACTTACTGTCTTACAGTTCTGGAAGCCAGACATCCTAAAACCAAGGTATTGGCAGGGCTGCCTTCCTTCTGGAGGCTCTAGGAGACAGTCTGTTTCCTTGCCCTTTCCAGTGTCTAGAGGTAGCCTGCATGCTTTGGCTCATGGCTCCTTGATCCATCTCTATCTTAGTCATCTAGGGCTGCTATAACAGTAATACCACAAGTGGATGGCTTTAACAAACAGAAATTTATTCGCTCACAGTTGAGGAGGCCAGAAGTCCCAATTCAGAATCTCTAGGGGAAGGCTTTCTCTGTCAGCTCTGGACGAAGGACCTTGTCTCTTCTGCTTCTGAGCAGTCTTCATGTGGCTTTACATCTCTTACCTCCTCTCTACTTGCTCTGGTGTTTAATCTCTCTTACATCTCAAAAGACACTGACTCAAGATACACCCTTACACCCTACACTAACCCTGTCTCATTAACATAACAAAGACAACGCATTCCCAAATGGAATTATAACCTGAGGCATAGAGGTTAGGATTAACAACACATATTTTGGGGTGACACAGTTTAGTCCATAACAATCTTCAAAGCCAGCAGTGCTGAATCTTTAAATCTCTCTCTCTGACCTCTGCTTCCGTCCTCGCATCTCCTCCTCACCTTTTCCTCTGACTCTGACCCTTCTGTCTCCCTCTTACAAGGACTCCTGTGAGTACATGGGCCCACCCAATTAGTCTCCTCATTGCAAGATCCTTAATTTAGTCACATCTGCAAAATCTCTTTTGTCATGTAAGGTCACACATGCACAGGTTCCAGGGATTAGGACATGGACATCTCTGGAGGCCATTTTTCACCCTGCCATAGAGGTTAGGTGACCTGTCTGAGGTCACACAGTCGGGACTTGGACTCTTACCATCGTCCCCCAGCCCCTTTTTTTAGTCAAGTTCTACTCAACATGTGGGGCGATTGGTAGAAATGCCAGTTCAGGAAAGAAAAATTTAAGCCTCCCTCACAAACCTACTCATTGCCCTCCCGACCCCACTCCCACCCCCCACCAGGTGCCCTGTAGGGGGTCTCTACTGAAAGTTCTGCAGAAAGGCACCCCCTGGGTCTCATGATCTGAGGCCTGTTGTGCTTCTCCTTGCCCCCAGCCACCTCTGGAAGGGGGCTGGGCTTTCTCTGAGCTTAACCGGGTACTTTCCCAGGCTGGGGCAGGCTGTCCTCAAAGGTATTATTCAGGTCTCTCTCTTGGGAGAAATGGAGCATTACTTGTAGCTTTGAATTGGAGCAACTCCCGTCTGGGGTCATCAGCATTTCAATAAACTATCCCAGGCCCCTTACTCCCTAAATACCTACTCCTTTTTAATGGAAACCCTGGTGGTGTAGTGGTTAAGTGCTACTGGCTGCTATCCAAGAGGTCAGCAGTTCAAACCCACCAGGTGCTCCTTGGAAACTCTAGGGGCCAGTTCTACTCTGTTCTATAGGGTCACTATGAGTTGGAATGGACTCAACGGCAGTGGGTTTAGTTTGGTTTTTGGTTAATGAGAAACAAGTCCCAGCGAGGGGAGGGGTGAGGGGCAGTGACTTGCTCAGGTGATGCCTTGCTGAGTGGCTGGTTGGAATCTGCACACGGGCTCAGCCCCAGTGGGTGTGTACACACACACACACGTATGCCCCACGCAGCCCTGCTTCCCTCCTCTCTGCAGGCCAGCACGTGTGCCCACTCAGCCGCCGTGCCTACATCCTGGATGTGGCCTCAGAGATGGAGCAGGTGGATGGCGGCTACATGCTCTGGTTCCGGCGTGTGCTCTGGGATCAGCCGCTCAAGTTTGAAAATGAGCTGTATGTGACAATGCACTATAACCAGGTCAGCATCTGCGGGCTACTCTGCTTCTCTAGAACCTGCTGGGCTCCCCTAGGCCTGTGAGATCACACTCCCCAGGCTTGGTGTTTGAGGCCTTCATGATCTGGTCCCCGCTGACATTTCTAATCCTAATGCCTCTGCTCCCCTAAATGGTCTCCTCAGAGTAGTCAGAACTGTGTTACCCTCGCTGCCTAGTTTCTGGGCCTTTGCACATGCTGTCACCTCCACCTGGCTGCCCTTTCCTCATCTCCGGTGATTTAAGCCCTCTCCATAAAGGCACCTCTGAAACAGTCCCTCTTCCATGCAGCTGTCTCTGGTTTCCCCTTCCCTCCAAATTTCTTCCTGAGCAGTGTTTTACTAGTATTGTTATTTTTGTCTTTGTACTATTCCCCTTTGAGACTTGGAAGTCCTCTCAGTCAGGATCATGAATTTTACAAAATCTTGGTTCTTCCCTTCTATGCCAAAATTTGTGCAAGCCCTTGGACTGAGAGCAGGGGTTTTTGTGTAACTTGTACCATCTGCTTCAGCAATTCCAAGTACAAAACACAGTCACTTACCTTTTGTGGCCACATGGTGTCACTGTTGGAGATCAGGCCTGTGCAGTTTGGTGCACTGCTGCTCAAACAGTGGTCTGTGGATTGACAAGCTGCATCTCCTGGGAACTGGTGAAGATGCAAATTCTGAAGTCCTACCCCAGATCTGCTGAATTAGAATCTCTGGGGGTGTAGCCCAGTAATTTGGCTACTTTTTTGTAGTTGTTGAGGTAGAATTCACATAACATAAAATTAACCATTTTAAAGTGTACAATTCAGTGGCATTTAGTACGTTCATAATGTTATACAACCATCACCTTTATCTAGTTCCAAAATAGTCTCATCATCCTGAAAGGAAACTCCTTACTCATAAAACAGTCCCTCGCCATGTCACACCCCTCACTCCTTCCACCAGCCCCTGGCAGCCATGAATCCAATTTCTATCTCTCTGCGTTTACCAGCAGTCAGTCCTAAGAAGCCCTCTGGGTGACTTTGGGGTGTGTCCATGTTTAAGAGGCACTGGTCTAATAGACATTTCTCCACCCTGCACTGGTACTGCTCCACTTTTACCACCCCAAACCCTGCTCAGGACACTGTAGGGGCTCACACATGGGCTTCAAGGCCACAGCTCTCACTGCTTACTTCACACCCTCTGGCATCGTTCCCTAACGCCCCAGAAAGTGATAGGCCATCTTACCCCAGAAGTGGATGGGGCTGATGTGATTACAATCATATCTCTAGGTGCCCAACAGCTGAATGACTCAGGGGTACCCACCTGACAGCCCCTCACCTGTGCTCCTCACAGGTCCTGCCTGACTACCTGAAGGGCCTCTTCAGCATGCTGCCCAGCCGGCCCAGCGAGCAACAGCTGCAGCAAGTGTCCAAGCTGGCCTTACTGCAGCACCGTACCAAGGACCACTTCTACCTGCCCAATGTGTAAGCACTGCCTACCAGGCTACCCACCCACCTGTCAGCTGGAATGGAAAGGCACTCCCGCCCTCTTCCCCCGACATTTCTCAACCTGCTTATCCCCAGGCCTCCCATCCTCCCCTCTTGCACCAGTGAGGCTGTCTGGGAAGGGGCTGTCCTGGCCTTAGGGCTGAAGTCCCCCAACTCGTGTATGATCTGCAACTCCCTCTCCCTTTTCATGACAAGTTGCTTCTGGCCGGTATTAATAGCTCAGAGTAAATGTAATGATACAAAAGTTTCAGGACATGCACGCCCTGTGTTCCAGGACATACACGTGGCTGTGCAGCAAGATTTAGCCACAGATATGTTCATGGTGGCATTGCCTAAGACAGTATAGTACTGGAATCAATTTCAATATCCAACAATAGGGGATTAGTTAATTACTTAGGAAAAAATAACTATTTAAAAAAAAAATTTTAGAAAAGATTTTGCAGATTTCTTTACTGCCTGGCTTAATAGAAGACAGCTGGATTCTCAGATCTGCTTTTGTGTTCAGTCCGTTGTGTCATGTAGCCTCCAGAAAACTCCACTGTACACTCCTGAGAGAAAGAGTGAACACAGCAAATCACATTTCCTAGTGTTATTATAAAAATGGCTCTGACCTCCCAGACCATCGACTACACTTTGAGAAACAGCGGTGTAAATAACAGTAAATGAAATAATGTGTGTACAGTGTATATCCCAGTGCGTATAACACAGTGGAGCCCTGGTGGCATAGTGGTTAAGAGCTCGGCTGCTAACCAAAAGGCCAGCAGTTCAAATCCACCAGCCACTCCTTGGAAACTCTATGGGGCAGTTCAACTCTGTCCTATAGGGTCGCTATGAGTTGCAGTTGAGTTGATGGTAATGGGTTTTGTAACACAGTGAGGGCTCAATATGTAAAGCCTTTCTATGTTATAACTTTAAGTGAAAAGAGCAAGATAAAATCCTGGATAAAAATACTTGTTGAGTTCTAATTTTTTTCAGAGCACCCTGTGTGCTTGATCTCAGCTAATCTTCCCAATGCCACACAGTTTTCCCCTTTTACAAAGGTGGAAAGTGAGGCTCAGAGACATTACCTGGCTTACCCAGGTTTACCCAGCTAATAGGTGGGGAACCAGGATCCAAACCTGGGGAGGCCAGACCCCAACTGTGTAAAGACCAGAGGAAAGATGTTGCCTGGGGGATCTCTCTGTGAGGGGCTCCCTGACTTTTTCCCAGCCCTTCCTCATTCTGTGGCCCAAGGCAGCCAGGACAGGCTGGGCTGCTGTTGATATTTTCTAGATGTCCAGAAAGGGATAGAGGCTGCCTGAGAAGGCCAGGGTATATCAGAGAGAGGCTGAGATGGGCTCTCCTGCACCCTGCTCTCACCAGCCCACCTTGCTGGTTTCTCCACCTGTGTGCTTCTCATCCTCTGGCTTGAGCTTCTCCTCAAGGGCAGGAGCTACAAAGGACAATTCTGCCTTGGGTACAGGTGCTGGCTGCCTGACTCCCTCAGCCGCTGTGTGACCTTGGGCTGGTCAGTGAACTCCTCAGAGCCTTAGTTTCCTTATCTGCAAAACAGGGATGCTAGTGGTATGGGCCACAGTTATTGAGCATCTGCTACATGCCAGGGCCGTGTGTGAGCACTTAATTATGCCGACCTTCAGCCATCCACAATCCCCAGTGTTGAGTCTTTGAGGGAGGTGATGGGTGCTCAGAGAAGGTTTTCCCTCCTTACCTAGGCGGGAGGTCCGGGAGTACATTCCAGCCCAGCTCTACCACACAACAGCCGGCTCCACCTGGCTCAGCCTGATCAGCCAGCACTGGCAGCAGACACAGGCACTTAGTCCCCACCAGGCCCGCGCCCAGTTTCTGGGTAAGAGTCCTGGGCTGGATGTTGAGAGCACAAGGGCTTGCTGGGGTCCTGGAGGATGGGGGTGTGAAAGGGTATTCCATGGCAGAGTCAATGAGCAAAGGATGGAGGAGGGATGGTGTGGAGTGGTTAGAGGACTGCAGCCAGATCTATGAGAGAACTGGAATTCAAACCCCGGACTTTACCCTGAGGGCACTGGGCAGCCCTGGAAGGACTTGAACAGGGGGAGGGGTCCATTCAGGTTTACACCTGGAAGACAGAAGCTTGGAGGCCGCTGTAGGCTTCCAGGGTGAAGATGGAGGCAGAGTTTGGGATGGAGTCCCAGGGACAAGAAAGGTGGATGGGGTCAAGAGATACTCAGGATGAAGAACAGACATGGCTCCGGCTCCATGAGAGCTACTGCTGGGGAGGGAAGAGGCTAGAGGAGGGCCCCACTAACCAGCTTGAGCTCCTTTGAGGAGTAGGGTCACCAAGCAGGGGACACCAGGGAGGGAGCAGATGTGGGGAATTTGAGGGCTTTTGGGTCACTGATGTATGGTCTGGGCTGGAGCGCCAAGAGTCCTGAGTGAATGGAGATCTTTGTATCCCTGGGGGTGGGAAAGCCACCACGCACAGTGGTGCAGGCAGAGCACTGCACAAGGGCTGTATCTGGCTGAGCAGGAGGGGGCCTGGGTCCAGTTCACTGAGGGCTGGGGCTGCTCAGAGGAAGGTGCCCCTGGAGAAGGCATCATTTTCCTTTGCACAAGGGTATTTTCAGTGCCAGCTGAGCACCCGCCTTGGGGTGGGCCTGGGCATAGAACGCTGGAAGCAACAGAGAGGAGAGGAGCTATGAGCAGGGATGGAGGAAAAGGCCAGACTGAGGGCTCCTGTGTCAGGTGCAGCCAAGGGAAGAGGTGGCTGTGGCTGTGAGCCCATCCAGTCCGATAACTGCTACTCCGTCTCCCTACCCCAGGCCTCCTCAGCGCCTTGCCCATGTTTGGCTCTTCCTTCTTCTTCGTCCAGAGCTGCAGCAACATGGCTGTGCCAGCTCCTTGCATCCTTGCTGTCAACCATAACGGCCTCAACTTCCTCAGCACCGAGACCCATGTGAGTGGCCTCAGTCCGGCACCACCTAGCACCCCTTCAGGGGGCCAAGATCACCACTTCCCCACTGTGTGACCTCGGGCCAGCCTCTTCCCCTCTCTGAGCCTCACTTTCCTCCTCTGGAAGACAGGGATGATAGGCAGGCCCACCTCTTAGGTCTCTTTTGAGTCAGCACTCATGTGGGACTGTTACCCCCTTTCTTAGATCCTGTCCCCAGAAGCAGCCCCTGAGACAAGCATGGCAGTGGAAGTGGTTTATTTGGAGGTGATTCTAGAAAACCCTCACATGAGGTAGTGACAGGTAGGGATGGGGCCAGTAAAGGGTGTGTTTACCAAGCAAGTCACTGCTGTGGGCAACTGGGGCGCTGGCTGGCTGGAGTGCTCTGGGAGACAGTGTGGAGCGTACCTCTGTATTACCTCAGCTGAGGGGGAGATCATCGCAGCAATGGGGTGTTGCCCGCCATTTCCCCAGCTGTCATTAGCCCAGGGCTCCTTCCTAAAGTATTAACTCTACATCGGGCTTGCTCAGCGTGTGGTCTGAGATGAGAAATAAAGCCTCCTGACAAAGATTTAAAAGTGTTCACAGGAGGCAGCTCTGATATGTAGAGGTGAAGGTCAGGATGCTGGTGGCATCTACCACACCCCTGGACTCCAGTGTTTAAAACAGGGCCTGGCAGCATGCTAAGGCATTATCAATGTTGGTTCTACCCATTTCACAGGTGAGGAAACTGAGGCCTGGAAAGGTAAAGCAACTTATTCAAGGTCACACAGCAAGTCACTGGGGAACTGGTACTCGAACCAGGGTCTCCTGCCTTCTATGGAGCTGATTTGCAGAGGAGGGGGAAGAATGGTTAAGAGCACTGGGCCATGGGGGAAGGTACCCAACCCACAGCCTGTCTGACCCCCTCCCCTGACTCCCAGGAGCTAATGGTGAAGTTCCCCCTGAAGGAGATCCAGTCAACCCGGACCCAGCGGCCCACGGCCAACTCCAGCTACCCCTACGTGGAGATCACACTGGGGGACGTGGCGGCCCAGCATACCCTGCAGCTGCAACTGGAGCAGGTGCGCCCAGCCCTGGCCCTGAAGCCTCCCTACTCAACCCCGCACTCATTCATTCAACCTGCGTTCACCAGGGTCAGGTCCTGGCTGTGCTTCCAAGGAGCATGCAGTCCCGTGCAGGCAGAACCAAACCCACAGCACACACACCAGTCATTATGGGGGTCTTCCAGGGAAGCATCTTGCTAGAGGAACCACAGGAAAGGGTCCAGGTTGTTTGCAAAATAGTGAGAACTGGGCAGGGCCTGGGGATGCACAGCCAGGGCACGGCAGATCTTGAAGGGCCTGACGTCAAGCTGAGGATCTGGGGCTTTCCTCTGAGGGGACTAAGGAGCCACAGAGGGCTGGTGAGAGGGAGGGACACAGGAGGCTTGAGGAGGTTCACTGGAGCTACGGCATGGAAGTTGGATTATGAAGCCTAGGACTGAGGGTGGGTTGGTGGGGTCCCCATGTGACAGACAGGGAGACTGAGGCCTGCGTGCCCTGTACCTTCTCATCAACTGTGGTGGCTCCTTAAAAGGCAAGGGTCACCTCTGGGCTCCTGTCCAAGGCTTACAGCTAGGAGGGAAGGGAGGTAGGACCCCATCGTAGAGATGGGGTTGAGGCCCAGAGGAGGGGCAGAACTGGGGCTGGAACAAACACTGTCTACCCTGTCTAGCCCCCGCATCCCACCTGGAGATCTGGGCCAGCACCCTTTTAGGCCCCCCTGGGAAGGGCTGATTTCCCAGAGCAAGAGGGAGAGGCTTTCACTTCCCCAGCCCTGCAACTGGGGGGCAGAGCCAGAACAAAGACCCCTCGCCCCTTTGAGAACCTATGATTCCAGCTCCCCCAGTCTGCTTCCCTTCATGCTTGTTCTGCTCCCACCAAGGGGCACCCTGATCCTTGATTTATACCCAGGAGCATCAGGCAGCGGCTGCCCTGAGCCCTCCCCTCTGTGTTCCCCCCAGGTGTTCCCATGTCATCTTCCTACCTCCCTGGCCTCCTCTCCAGCAATTCAGTCTGTCTGCTTAAGCTATCTGTCTCCCCTCCAGAATGTCAGCCCCAAAGGACAGGGCAATGTCGCAGTGCCCGCCCCATGTCCATGGACATGGCTGATGTGGAACAGATACCTGTTGGATGGTGGATGAGTGAGTGGAGGTCTTTCTAGCTCCTCCCCTTCCTTGCAGCCTCCTGACCTCTTTATGCTGCCACCTCTGCCTTTGGCTGGTGTGTATCATTCACTCACTCACTCATTCATTCAGCACAGAACTCTGAGCATCTCGATGCAGCAGGCCTTGCACCAGCTGCAGGGTACCGAGTGACCTGGGACCTCTGCCCTTGCCTCTGCATCAGCTGCAGGGGTGCTGAATTGCCGGAACCCTCGGCCCTCAGGCCTTGTCTCTGCACCAGCTGCAGGGGTGGTGGGTGACCTGGACCCTCGGCCCTCAGCCCTTACCTTCACAGAGCCCCCAGTCTCTTGGGAAGATGGGCATGAAGGAAGCTCTGGAATAAACTGCAGTCAGTGCTGGGAGGGCGTACAGGGGACCTGTGCTGGCTGGGAGGTCATCAGGAAGGGCTTCCAGGAGGATGTGATGTCAGAGTGTAGTGGCCATTGCAGCCAACAAACGTGGGTTTCCATCCTGCCTGCCTCTGACAGTCTGTGTGAGAGGATTTTGAACCATCCCTGCTTCTTGGTGAGCCTCAGTTTCCACAGCTGCCACAATCCCACCAAGACCTGAAACACAGCTGGTATCGGGCAGGCATTGGATTGGCTGGAGGGAAGGAGCACCCCATACGCACACAGAGGCACATCTAGGTTCCCCGATCTAACTAGCCAAGGTGGCCCTCCAGGGCTGGAGCAGATGCAGCAAACCTCACCAAAGACCAGTTTAGAGTGTGGCCTTGGGCATTCTACTTCCTGGGTTTAAATCCCCGTACCTGCCAGTTGTGAGATCTGTGGCAAGTGGCTTCCTCTCTCTCGGCCCATTTCCTCACCTGTGGAATGGGAGTATAATCACGCCTGCCTCATAGGGACACTGTGGGGATTCAGTGGGGACCATGCCTGGGTTTGGTCTGAGACCCACACTCCCAGACTGGTTTTCACCTTTCCCTGCTGCCTTTCCCCAACTGGAGCCCTGGGGCTGGGTCCTGACTCCTTCTAGGCTGTTCTGCCAGGTGGTAACCATGGCAAAACATAATCAGAAACAGTGACCTTGTATTGATTGGATTAATATTAAAATTTGAAACCTAAAGGATTTATACATAAATGAAATCTCATTCAGTCATCACAACAGCCCTGTGAGGCAGGCCCTAGTAAACTGAGAGCCTACAGATGAGGAAACTGAGGCTGAGGGAGGCGAAGTGACTGGCCCAGGACTACCCAGCTCGCCAGCCCAGAGCCAGTGAATGCACTTGCCTCCCTTCCCCCACACCCTGCCCCTGACCAAGTGCTGGCCCTTCCAGCCTGTGCTTGACCTTCCTGCTGCCCTGCTCCTCACACTCCTCCAGGGCCCTGGGGAATGGCAGGCTTGGACTCTAATTGTCTCCTGCAGGGTCTAGAGTTATGTCGAGTGGTGGCTGCCCACGTGGAGAACCTTCTCAGTGCCCGAGAGAAGCGGCTCACACTGCCCCCCAGTGAGATCACCCTGCTCTGACTGACTCTGGCCTCCAGCTGCCCTCTGTCAGAAGACCTGGGGTCTGTAAGGGGCCAAGACTTGGGGGAGGCCAAGAGGAGGCAGGAGGAGCTACCCAAGTCCCCAAGACCCGTTGAGGACCAATCTAGAGTTGAGGTGGAGTCACAGCATGCAGCGAACAGGAGGAACTTCCAAGGGCTGCCTCATGTTACAGTTAAACAGAAGGCAGGACTGTGGGGCCTCCTGCCACATACTCGCTGCAGCCCTGCCTGAACACCCACTGGTGGCAGGGAAGCCTTACATCAGTGGCCTAGATGAACTGGACTTTGCCTGTGGTTTACTCAGGGTCTGATGTGTGAATCTGCTTGGACTCCACATCCCAGCCCCCGATATCCTCCTCAGGTTACTGCCTCGGACTCCCTTTCAGCCTGGAAGTGTGACCCTTGGTTGTTTCTGTGCAAATAAATAAAAGGTATACCCAGCAGCCATTTTCTCCAGGGTGTTGCTAAGTGGCTGGGATGCAAGCCCAAGGGAAGAGGCAGGAGTTGAGGCCGTTGTGCCCCTGACTTACTGGCCATGAACAAAGCTTCCTGCAGAGCCCTTACCACTCCCTACAGGTCCCCACTCTCTACCCCTTAAGTGGCCCCAACACCAGGCCCTCATCTCTGGACGGGCCATACAAGGTTCAAGAGTGGTATAGTGAGCACTGCTGGTGGGAATGCAAAATGGTACAACCATTTTGGAAAACAATATGGCACTTCCTTAAAAAAAAAAAAATTTTTTTTTTTTTTTTTTTAGAAAGCTAGAAATAGAAATACCATTTGATCCAGCAATCCCACTCCTAGGAATATATCCTAGAGAAATAAGAGCCATCACACAAAGAGACATATGCACACCCATGTTCACTGCAGCATTGTTCACAATAGCAAAAAGATGGAAACAGCCTAGATGCCCATCAACAGATAAATGGATAAACAAACTATGGTACATACACACAATGGAGTATTACACAATGATAAAGAATAATGATGAATCTGCGAAGCATGTCACAACATGGATGAATCTGGAGGACATTATGCTGAGTAAAATAAGTCAATCACAAAATTACAAATATTGTATGAGACCACTACTGTAAAAATGCATGAACAGGTTTATACACAAAAAGAAACAATCTTTGATGGTTATGAGGGAGGGGAGGGTTGGGGATGGAAAAACACTTAATAGGTAAGTGGTAACTTTGGTGAAGGGTAAGACAGTACACAATACTGGAGAAGCCAGCACAACTTGTCCAAGGCAAGGTCGTGGAAGCTCCATAGACACATCCAAACTCCCTGAGACACTGAATTATTGGGCTGAGGGCTGTGGGAACCATGGTCTTGGGGAACATCTAGCTCAGTTGGCATAACATAGTTTATAAAGAAAATGTTCTATGTTCTATTTTGGGGAGTAGCATCTGCGGCCTTAAAAGCTTATGAGTAGCCATCTAAGATACTCCACTGGTCTCATCCCACTGGGAGCAAGGGAGAATGAATGAAGAAAACTAAAGACACGAGGGAAAGATTAGTCCAAAGGACTAATGGACCACAACTACCACGGCCTCCACCAGACTTGAGTCCAGCACAAATAGATGGTGCCCGGCTACCACCACTGACTGCTCTGACAGGGATCACAATAGAGGGTCCCAGACAGAGCTGGAGAAAAACAGAACAAAATTCTAACTCCAAAAAAAGACCAGACTTACTGGTCTGACAGAGACTGGAGAAACCCCAAGAATATGGCCCCCAGACACCTTTCTAGCTCAGTAATGAAGTCACTCCTGAGGTTCACCCTTCAGCCAAAGATTAGACAGGCCCATAAACCAAAATGAGACTAAAGGGGCGCACCAGCCCAGGGGCAAAGGCTAGAAGGCAGGAGGGGATAGGAAAGCTGGTAATAGGGAACCCAAAGTTGAGAAGGGAGAGTGTTGTCATGTTGTGGGGTTGGTAACCAATGTCACAAAACAGTATGTGTAATGTTTAATGAGAAGCTAATTCTGTAAATCTTCATCTAAAGTAAATTTAAAAAAAAAAAAAAAGAATGGTGTAGTGAAAGAAGGGAGAAGTCTGGAAAAGGACTTCCCAGAGAATGGGACATTGGAGCTGGGTTTTGAAGGATGAGCAGGAGTTTGCTAGGAACAAATAGAGGTGAGGGAGATGAACATTTCAAATAGAGGCTTGGGCCAAGACTTAGAAAAACAGTAAGTCCAGGTGGGTGTGAGAGATCTAGAGCAGAGGTAACCAGGCCCCAGGGTGCCTGGCCAATTGTGAGGGAAAACAACAGAGGAGGAATGACCAATTGTCAAAGCCTGAGACAGGCATACTCATGAAGGCCTTGGGTCCCAGATGGGTGTGATGAGAGGTACCATGATACTTGGGCACTCACAAGTAACAGGAAGTACCTCATTACTGCCCCATATGGGACACGGGGCTGGGCCCAGTCATGTTCCAGCATCCACATACCTCCCTTACTTCCCCCCTGTCAGGGATACCTCCTCCTGCACAGGAACCACAATCCTCTTAAGATAATCTTGGCCTGGTGGTTGAAGGCCGGGGTTATGGAGCCACAGAGGCCTATGTGGCCTTGGGTAAGTTGCTTGCCCTCTCTGAGCCTCTGCTTCCTTCTTTGTAAACTGGAAGCATTGACAGAACACAAAAGCTTTTGTTGTCATTATTAGGTGCCGTGGAGTCAGTTCTGACTCACAGCGACCCTATTAGGCAGAACGAAACACTGCCCAGTCCTGAGCCATTCCTACAGTCGTTATGCTTGAGCTCATCGTCGCAGCCACTGTGTCAATCCACCTCGCTGAGGGTCTTTCTCTTTTCCGCTGACCCTGTACTCTGCCAAGCATGATGTCCTCCAGGGACTGATCCCTCCTGACAACATGTCCAAAGTATGTAAGACACAGTCTCGCCATCCTTGCCTCTAAGGAGCATTCTGGCTGTAGTTCTTCTAAGACAGATTTGTTCTTCACCAACACCATAATTCAAAGGCGTCAATTTTTCTTTGGTCTTCCTTATTCATTGTCCAGCTTTCACATGCATATGATGCGATTGAAAATACCATGGCTTGGGTCAGGCGCACCTTAATCTTCAAGGTGACATCTTTGCTCTTCAACACTTTAAAGAGGTCCTTTGCAGTAGATTTGCCCAATGCAATACGTCTTTTGATTTCTTGACTGCTGCTTCCATGGCTGTTGATTATGGATCCAAGTAAAATGAAATTCGTGACAATTTCAATCTTTCTCCATTTATCATGTTACTCATTGGTCCAGTTGTGAGGATTTTTGTTTTCTTTATGTTGAGGTGCAATCCATACTAAAGGCTGTGGTCTTTGATCTTCATCAGTAAATGCTTCAAGTCCTCTTCACTTTCAGCAAGCAAGACTGTGTCATCTGCATAAAACAGGTTGTTAATGAGTCTTCCTCCAATCCTGATGCCCCGTTCTTCTTTATATAGTCCAGCTTCTCATATTATTTGCTCAGGATACAGATTGAAGAGGTATGGTGAAAGAATACAACCCTGATGCACGCCTTTCCTGACTTTAAACCAATCAGTATCCCATTGTTCTGTCCGAACAACTGCCTCTTGATCTATGTAAAGGTTCCTCATGAACACAATTAAGTGTTTAGGCAAGTGCTTTCTAGGTGATCATGGTTAGGTCCAGCATGAAATGCAAATGGATATCTGAAGTGGGGAGGGTCAGACATTTTAACTCTTACCAAAATTTTACTATGTGTCAGGCACTGTACTTTACATGAATTAGAAGTAACCCATTTAATCCACAAAACACCCCAACAAGGTGGGCACTATTAGTACCTCCATTTCCTGCATGGGGAAACGGAGGCCCAGAGAGGCAAAGCGACTTGTCCGAGACAACACAACTATTAAACGACCTAGCGAAGATTCAAACCCAAGCAGGCTAGCTCCAGAGTCCAGGCCGTCTCTCATGAGGGAAGGGCTCTGGCTCAAGAGCACATAGTCAAGAGTGAACACATAGAAGCTTCCAATGGGGTGTCTGGGATGCAAGGGGCTGTCTCAATCTAGAGAAGTGGTGATTCCCATTTCTGCCTGGATGAGCAGAGCTGGGCTCTGTAGGGGAGGCTCCAGGACTTTATAAGGGTAGCAAGCTCCGTGCCATGTAGGTATATGAGTAGAGTCTGATGCCCTCCTGCTGTAGGGCAGCTTAGAGGCGAAAGTCGGCATTGAGCTTCTGAAGGGCCTGAGCCTCCACAGCCAAAACCTCCAACATGCAGGTGAGGGGCCCTGCCCAGGGGTTCACAGAGTGTGGCCCAGGCAGGACTGGTGCAGCAGCCAGGCTGCCTGGCCTTAGCCTTGCCCACTGGCCACCTTCTCCCTGCTTGCCTGCAGCTGCCTTCCTAGCACCCTCCCCCCACCTCCCAAGCCCCACCAGGCTGTGCCTGAAAAGAGCAGGAATGAAGTTTATTGCAGGCTTCATGCCTGCCCCATTTTCCCCTACAACTACTGCTGCTGCTTATTGGGATAAAGGTGGCCAGGTGCAAGTGCTTGAGGACTGCCAGGGTCCCAAGTGTCTGGGCATCCGCATCCTACAGGCCTTGTCCCGGCATTGCCAAGTCACCACACAACTCCCACCTTCCAACAGATACTGGTGGGACCCACTGTTTATAGATGGGGAAACAGGCCCAGGCTCAAGGTCAGTGATTTTCTCTGCTTAATGTTGTCATTAGCTGCCATCCAGTTGGCCCCCAACTCATGGTGACCCCAGGCAAAAAAGAAAAAAATGCTGCCTGGTCCTGTGCCATTCCCATGATCAGTTGTGGATGGGACCATTGTGATCCATAGGGTTTTCACTGGCTGATTTTCAGAAGTAGATCTTTCTAGTCCACTTTGGATGCTCCGCTGAAACCTGTTCAGCATCATAACAATGCACAAGCCTTCACTGACAAACAGGTGGTGGCTTTGCACGAGGTAGAATTCTACCACTAAACCACCAATGTGCCCCCCCTTAATGTACCTGATCCCAATTTATCCTCACAGTCACCATGTGAGGTGAATACTCGTGTTGCCCCCGTTTCACAGGCCAGAAAACTGAGGTTCAGAGTGGGGAAGTCACTTGCCATTCAGCTCATTATATCAAGATTCAAACCCATGTCTGTCCGATCCCAGAAAACTGAGGTTCAGAGTGGGGAAGTCACTTGCCATACAGCTCATTATATCAAGATTCAAACCCATGTCTGTCCGATCCCAGAGTCCATCCTTTTGTTCTGACAAACTAGGGTGTGTGGGTGGGGGTGGGTGTGGGTGTGTGTGTCGCTGGTTGGGAGCAAAAATAGCCAGGAAAGTGAGGCTTTAAGGTAACTGCAGAGACCATATCATGAAGGCTAAGATGCATTTCATCTCAGGCGGAATCTGGGGAAACGTGGTGAGTTGGTGCCCAAAGAAGCAAAATTAAGGAGATGCGTGGACGGGAACTGGCATTCCAGCTGGAAGAAACAGCTTGGGCAAAGGTCAGGAGGTAGGACAGGGTATGTTTGCAGACCTGGCAGTGTAAGGGCGAGGCTGTGCTCAGTATAACAGAAACAGGGACGAGGAGACAAAGCCGGAGGGACTCTTGAACAAAGGCCTTGAACGTCAAACAAAGCAGTTGGATTTTATCCTGGGGAGCCATGGGAGGTTTTCAAGCAGGAACCCGTACTTCCTGGACCCGCTCAGCGCATTCCGCATAGCCACGCCTTTGCTCAGGCTGCCCAACTGCACTACTTCAAAACTTTCGATTCCCGATAGTGATTATCTAAACTTCTGCCTTACGTGCGCGCCTATTCGGGAAACCCTGGTGGTGTAGTGGTTAAGTGCTACGGCTGCTAACTAAAGGGTTGGCAGCTCGAATCCGCCAAGCGCTCCCTGGAAACTCTATGGGGGCAGTTCTACTCTGTCCTATAGCGTCGCTGGGAGTTGGGATCGACTCCACAGCACGGGGTTTGGCTTTTTTGTTTCTTTATTCGGTCTCTTGAGTTTCTTTTCCCGTCGTAACCTGAAGAAGCGCCGCCATACGCGCCTCCAGTCCCGAGGAGCAGCACCGAACCCCGCCCCAACCCCGCCCCGCCCTACCCCCACCCCAGGCGCGCTCCCGAGGCTGCGCACGCGTCCACCGCGCTGAGACGTGACTAGGGCAACGTCCGCTCCCGGCAGCAGCGGAGGCCGAAGGGTTACCACGGCCAAGCTTGTCCAACTTCTGCGGCGGCCGCCATCCGGGTTCAGAGCTGAGACTGGTGCTCTCGGCCCGCAGTTTGAAAAGTTCCCGCTGATTTCAGAAGTTTCCTTAAGCGTCCTGAGGGCTTTCCTCTGTTGGGGCCTCCCTTCAGGCACTTTCTTAGCCACCCATTTCCCCTTCAGGGGTCCTCGCCGCCATCCCCGCCCCCCGGTTAAGTGACGGACGCAGTAGCCACGACGACCGCTTGAGTGACTGGCAGGATTGCCAACAGACATCGGGAAGCTCCCGTCTGGGTCCGCCCGGCGCAGGGCCAGGGGCCCAATTAAAGGAGTGGAATCGCCAAAGGGGGCGGTACCGGGGCAGCCGAGGTTGTGGCGGTTCCCCGGTGATTGCTCGCTGGGGTTGCAGCTCTGACGGGTTTTCGGATGATGCCGTGACAGAGGATAACGACAGCGTGGACAGCGTGAGCGCACCCCTGCGGAGGGAACCCTTCCGAACCAGAGGCGGCGCGTCGTCGAGGCAGGGCGCTCTTTGAGGGCGCTCCTTCAAAGCCCTTCAGCGAGTGGGGGAGGGGTGGTGGACGCCTACGGCCCACTGTGCGCCTGCGCTGGCTTCTTCACCGGCCGGCTTGCACTCCCGCGCATGCCCGGAGCGCGCGGGGCCCCGCGGCGGCTGGCTGCACTGCGCGTGCGCGTCCGGGAGCCCGCTGAAGAGCGGCGCTGGCAGACGTCGGGCGGGAGGCCCGTGACGTCGTGAGGAGCGCCTTAAAGTGCGGCCCCGGCCGGGTGTCAGAGGGTCCGACCGGGAGTCGGTCCGCGCCCCCGCGGCAGCCCCCGCGGCATGAGGCGCGGCCGGCGCTCTTGCCACCTGGGACGTGGAGGAGGTGGAGGAGGAGGACGCCCCGTTGCCGCCACCTCTGCATGACCTGCCGCCCCTAAGGCCCGACCCCGCGCCTGGCTCCTCGACGCTTTCCGCCGGGCCCTCTGGCCACGCATGGGGGCCCGGCACTGAGGAACTCTTCTCCCCGGGGACGCCGGGGCGCGTCCCCTGAGGGCCATGCCCGGCCGTCCCGCCCGCCCCAGGGGACCCTAGAGAGCGGCGCGGGGCCATGGCGGCCGCCGGCGGCTATACGGACCTGCGTGAGAAGCTCAAGTCCATGACGGCCAGGGACAACTATAAGGCGGGCAGCCGGGAAGCGGCGGCTGCCGCTGCCGCCGCGGTAGCCGCTGCTGCCGCCGCCGCTGCCGCCGCCGAGCCCTACCCAGGGTCCGGGGCCAAGCGCAAGTTCCAGGAAGACTCGGACCCGGAGCGCAGCGACTACGAGGAGCAGCAGCTGCAGCGGGAGGAGGAGGCGCGCAAGGTGAAGAGCGGCATCCGCCAGATGCGCCTCTTCAGTCAGGACGAATGCGCCAAGATCGAGGCCCGCATCGATGAGGTGGTGTCCCGTGCCGAGAAGGGCTTGTACAACGAGCATACGGTGGACCGGGCCCCGCTGCGCAACAAGTACTTCTTCGGCGAGGGGTACACATATGGCGCCCAGCTACAGAAGCGAGGGCCTGGCCAGGAGCGCCTCTATCCGCCGGGAGACGTGGACGAGATCCCCGAGTGGGTGCACCAGCTGGTGATCCAGAAGCTGGTGGAGCACGGCGTCATCCCCGAGGGTTTCGTCAATAGTGCCGTCATCAACGACTACCAGCCGGGGGGCTGCATCGTCTCACACGTGGACCCCATCCACATCTTCGAGCGCCCCATCGTGTCAGTGTCCTTCTTTAGCGACTCCGCGCTCTGCTTCGGCTGCAAGTTCCAGTTCAAGCCTATCCGGGTGTCCGAACCTGTGCTTTCCCTGCCTGTGCGCAGGGGGAGCGTGACTGTGCTCAGGTAACGACCTGGGAGGAGCCCTGCTTTGTATAGATCTGACCCTTTCTGCTTGGAGCTTGTGGGGAGTGGGGGAAAAGGGCCTATGCCACTTAAAACACGGATAGCAAGACAGCAAAGGTCAAGGAGCTGATCTAGATTTCTGTATCCCGGAGGCAAGTTTGACGCAATCACGAATTTGACTGAGAGCTAATCTAAAGGCAAGGCATCTTTCCAAGAGGCAGTGGGGCTGGGTATCAGGAAGCTAAGATTTTTAGGCGTCTGCTTCCCTGTGTTATTTTAAGCAAGTCACTTTTCCATTCTGGGCCTTGGTTTCTGAATCTACGTTTTTGGAAAAAATTGAGTGGAGCTTAACTTTGAGTTGAACTTAAGTAACAAAGTTTTTCCTGTTATGCTGTTGTTGGTTTTCTTAACAGAGGATGTTAATGTATTCCTTAACAGAAAATATGGAAGCAGCTCTCTGAGAGTGCTTAATTGATGCATGGTCTCCATTCCCAAGGAGTGGGGGGAGGGGGTGACTTCCCTGGAGTTGCACAGTTTAGTGGTTGGGCCAGGAATAGAGTTCAGCACATTCTTAAAATTCTCCCACCTTGGCTGCAGAAGAGCCCATTGGTCATTTTGAGAATGTGTTACCTGTTTTCAGGACTGAATAAAACAAAATAAAGTTCATCTTTTGACCTGGCATTTAGCCTTGTAGTTATGTCAGTAGCAGAACTTATATTCTTGGCCTATTTTGGGTCCCAGATCTTGCTGAGAGGTAGCTCAGTGCCCTGGTCCTCAGAGAAAAATGCCTGATGAGACACCTTTGCTTGTTTAGATGAAGCAGAAAATTTATTTGGAATCTGCTTTCTCCACCCCCGAAACAAGTAATCCTCGGAATGTACTTCAGTAATCCCCAAAAGCTCTTAGGAGGTCTAGACTGCAGCTGTCCGGAGCAGCTTCGTTGACCACTGAATTAAAGTCCAGGATCAGTGTACACTGGGATTTTGTTTTGAGCTGCTTAGTTTCTAAAGTGCAATCAGGGCAGGCCACAGTCAGGATAGGTTTGGGTGGAAATAGGGTCCCTGGAGCCCTCTTCATATTGTGGAGTAGGTTCTCTGTCTCATTTGAGTTGGACAACTGAGGCTGCTTACCTGTCTGGAGATGGCGGCGGAGCCTTGTGATGTCCGAGGTCTTCTGATGGGAAAGTCTAGGATGTTAGTGGCAACAGAAGCAGTACTTTGGCTTCCTTGTGAATCTGAAACGTGGCAGGTGCCCACCTCAGAAACCCAGAGGGCCCCTTTGTCATTTGGGCTTCAGAGCTTCTTAGATCTGCGTGGTATTTCCAGAGTGATGTTTGGGCAAAGCCATTTAAGATGGAATTTCTAGGGCAGACCCTTCCAAGAGGCTTGCTGAATACGGCAGGTTGGTGTCTCACCCCATCAAAGGGCTCTTGTGCTGAAAGGATATCATGTAAGGACCATTTGATCTCTGAAATACTATTTTTCCACGTAGTCACAGGCCCTCAGGATTATTTTCAGGAGGTGGAGCACTAGCCAGGCATGTAATGGGGAGATCAGAACAGGCAGTTTGTGACTTTGAGACTCTTGCCCCCAACACACACACAACCCCTTGTATAAAATAGCAGAAGTTTCGACTTCTAAAAACGCAGGTTTGTCAGTGATCATTAACAGGATTGCATCGTCAAGAAAATCCATCTTTTCTGGAGAATAGTGAAGTCCTAGAGCCTTCCCAATCCCCTCCAACTCCCACCTAGATTCTGACTTGGCTGCGAAGTTAGCATGGGAGGTTCAGCAGTGTCCTGAAAAGTGCTCCCCTGGGCCTTGAATCCAGCTCTCTCGTTTGTTTTGAGAGCTTTTGGGTGGTTTTCACATCTGTAAAATGGGGATTCGAACTTCCAAAGCCTATTAGAATTAGATGTGGTGATTTCGTGTCTGGTAATGGAGCCTGGCACAGGTTAGGCATTTAAATAGGTGTTTGCTTTCTATGCAACCCTGCTCTCTTGTTGGGGAGGGGTAGCGATTTGGTGGAGTGTGAATCATGGCTCTTCTTGGAGTTCATAGCCCAGCTGAGACCACAGACAGTGAGCCCAGGATGGTAACTATAAGAGCACAATGAGAGGGACATCTTACCCACTGTGGAGTGTTGAAAGTTTTGGGGAGGAAGTAAGCTAGTACTTGAAGGATGACTAGGAGTTAACCAAGCAAAACAGGGAGGGCACAACAGCGGCAGTAGCAGGGTGGGGATGTTCCAGCCATAAAGAACAAGTAGGCAAAGGCAGATGGGGGGGGGCGGTGGTGCTGACGTGAGGCAGATGGAGTTCATTATTAGTCCTTAGCTCCACCCTGAAGCAGAGACCCCCATGGGGATGCCCTGATACAGCTCTAGGGGAGGGCTTCTCCACAGCGGCACTGTTGACATTTCGGTCTAGAGAATTTTTTGTTGTACGGGGCTGTCTTGGCATTATAGGATATTTAGTAGCATCCTCAGCCTCCTAGAAGCCAGTAGTGCCTTCTGTAATGACCAAAAATGTTCCCAGACATTACCAAATGTCTGCAGGGAAGGGGGAACACAAAATCATCCTCCGTTGAAAACACCGCTGTAGGGTTCTGGAACCCATCCTCTAATTTACATCTTGGATTAGCTCACTTAGCACTTTGAGCTTGCTTTGTATACAGGTGGGGAACACTTGCCTGTTAGCAGCGCCCCTCTTTAAATCCCGCTTGGGTTCTTCCCTCGGCTGGTAGGAGAGGCGATGCTTTCTCACTTACTGGTACATATTCCAGCTCAGGGCTGTTGAGCTATAACCTCCCAGATTGGAACGAAGGGGCTGATTAAAATAATGGTATTCTGTGGATGTGGAAGGATTTAATAATTCTCATCTGCTTGTGCTTCAGTGGTGTCTGTGGCAGGAATACAGTTACATTTA
The DNA here is from genome assembly GCF_024166365.1 of Elephas maximus indicus. NCBI lineage: Eukaryota > Metazoa > Chordata > Mammalia > Proboscidea > Elephantidae > Elephas > Elephas maximus. Next base: position 214,157,193 of record NC_064820.1, on the reverse strand, counting down.
ATAGTTGTCAGTGTGTTTGTCAGTGTATGGCAAACATTGACTCAGCAGTGTTTAAGCCTGAGCATTTAGAGCAAGGCCTCATGGAGGCTCCTGGAAGTGCTTCAAACTCCTTTCCAAAACCCAGCTGGCAGTAGATTTTTTGTAACCTTTGTATGTTAGGCCTGGGTGGGTCCCCTCTTAATGCTTGTTCTCTAGGAAAGTAAATATCTTTTACTTTCTTTTATGTCAGCTCATCCCACAGTTCCTCTCTATTCCCTGTAGTGTGAATGGGGCAGATTAAAACAGACTCCTATTGGATCAATTGGAGTAATTACCTTGAGGCTAATTGCTTACTTGCTGCTGCTTTTAATCACTGCTGCCTGGTCTGTGGTTATGGTGGCCATATTCCCAGAGACCCAGGCCTTGGCTGCCCATGTGGAAATGACTTGGTCTGTTTGTGTATTGCTGGCCATGGGCATGCAGTATGAGCTCAGCCTGCGACTCTTCCAGTTAATGGTTGGTGTTGGGTAGAATGGGTACCCTGTCAGTTCTGGGCTAAGGGCTGAGTTTGTGCAGCAGGTTAAAAGCAAAATTTAGCTTTCTGCTTAAAATAGTTGGGGAAGTAGGGCAGATAGGTCCTGGGCCACATCTCCTGTGTGGAATCTTCTGATTCTCTGAGTGGGAGGAGCCACAGACTGAAGCCAGGGCTGTGCACTCTGGGGTTAGGGGCTCTGGCTGCCCTGGGTGCTGCCAGGCCTGACAAGGCAGAGGGCCTCAAAGGGAAGAAGCTGGCAGGTGAGCTGTGGTCTTCATTACAGAGCTCTGAGCAAATGGAGGATAAGTAGGCCATGAAAATTTCAGGTCTAGCTGGCCGTTTTAGGCTGGGCAGTTGCTATGTAACCGTTGCTGAGATATGGTGTTAGCTGTGTAGGGGTATGAGCTCATCTTTGCAGACCTCTTCCATGGAAGGGGACTGCGAGGTTACAAGCTTGTCCTTTGTCAAAGGCAGTGAGGCCCCCAGGACAGAGTCGGACCTTAACACCAGGAAAACAACCACCCTGCTTCGGAGAAAAAAAAAAAAAATGGCACCAAAAATCACTGTAGCCTGAATACTGAAACAAAGAGTTTGATGTCAAACCTGGTTGGAGTTCCAGCACCACCACTTTAGGTATTTGACCTTGGGCAAGTTACTTAACCTTTCCTTTCCTGCAAAATGGAACTAATGATGCCATGAGTTGTCATAGAAGGTTCTTTCTCACACTACTGCACACTTGAAGTTTAGCTAAAAATGTTTGTGGAGATGAGCTGTGCTCTGTGTTCAGCTACTGTGTATTTGTACCACGATATGTGCAGACCATCTTTTAGATTCAGAAAGCCCCAGGACTTCTCATAAAGGTTAGGCCACGTGTCTTCTTGGGGGCTGGGGGCTGGTAAATAACTTGAGCCTGAGATTCTCAGTCTTAAGGGCCTGTCAGTGGTGAGGCAGGCTCTGGGGTCTGCCCAGGGCAGGCAGTTCCAGCTGCCGGGAGGTTGTCACCATGCTCAGATCTTGGCCAGTCCCTCTGTCTCTGGTCCACCCTAACCTGGGCAGGGTCTGGGGTAAATGGGAAATGGAGACCATCTTGGAAATGTACCTTGACAACTGACTCTCCAAGACTGTCCCCTATAGAGGTTTTCAAACTTCTCATTTAACCTGCACCTTAATCTTCTGAAGAAGGGCTTGTTGTGATCTCTGTTTTAAAGATGTAGAAACTGAGGCTCTGAAGTAGTAGAACAGTTAAGCTCAGCAAACATTTCATCTAGCATCCACTGTGTACAGAGATGAATAAGGCCTTTGGAAGCTTTTTCTGGTAGGGAAGACATAATTTTTATAAGGCCAAATGTAGTAGCAGAGAGGTATGGGTGAATGTAGCGGGGCAGGTGGGGGGTGGGAGTAGGGAGAAACCCAGTCTGGGTAAATAGGAAAAAACTTCCCAGAGGAGGAGATAGATGTGTCAACTCCTTAAAGAGTCACTTTGAGGTACAGAGCTAGTGGATGAGAGGGCCAGGCTGTCACTTTTGCTGCACACTAGTCATCACTGCATGGGTGTTGGGGAGAACCGAGGGGGCTCGGCCCAGGCAGTGTGCAAACAGACTGACCAGCCTGGGGCATTTTCTCTTTTCGCTCCCCTGTGAAAACAAAAGAGCAGGAGGCACTGAGACTTTGCTTCGTGCCAAGGGTAGGGCTGGACCTGGGGTGTATTAAGTTTCAAGGCAGACTGGGATTTTCTAACAGTTTCTCTTTTGGCAACTTAGCTCCCTAGCAGTAAATAACCTTCTTCTGGTCTCTCCTGTACACTTTCTGCTGAAGTTTGGCTAGGAGAGTTTCCCTTGGTCAGAACTTTGAGTCTCCCCACTTCAGAGGAGCCAGGTCCTCTGAGGAGGAGTCGGTAGGCTGTTCCGCGGTTGCCAGGAAGTTCTGGGGTCAGTGCCAAGGTTGTTTCTATGGGCCTATGCAGTTCTACTGCTGCACTAGCTCTTCCAAGGCCTGGGCTCAGTGGCGGGAACCTGGCATGGCTTTTTCTTAAGTTTTAGAGCGCTTTGGGGAGTGGGGCAGTTAAGCTTTCAGAAGTGTCTGGAGTTGCTCCAGAACTGCATTAAGAGAAGTGGTTCCTTGGTGGAGGTGGAGAGTCAGGGCCCTTGTAGTGCCTGTAGCCAAGTCAAACAGATTGATAACATTTGTTAACAGTAGGGAAGGTTGCCTATAGCCAGGACTGTGGATTCAGGCCTCAAAGATGTGCCTTGGGATGCCTTTGGGAGGTCGGACTTAGCTATTTGGGGAAGTATATATGGCACCATTGTGCAGCCTGGACCCTCTCTTCCCCCAGTGTGGAGTGATAAGAGCACAGGATAAGACCTGGAACTCTTAGCCCTGGAGGCCAAAGGTCCTCTGCTGTTGGCAGGTCCTTCAGGGGAAGCCCATATCACTTCTGGCTGGCAGATGCTGAGCCCAGAGCTCAGGCTTACTTACCCCACGGTGGTCCAGAGCCACCTGGCTTATGTCAGATGCTTAGTAGGTGGAAGTGATGTGCTAGGCACCCAGCCTTAGTAATTCTCAAAACAGCCTGCAGGTAGGCCTCCCACCGCCCTCCCTAGGGGGCGCAACCATGTAGTCAAAATCTCTGTGATTGTGTACTGCAAGGGAGGAGGTGCTGTCGCTTGTTAAAATATTGTAATCTTTTAGTAACCACAAAACCAAAAACCAAACCCGGTACTGTTGAGTTGATTCAGTAGCCATAAAAGAACACCCAAATTGTGAAGGATAACATAGTAAACAGAACCTACTGCTCTCGTTATTACAGATAAAGAAACTGAGGCTTAGGGTTTGTACCTTAACTAAGGTGTCGAAGCTAGTGGGTGACAAAGCTGGGATTCAAACCAGATCTTGTCAACTCCCTGATCACTGTGTGCTGAAGGATATTAATAGATGTTATTTGAGAGAAGGCTCTTTGGTCAGTGTGCAGTTAAACAAAGTCAGCAGGTTCTTTTGCTGTAGTAGTTTTCAGATCCTTTAGTATACTAATGTTTTTTAAAACTCTCCTATCAAGATTTTCCCAATTGACATGACTCTGAGAATTTGCCCGTAGTCTCTCGTGGGACTGGTGTTCACGAAAACTGTGGCCTAGGAGTAGCGGGAGGGGAAATCCCTAAAATAAAGGTTCTTTGCCTATGCCAGCACAGGCTTGGGTCAGATGTCCAAAGCAGAGGTGCTTCACTCTCAGGGCTGCGGCTTTTTTTTTTCTTTAAAACCTCCCCTTCACTTTTACATCTGGCTCTTGCCCATGATTGGACAAGCCTGGCCTTTTTGAGGAGTCTTTCCCAGGCCTCCAGTGCTCTGACGGTTAAACATGAGCCTGTATAGCTGTCCTTGAAAAGGAAGCTGATTATCAGCCATGTGGAGAAGGCTTTGTGATCTAGGGGCAGTTTGGAATCCTGAGCAGGTGGCAGAGGCTGAGAAGGTGCCCACCTCCCACTAGGCCTGTTGCTGAGAGTGTTTCAGGCTGTGTAGAACGGTCTCAGTTCAGTGGAGGGACTTCAGAGGGAGAGGAGAGTCACTTGGATGCCACGCCCCCCGGTGAGGAGTTCACTTCCAGTGTTTCAAATCAGAAGGACTTTGGCTGTGAAGAGGACGGTCATGTACCCACATTTCATTGGTCTGTAAGCAGTTTTAAAAATCAAGTAACTTGTTGAAAATAAGTTAATATTTGCGTATGATAGAAATTCTTAAAATATCTTAAATGCAGCTGTCTTCAAAAGTTTGGATCCCTTTAAATGTGGAGGCTTTTGGAAGCTTTTTTTCAGTAGACAAATTCTCTTTTTGAACATTGCTGTTTAGATTACTTTGATGACCCAGTGCTGTTAGCATCTGCCTTGGCTGCCTCTTCAAGCCAAAGGATAGAGAATGGAGGAGGGAATGAGGAGGAGATGTGGCTCATTGTCACTCACCAAAGTCTGGCCTCAGTCACTCCAGCTGCCTCCAAAGGGCCTAGAAAGGTGTCCCCTCTGAGGACCCTTTAAAAAGAAGGTCTCTTTGTATATCCTAGTGTAGGATACAGCCATGCACATAAATAATGACAAACAATAAAGAGATAAATAATGACAAACAATAAAGAGATTAGGAACCCAGAAGAGAGAAATTAACACCAAATTGGGAGCTGGGAAAGTTTTCGTGGAAACTAACATTTATTGAGATTCTACTATATGTGCTGAAATTGTTCTGGGTGGTATTTATGTTAGAACTTAAAAAAAGAATTTCAACAAGTAAAAGAGGATGTTCTAGGCAAAAGAACAAATCAAATGTTGCAGAGACAAGAGTGAGCCAGGCAAGACGGCAGGGGAATACCCTGGGTTTTCAGGTCAAACACATAAATGATAGCTCTGCCTCATGGTGATCACTGAGGGTTAGTTCCACAGCCTCTTGGAGCCTCAGTTTCCCCGTTTGGAAAATGTTGATGATACCTGTGTCATTGGGTGATGATTTAATGAGATGTTTGCAGACTGGCCCACACAGAGTAAATATTACATAAATACTTGTTTAAAATAAACAAAGCACACACAAAACAAGTACTGGTCTGTTGGGGGAGATTCCTGCTTTGGTATCTGCCTTACGAGGCTATTAGGTCACCTCATTCCAGGTTTTTCCTTGAGTGGTGTCTGGCCGAAAGCTTCCTGGAGCTTAACTTGGTGTATCACTTCATGTGGATTTTTGAACCTCTCAAATCATTTTGCCTGTTGTTCCACCTGCAGCAGGGGTTGGGGCAGAGGGCAGCCATAAGACTTGGGCCATGGTCCCATTCCTTTGCCTCCAGGAACTTTGGTTGCTTGTCAGTTCTCCACACTCACATTCTTTGTGTTTAATTTCAGTGGATACGCTGCTGATGAAATCACTCACTGCATACGGCCTCAGGACATCAAGGAACGCAGAGCAGTCATCATCCTCAGGAAGTAAGTGCCCGGACGTCTGGCACCTTTTGCCTTGCCTGCAGGCCTGTCTGCAGATGTAGGTCTGAGTTCCCTTAGCTCATGGGTCCTCTAGATCAGTGGCTTGGTAGGCTGAAGCCTGCGAGAGAAGAAGGCTGTTAAGTTCTCCTTTTTATTTGAATTCTGTGAGAATAAAGCTGTTTTATCTTTTCCTCAGCAGAAAATTAAGCTTTGTCTGTTTTAAGGAGTTCAGGTCTGAGTAAAAGCTCATGCTTCCAGTGTTTATGGGCATAGTCTTGAGATGGAATTTGGGGAACGTTCTTTCAGTCACCCCCACCTCTTTTCCCCACTTCTTTGGTTGTGATTTGTCACATGTGCTTTCACTGATTATTTTTAGAGTATGCGTTAGCAGTCTGCTTTAAAGATGCCTTGGTTTTCACTTCTGGGAAGAGCAGGAATGAGAAGAGATGAAGGTGGGACCTTAGGGTGCAGTGTGCAGCATACTCACAGCTTGTGGCTGCTCCTCCTCTCCGGTGACAGAGTTGGGGAGGTGTGGACTAACACTGCCAAACTTTTGGCCATTGGGAGCACTTTTTCCCTTCTCTTCATGGTTTAGTGGACTGAGCCAAGCCAACTTGGGGTCCGGACAAACTTTCCTTTTGAGTGGAGTTCCAGAAAGGGCAGGTGATTGCCTGAGGTCACATAGAAGGCTGTGAGCAAAGTGAGACCCAGGCTTCATCAGGATGTCGTATAGCTTGCTCTCTTTTTCTTTTAAAACTTAAATAAACTTTATTATTTAGAACAGTTTTAGTTTTACAGAAAAATTGCAAAGACAGTACAGAGAGTTCCCAGATACCCCACATGTAGTTTCCCCTATTATTAACATCTTCCATTAGTGTGGTCCATGGGTCACAACTAATGAACCAGTATCAATCAGTTCTTAACTAAAGTCCATACTTTATTCAGATTTTCTTAGTTTTTCACGGGTTTCTGTTCTGGGACCCCATCCAGGATTCCACATGACATTTAGTCATTGTGTCTCCTAGGCCAACTTTGGCTGTAACAATTCTCAGACTTGCCTTGATTTTGATGACGTTGACAGTTTTGAGGAGTACTAGTCAGGTATTTGGAGAATGTCCCTCAATTGGGATTTGTCTGGTGTTTTTCTCATGGTTGGACTGGAATTACGGGGTTTTGGAGGACTATAGAGGTGAAATGCCATTCTCATACGTCGTGTCAAGGGTACACAGTATCAGCATGACTTACCGCTGTTGATGCTGACCTTGATCACCTGGCTGAGGTTGTGTTTGTCAAGTTTCTCCACTGTAGAGTTATTGTCCCCCACCCCCTTTTTAAAACATGCTCTTTGGAAGACAGTCACTATGTACAAAAAAAAAAAAAAAAAAAACCAAACCACTGCAGTTGAGTCGATTTCCGACTCATAGCGACCCTATACACTGTGTACAGCCAGCGTTTAAAGAATGGAGGAGTTAAGCTCTACCTCCTTGAGGGTGGAACATCTACATTAATTATTTGGAATTCTTCCGTGTGGGAGATTTGTCTCTTCTACCCCACTTATTTATGGATTCAATCACTTGTATCGGCCTGAACTTCTTGTGGGCATTTATGCTTCGGGTTGTAATCAATACTGCTGTATTTTTGTTGCTTGAATCGTTCTGGCTTTGGCCATTGGGAGCTCTTGCAGTTGGCTTCTGTGTCCCTTTGACATACCTCTGTCCATGTGGTGTGGGCTTTTTTGTCTTTTGTACTTCCTTGCTTTCTGTCTTGCCACCTTTTTTAAACTCAGTCGATAACTGTGGCATTCTGGCCATTGAGGCAGACCCAGAACTCCAGAATAATGTGGTGGTGAAGTCTCTCTGGTGTGGCTCTGATACTTGGTCAAGTCAGAGACTTTGAGCCTCTGTTTTATCATCTGTAGAATGGAGATGAGCAGACCCGTGGGGCAGTCCTGGCAATTTAAGGGGTGTGGGCAGAGTTCTGGCACATATTGAGAGCTCCAGATACTTGGATCACCTATGCAGGTGGCGGCCTCTCTCCTCAAGCCTGTGAATATTTCCTGAATTGACTAGAGGATGGATTTTACCTGCCTTCCCGTTTTCTTTTCCTCTGGTTCCCAGCACAGGCCAAAACCCAGAACCTGGAAGTGATGGAGCCCAAGATTGCAGTGCCCTGCACTCTGTACTCTGACTTCTTCGTCCAAGTCATTTCTTCTTGGGCTGCACCTGGCACCTCCAACTGCAGTCAGGGACCCAGGCCAGGAACTTGGAGAGGACCACCCAGAGTAATAACTTCCCAGGTGTCCCCTCCCAATCTCTAAAAATAGCTCACTCGATCAAATTTTAGCTGGAGGTGTTACTGGAGGTGGCCATAGCCAGAGTATCAGATCAGTCTTCTAGCTGCTTCCTTCCTCTTGAATGTTGTTAGGTGCCATCGAGTTGATTTCAACTCATAGTGACCCCATGTACAACAAAACACTGCCAAGCCCTCTGCCGTCCTCACAATTGTTATGTTTGAGCCCATTGTTGCAGCCATTGTGTCAGTCCATCTGGTTGAGGGTCTTCCTCTTTTTCGCTGACCCTCTGCCAAGCATGATGTCCTTCTCCAGGCACTGATCCCCCCTGATAACATGTCCAAAGTATATGAGATGCAGTCTTGCCATCCTCACTTCTAAGGAGCACGCTGGTTGTACTTCTTCCAAGACAGACTTGTTTGTTCTTTGGCCATCTATGGTATATTCAGTATTCACCAACACCACAATTCAAAGGTATCAGTTCTTCTTTGGTCTTCTTATTCAGCTTACCCATGCATATGAGGCGATTGAAAACATCATAGCTTGGGTCAGGTGCATCTTAGTCTTCAAGGTGATATCTTTGCTTTTCAATGCTTTAAAAAGAGGTGTTTTGCAGCAGATTCGCCCAATGCAGTGCGTCCTTTGATTTCTTGACTGCTGCTTCCATGGGTGTTGATTGTGGATCCAAGTAAAATGAAATCCTTGACAACTTCAATCATTTTTCCATTTATCATGATGTTGCTTATTGGTCCAGTTGTGAGGATTTTGTGTTTGGAAGTAATCCATACTGAAGGTTGTGGTCTTTGATTTTTATTAGTAAGTGCTTCAAGTCCATTTCACTTTCAGCAAGCGAGGTTGTGTCATCTGTGTAACAGGTCGTTAATGAGTCTTCCTCCAATCCTGATAACCCGTTCTTCTTCATATAGTCCAGCTTCTCGGATTACTTGCTTAGCATACAGATTGAGTAAGTATGGTGAAAGGATACAACCCTGACTCACACCTTTCCTGACTTTAAACCACACAGTATCCCGTTGTTCTGTTTGAACGACTGCCTCTTGATCTGTGTACAGGTTCCTCGTGAGCACAATTAAGCGTTCTGAATTTCCCATTCTTTGCAATGTTATCCTTAATTTGTTGTGATCCACACAGCCAAGTGCCTTAGCATAGTCAATAAAACACAGGTAACCATCTTCCTGGTATTCTCTGCCGTCAGCCAAGATGCATCTGACATTAGTGGTAATCCCTGGTTCCGTGTCCACTTCTGAATCTGGCTTGAATTTCTGGCAGTTCCCTGTTGACGTACTACTGCGGCTGCTTTTGAATGATCTTCACCAGAATTTTACTTGCATGATTAATGATGTTGTTCAATAATTTCTGCATTTGATTGGGTCACCTTTCCTAGGAATAGGCATAAATACGGATCTCTTCCAGTCAGCTGGCCAGGTAGCTGTCTTCCAGATTTGCTTGATGTAGGTAAGTGAGCGCTTTCACCGCTGCATCCACTTGTTGTTGAAACATCTGAACTGGTGTTCTGTCGATTCCTGGAGCCTTGTTTTTTGCCAGTGCCTTCAGTGCAGCTTGGACCTTTCCTTTCAGTATCGTTGGTTCCTGATCATATGCTATCTTCTGAAATGGTTGAATGTCAACCAATTCTTTTTGGTTTAGTGAGTCTGTGTATTCCTTCCATCTTCTTTTAATGCTTCCTGCATCGTTTAATACTTTTCCCATAGAATCCTTCACTATTGCAACTCGAGGCTTGAATTTTTTCTTCAGTTCCTGCAGCTTGAGAAATGCTAAGCATGTTCTTCCCTTTTGGTTTTCTAACTCCAGGTGTTTACACATTTCATTATAATGCATTACTTTGTTTTCTTGAGCCACCCTTTGAAATCCATTCAGCTCTTTCTCTTTATCATTTCTTCCATTTGTTTCAGCTACTCGATGCTGAAGAACAAGTTTCAGAGCCTCTTCCGGTATCCATTTTGACACTTCTTAATGACATCTTGCTTTCTTCTTGAATGGTGGCTACAATACTAGGCTGCTTAAACTGGCTGAGTCAGATGCTGCTTCATGGAGCTAAGAGTCTGCACTGTTAACCAACTCTCCCAAATCTCTTCGGCTAACTGGGCCCCTGGCAGTGGTCTGACCGTGGCAGGAAGTGGCTGTTGTGGATGACTGAGGTTCTTCGACCTTTGACTTCAGTGGGGTCAGGGGTCAGCTAGGGACTGGGCTGGTGGGCAGAAGCATAGGGCTTTGGGATAAGGGCCTGGAGAGGAGTGTGGGGTTTTCCCTCACTTTCCCTAGGCAACCGAGCTAGAAAAGTACCCAGTTGTAGGGAGCCAGCCAGGGGACCAGAGTAGAGCCACAGGCTTCTCTGGTGCCTGCAGGATGAAGTCCAAGCCCCTCTTTGGGCTTTTGAGGGCCTTGCATGTCCACCCAGCCTAGGCTCCTGGTATTTTCTCCTTCACCTTCCACTCCTGCAGCTCCCGGTATGGTCCAGGGACTTGTGCCCTGGGCTCTGTAGCAGCGTGCCCTCTGTTGAGAATGCCATCTCGTTTAGCAACCTCATCTTCTGATCTGCCCCCACCACTCGAATGGTCATGCATACGCACAGTGTCATTAACTTGGCCATCCTCCAAGGCTGTAGGGAACACTTACATATACAACTGTAGCCCTCTCAGCACCTCCTTGTGTGGTCTCTCTCAGTCCACACACTTGTCATGGTGAATTTCCAAGTCTGCATTCTCTGGGGGCAGGGAGATCACTGCTCATCTGGGACCCAGCACACTGCCCAGCCCAGGAGAGCCGTTCATCACTGGAAGAGCAGCTCCAGAGTAGCTGCAGAGGTTTGTCCTGGAGATGCTGGTAACAAAGTGGAAAGGGGAGCATCTTGGCCTAGGAACAGCCAAAGACCAGCAGTGTGTGGCCTTGGAGGGTCCCTGGCTGCTTCGATGTCTTGTGTTGAGGCTATGTTCACAGGGTAGCATCCGGACATTGAGCCCGGCCTGGCCCTGGCACAGAGGGTTTGGAGCTGCCCCACCTTCTCCCAAGTTAGGTAAAGATTGCATAGACTGCTGGGGAAGGCCTAGGGGCTCTGTTACTGACTGGTCAGTCACGGCTGGGAAGGTCTTTATAAAGGCCTCCAGAGGGGAGAGGAGTGGGCAGCTGCCAAGTGCTTTCTGGTTCAAAGTATGCGCTCCTTTGAGCAAGGATGTGGTACCTTCGTTTTTCATGGCAAGTACTGGGAGAGGATAACCTTCTGAGAGCTCCCCTAGGAGCGGAGTCTTGAGGATGCAGCTTGATGTTATAGTCTGTTTCTGTCACAACCAGTAAATGCCTGAGTGAGGCCCTGAGCTGGGTCTCCCACGGGGTCTCGTGCTGGTCCTGTGGTGGTTTGGCACAACGGAGCACCTAAGCCCTGCCTGCCATGTGTCATTTGGGTGAATGCTGTGAGTTTAAGAAATGGAATGCACAAAAGGGCTTTCTCACTTCTGCTGTACAAGCAGAGAGCATATTAGTGAGTGTGTTTTAAGTGGCAGGGGGCAGTGTTACAGAGGGTGGGATCAGGCTGCAGGCTGGTCAGCTTCTTGGGCCCCTCAGCATTCCTAAGCCATCCCTGAATATTGCCATCTCTGAGCCCACCCAAGGTAAGATGCCCAACATGCATAAATATGGTCAACCTTTGGTGCCCCTGGAGCCCTGGTGGCACAGTGTTTAAGAGCTCGGCTGCTAACCAAACGGTCAGCAGTTCAAATCACCAGCCACTGCTTGGAAACCCTATAGGGCAGTTCTGCTCTGTCCTCTAGGATCGCTATGAGTCGGAATTGACTCGATGGTGACGGATTTGGGGTTTTTGTGTGTGTGTGCGTGTGTGTGTGTGCGCGCGCGCGCCACTGGCAGGGATGCTGGACTGTAGCCTGAAAAGTTTGGTTTGCGTCACTGAGGTGTTGGCGGCTCTGAAATCGCTGGCCTTCATCTCAGACATGGGCATCTGGAGGGCAGTGGTGAGCCATTGAGGTGGGTGCACAGTGGGGAGAAGGGGTTTTGGCTGGATTTGTGTATATTGGCTGAATGAAATGGCTGATTTGGTCGTTCAGAGCCAGGGTCCAGGGGAGACCCTCCGTTAAAGCAGAGCAGCCCAAATGTAAGGCTGGGGTTGTGGGTACAGGAAGGGCTGAGAATAGTGGGTCTACTACGCGTCTGTCCCTTGGCAGTTTCCCTGACCCTGACCAGGCCAGAGGCATGCAGCCATCAAGCCCCTTGCCATTGCCAGGCGTGGTGCTGCTCCTGTCTCTCTGATTCTTGCTCCTCTACCGAGGGTCAGCCCACAGTTGTCCCTGAGTCTGGTAAATGTGTGTGTACATGAGTATACACCCTACCGGTTGGGTCCCTAACCAGTCTCATGTGTGCTACCGGCCCAAGGAATAAGGGAGCAGTGAGACCACCAGGTTTGGACTGCCGGCGTGGCTCTGCTGTGTCCTCACTGAGCACGAGCTGTTGCCGGAGCCCCTAAGCCTGTCTTCTTACCTGTAAATTGGAGCAGCTGTGACACTGGGGATGGTTAAGCTTGTGAGTGCTGACTCTGCTTCTCTTTGCCGCTTCCTCACCATAGCTCCCTCTGAACTTGGTGGCCATACCAGGTGAAGGTTCCAGGGATGGGGAGGGAAGGAAAGCCCCAAAGTTTGGCATTCAGTGGCCCAGCTGGGGGAAAGCAGACTTGGCCTCAGACCTCTCCTGGAGGAATCAGGCCCCAGCAGGGGGATCCCTGGGCACTCTGTGGCCTGGTTGACCTCCTCAGAGCCCTGGCTCCTGGGCTGAGGTGTGCAGGTATGTAGTGTGATGGGGTAGCTGGGCTGAATGGTTTGCAGAGGCTCCACTTGGGGCTTGGATGTCTTGCAGCTCTGTGTGTTGGCGGGGGGGACACTGCTGGTAGTCCAGGGGCACGTGTTTGGAGTGTCTCCTTTTTGGGTGATACCCCTTATCTGCCTTTCAGACTCTTCTGACCATAGCTACTGCACCCTGCCTCAGGACTGCTCTGTGCAGAGAGCAAGGCAGGCTGTCAATGTGGAATGGGGCTTGCTAGCAGGGGGTGGGCACTGTTGGAGGAGAAACAGCGGGGCGCAGGCCTGGGCTTTGTGGGAGTCTCGCTGTCAGAAGTACTGAAGCTTTAAGCTGGACCTGGGGTCCAGGATACTGCATATACCAGGAAGGGCTTGAATAGGCCCACAAAGCCAGGCTTTGCAGCACAGGGTGCTCGGTGAAGGTGGGACCTGAAACGAGGTGGCAGTGGACAGGGAGCTGCCCTTCGGCAGGGTCACTGGTGTAGGCTGGTCCTTTCTCTCCAGGAATAGTGGTACTGCCAACATAGCTTCTGCTCTCCTCTGCTCTGCAGTGAAGAGCTCACATGGGCGAATGAGGCTGTTTTGGGGTAGCAGCTGTGTGACTTAAAGCTCCCTTCTCCCCTCCCCCAAAGTGGGAGCTGTCCCCCCAGCAGTGTCTGAGGGCAAAGGAGTGATAGAGGAGCATGAGGGAGTACCTGGAGCAGCCACAGCGCCTTCCCTCCCCTCAATCCACCGTGAAGGCATCTTTGAGGCTGCAGCCATCCTCTCTGACAGGCTTCACTTGTACCTAGGCCTCATCCCTGCTTTATCCTGGGGGCTGCCCTGACACCTTGGGAGACCGGGGAGAGGGGGCGCCTCTTCTCTCTGGCTGAGGTCGTCACTCAGAAAGCAGCTTTCTCCTCATACCTGAGGGACCTTCTGTGGCCTCTGGGTACTTACTCAAGTCTGTCAGACAGGTCTTCATTCCTTTCACCCACCTGAGGAGGTCCAGGCTCAGACTGAAGACTAGAATGGGGCCTCCTGACTCCAAACATGGGACTCTCTGTGCCAGACTCTGAGAGGCCTTGTTAGAGGGCTGTGTCCTGGAGTTAAACTGCTACTGGGGTCTGGGCTTCAGGTCTACCTGTAGCCTGGCTTCCTGCAGTGTGGTGGCTTTTTAGAGGAGGGGGCAGGAGCTCGCCAGCTGTGATGAGATAGACTATAACAGCCCCAGGGGATGTGTCAGGAGTTCATGCTGTCCCCAAAGTGGGTGCAGAATGTTGGGTTTGTGGTACGGTCGCCTCTGATCACTCTCTTCTCTGGAGGCTGCGCCCCCACCCCCATGGTAGCAGGGCTCTCGTGCTGTGGGGGAACAATCCTCATCCCATTCTTGGCAGCTGGGGAGAGAAGCAGAGAGGCAGTCGGGGCCTCTGGCTTGTCTGTCCCCAGCCTTTCCAGCAGTCCTAGACCCAGGGCATCTGGCTGCCACCGCTGCCTCACCTGCCCAGGCTAGCCACCTGGAGAGTAGGAAGGAGCTTTAGGAGAACTGGGATGCCTGCCAGGGCCTGGCACGTGCCAGCTGTCCTGACGTGGCAGCATGTGCTCACATTGTCCAGCCCCAGAGGCGTAGGCTTAGCTGAGACCCAGGCTCTGGTCTTGATGGCTCTGCAGTTCTCTTGCCCTCCATCATTCTCCTAAGAAAACAAGTCCAGGATGCCGGGCCCTGCCAACCAGGGCTTCACTGGCACGCAGGGGCCTTCCTCCCCTGAGCATGGGCTCCCCAGCACCTGTACGGTCTTAGTGTTGGACTTACCCTTATGGGTGTCAAGGGAGGGACTTTTTCCCATGTGGTTTCAGACCCTTGGAGTTCCTCTAAGTCAAGCTTAATAGCTCGTTTGGTCTGATCTCTGTCCCCTAGACCTCTCACTTCAGGGGTAGGAAGCTTGGCCTGGTATAGAAAGGGCCTCAGGGCAAGCGGTTCTCATTCACATCCTCAGTCTGGTGCGGCCAAGTACCACCTCTTGTGCTGTGCTGTGCCCCTCTTCACAACCCTAGCCTTGAAGGAAGCACCTTGTCTTTTGACTGCTAGACTCTCAGAACTGGAGGCCAGTCACATTTCCGCCTCCTCTGTTCAGCTGGGGAAACAGGACTGGAGTGGGACAGTGACCAGCCTGGGCTCTGAGTGGCAGCGCCAGGGCTGGCTCTTCCTCCTCCTCGCTGTTTAGGTCCCTGAGCCCTGAGCAGGCCTGGTGGAGGCTGAGACTGATGGGCTAGCAGGTGTAGCTGTGTCCCTCTGGCCTCCTATGATGCCAAAGCAAAAGGGGAGAGTGTGCTGCCTGCTACTCAACAGTATGGGCCTGCGGGCATTAGGAACTTGGGTCCCAGCTGGAAGGAAGGAGGACCCTGTGCTGGCTCAGTAGACAGACCTCTGCCAGGTTGGATCCCTGGTTCCTGCCTACAGGCTTGACCCCTTCTTCCACAATCTCTGGGAGGTGTGACCTTCAATTTTCTGACCCAGTTTCCCCACCCTTTTACACCAGGCCACCTGACAGAGGGTCAGCCATGGGGGCTAGCCCAGGGCAGTTCTTATCTTAGATTTCTCTTCTCTCTCCCCTGCAGCATTTCTGCAAGGTGTGTCCTTTGAGTCCTGCCCTGGCCACAGCCTTTCCTTCCCCAAGGCCAGCTGTGCCCCCACCGCTCCCATCCCAGGCCGTTAGGAAGGCTCCTCACCTGCCCCTGCTCCCCTGCCTGACCTGCCAGCCTTCTCTCTGCCACATAAGCAGCTGCAGAGCCTCTGAGGTTTTCCCAAGCCAGCTCCTCATGGCGCAGCTTCATGAGGGATGCAAGTAAAGGCCTCTTCCCAGCTCCTCCACCCGCTCCTCCCTGGCCACGCTCACGTGGTTTCACTTCACTAGATGGTGCTGGGTGGAGCCACAAAAACTCTGGGGTGGGGGCAGGGGCTTTGCCTTCAGCCCCATCTGTCCTCTGCTCAGCACCCGGGGACAAACAGAGGGCTAACTGTGTGGCAGAGTCAGAGTACTGCTTAAGCCAGGTTCATGGTTTGGAGTGGGTCAGAGCTCCTGGTTGTGCCACTCCCATGTCAGGGAGCTAAGGCAAGTTGTACCCCAGCCTCGGTGTCCCTGTGTGCATAGTGAGTGATAAGTGGGCAGCTCTGGTTGCTTTCCTCCAGCCCTCCTACAGGCTGGGGCCAGGGCAGCCTCCCTGTTTGGGTATTTCAGGCAAGGATGAGGGAGGCGTCTGTTCAAGTATACTGGTGCCTAACAGTGGGGCCCTCAGTCCTCAGGCAGGTGGAACAGATGCCTTGGGAGAACCTCTGAGCCTGAATGAGGTAAGATGGGGCCGTCTCATTCTGCGGAGAGGGCCCTGGTGTCTTTCCCTGAGGCTGCAGGTTCCTACAAAAATATTGCTTATCTGCTTCTAAGCTTGAGCTTAAGAAGGGTCTTTGAAAGTCAGCCGCATGAATCCCTAGTTAAGCCAGGAGGAAACTAACAGAGGCATAGAGCAGGGACTGCTGGACTAGGGCTGACTGGCCTCAGCCAGGCCTGGCCTGAGGGAATTGACTGGAGTGAGGCCAGTACCCTCCCCAAGGTCTGTTGGCAACACAATGTGTATTTCCTTTGCAGGACGAGGTTAGATGCGCCCCGGCTGGAAACAAAGTCCCTGAGCAGCTCTGTGCTGCCACCGAGCTATGCTTCAGATCGCCTGTCGGGAAACAACAGGGACCCTGCTCTGAAGCCCAAGCGGTCCCACCGCAAGGCAGACCCTGATGCTGCCCACAGGTACTTGCCTGGGGCCCTGCTCAGAGGGCCAGTCTGGCAGCCTCGGAGCCTGGCTGTAGGGTGAGGTGGGTGGCAAGCCTGAGGGGTTGGCCGGGTGGGAGGGAGCCTGAGATTCTCCACCCTCCAGAGCCTATGTCTGCTTCCTCTAGGTTGGTGGTGTTGGTCCACCTAACCACTGGCCAGCTGCCTGTACCCCCAGAGAGTAGGGTCAGGCAAAGACAGATGGGAGTGTGTCGTGGCTTTTCCATGTCTTCCCTTGTTTGGTCCCACCCAGACAGATGCATGAGTTCATACTTAATATGAGAGGGAAGTTCAGGACTTGGAGGATCGCAAACCAGACTCGGGAAAGGTTCCTGAAGAGGTCATATTTAGGCTGAGGCCAGAAGGATGAGAAAGATGTGTTGGAAAGATGTTCTCGTCTGAAGGTGCTGTGAGGGCCAAAGGCCAAGGCTGGAAGGAAAGCTTGTGGTTTCAGGGGCTAAAGGGATTGGAGAGCAGGGCGGAGGTAGAGAGAAAGGAGAGCCAGGGGGGTGAAGGAGAGGGGCAGAGAAGTAAAGGTAGATGGGCTGGACCATGCAAGGTCGTGAGGCTGTGATAGGAAGGGTCTCTTTTGTCCAGTAGCCCTGCCCGTGTCCTGGGCCCCAGACTCTGCCCCTCAGGGCCGAGCAGATCCCACAGGGTCATTGGGAAATGTCTCAAACACAGGGGTGGCCACTGGCACTTAGTAGATCAGGACCTACAATGCCAGTGCATCTGCCAGCATGTTCCTCATGAGAACTCTGGAGCCGGAACAGCCCGTCCCCCAGGTGAGGTACCTGCCAGGTCACGTGACCCCTTCCTTGCAGGCCACGGATCCTGGAGATGGACAAGGAAGAGAACCGGCGCTCAGTGCTGCTGCCCACACACCGGCGGAGGGGGAGCTTCAGCTCGGAGAACTACTGGCGCAAGTCCTACGAGTCCGCGGAGGACTGCTCAGAGGCGGCTGGCAGCCCTGCTCGGAAGGTGAAGATGAGGAGGCACTGAGGCCCGCTGCCCACATCCCTCCGGGGAACTCTGGTTCATCCTCATGTAGCTGCCCCCTCCTTTTGTTTCCTTTGTTTTGATGGTTTTTGTTTTTGGTTTTTTTGATCCTTTATTTTTTTCCTTGGTTTGTTGTCTGTTAAGGCTGAAGAACAGAATTGGCCAGGACCTAGGTCCTCGTGTTCTTGGTTTTCCTCCTGGATGGAAAGGCTGTTGGTGTTTGTTGGGCACAGAAGCTGACACTAGAGTAGCCAGTAGAGGTGTGGGGGCAGCTGTCCTCAAGTGGGGCTGTGTCAGACTGGGTTTATTTAAAAGCAACAAAATGTTTTGGTTAAGTAAATTCTTGGTTTGCTTTAAATTTAAATCTTTTCAGTATTTTAAACAAAGTTTGATCTTCTGCCCCACCCCTTCCTCCACTGACACCTGTGCTTGGTTGAGGTCTCTGGAAACCTGGCCAGCTCTGCCTGTAGCCTGCACAGCCCTGGCTCCGCTGCCCTCCCACTTCCCACCTGCTCTCCAGGTCCTGCAAGTTCACGCAAACACCATTTCTCCATCTCTGGCAGAGTTGTTCATGTTGGCCAGGTGGGTGCAAACAGCCCGCCCCTGTCCCCCCCTGCTGAGCCCCTGGGCTGCCTCTGAGCCTGCTGGCATGCTCTGCCCACAGTTCTATGGGGGCTGACCAGGGGCTGCCATGGTCCTGGCCCCTCTTGCCAAAAGCACACCTCTTTGCTGGGTTGCTTTTTTCCAACATAAGTGTGTGATCGTATGGAACAGTTAAGACTTGCTGTGTAGGGTCACTTTAGGATTGTTTCTAGCTAGAGGGACTGGTGTCCTCCCAAGTCTAGCATGCGGGGTACAGAATATTGTTGTGGTGTGTGGTAGGGTTCTTATTTTGAGTTTTTTTTTTTTTTTTTTCCTTTGGCCTCCTGGGTTTTTCCTTTCCCTTCCCTTCTACAACGGCCAGCTTGGGCCCTCTCTCTGTGGTGTCCCCCTGGGGAGGTGCCCACACCTCTGTCTGCCTTCAGCATGCATCCAAGGCCAGGGCTTAGGCCTTCAGACTAGGTGGATGTTCCTCTGCCTCAGTGGGGGTGGGAGCTGGGGAAGGGCCTTTTAAAAAGATAATAAAAGAAATAAACGATGTAAAGTCTTTGGCAGTTTCTACCCGTTCAGATCCTTGAAGGCTGCAAGGTTTTGCTAATCTAGATTCATCAGGAATTTCTCCTTGCCAGCCAGGGCCAGGGCTGAAAGCAGAGGTTCTCCCAGCCCCAGGTACCACCATCCACCAGGCCTTGTCCTGCGGACGCTCAGGTCTGAGGCCGCAGACGCTGAGAAATCAGGGGCAGCCACCATCAAGTAGTCCCTCTCAGGGACCAGAACTGCTTTGCCAGCGTGGATTCCTCAAGTTGGGACTGCATAACTAAAGCAGTTGCAGGTTTATTTTTTTTACAGCTTTTTTCCCAAAAATGATTTGTAGTTGTATGTGCAGCACTTTGCCCTGAGATGTGTGCTCTACAATAAAAACCAAATCTAATATATTTTGAAACAATTGTCTGATGCTGTCATAAGAGAAGGCTTGCCTTTGGTGCTTCCTTAATCCATTTGTTTCTCCCTTAAACTTGGGAGCGGGGTAGTAGAGGGGGCTGGGCCCTGCAGGAGAGGACCCATCACTGACACACAGGCTTTCCTGTGACCAGCCGTGGGCTGAGCGCTGGCAGTGGGCTTGCTCTCTGCCCACTGCCCACAGGGGCCAGGACCACCCTGCTGAGTTCGGGCAGCCAGTCTTCCGGGGGTGATCAGAGAGGCTGCCTGCCAGGGGGGCACAGCAGCACAGAAGTGGGAGAGGAGGGCCTGGCTTTGCAGAAGATAATCAGGTGGTTTTGCACTTTAAACATGTTCTTGGATTCCCAGTAAGTACCGGGCAATACTGGGGCCCCAGCGCTGAGCAGAGTTCATCCAGTTCCTGCTTCCAAGACACCTATAGGAGCGCTGTGGGACACAGGAAGAAGGTGCTTTAGGGTGAGTGGGCTTTGGCTCAGAGAGCGTGAGTCCCCCCAGATCTCAGACCTGGCTCCCAGGGCTTGGCCAGGGGCTTGCTGTCTAGCGTCTCCCTCACTCTGTTCAGTGCTCAGAGCCAGCCTTCTGGGGCTAAAGTCTTTGGAAACTTCGGCAGCCACTAAACTGCTGTTTAAGAACAGAGGAGAGACCAGAGGGCGAAGCGACTTGTCAGAGCTCATTCTGCAAAAAATCAGTCCATGAAAGGAGGTTCAGCGCCCCCATGTGGCTGTGGCTAGATGGGCCTGCAGGAGTAGCCACTGGGCTGGACAGACAGCTGCCTGGGATGCCCAGAGAGGACACATTGGAGATGAGGGATTGGGCCTGGCCTGAGGTCATTCAGATTGCATATGGCAGAGGTGGGCATCCTCCCAACACACCTGGGATGCTGACACTTGGGGGTGGCATGGGGGCTCATGTGGAAGGTTGGGGAGCTCTAAGAACCTCCTTGTGTAGCTATGACAAAGCCAGACCTGGCCTCTTTCCAGCCCCTGGTTGAAAGAGGCCCCTTATTCTGCAGAATTGAGGGTCAGGAGTGGCCCCGTCACTGGCTCAGTCTCTACCTGTACAGTGAATCCATGTCCCCTACTCCTTCCACCATGTCTCAGTGACTGAGAATCCTCAGAGCAGTCCCCAGCCCCTCTGGGGTCTAAAGGAAACTCAGGGGCCTTCACCCTGACTCCCTGAATTTGCCCATCCCCAGCCATCTCCTGCGGCTTTGGGCCAGATGCTGAGTCTGTCCCCCCACCATTGTTGCCCCCGGCCCAGCCCTGCATGCAGTAGACGCTTTAACAACAGCTGGCACCAGCCCTGCCCACCTCGGAGGTTATCGCATTCCTCCAGTCCTGTGTGTGGTGGGGGAAACTGAGACCCAGAGAGTTCAGGGACTGGCCCAAGGTCACATGTTTGTTCATTCAAAAAATATTGCATGTCCTACTGTGTGCCATGCCTGGTGCTGGGGATAAAAGACATCTGGTGTCTGCCTTCACAGAGCTGACACCCTGCTGGGGAGACAGCAATCATGTCTCACATACCTACACACACAGCGATGGTAAACTTTACTGATGATGATGTGTAGCACATAACTTACAAATAACAAATGATTTAATTGTAAATTTCATATACAGTCAGTCCCTGGAGTATGAATGAGTTCCGTTCCTAAATCTGTCTTTTGAGTCTAATTTGTACGTTAATTCAGAACAGTTAGGTACGGTTCATATCTAATGTCAGTCAAATGTTTGTCTTAGTATGTAGTATAGCGCCTTTCTATGCATAAAAAATGTTAAACCCGAATACACTAAAACATCCTTAAGATAATGCAGTAATGTTTTGACGCGTGTCACAAAGTAGCACCTGTTTGATACTACAAACCATTGTATGTACCTTGGATTTTTAACGCACAGTTAATAGGCTTTACTGGGGTTGGTTCATAACTATAACCTGGGGACTGCCTGTACTTCGTTGTTTTTCACAGAAAGCTTTTGTTGGTTTTTGCTGAATCCTGGTATGTATAGCCAACATACGGTTGTAATTCAACCACAATTTGACAAATGGAGTTGCATCCCTCTCTGCTTGTACTAGTTTTCCATGGCCACTAACAAATGACCACAGACTTGGTGGCTTAAAAAACAAATCCATTCTCTCACAGTTCTGGAGGCCAAGAATCGGAGATTACTATCACTGGACCAAAATGAAGACTTTCAGCAGGGCCATGCTCTAGAGGACGATCTGTTCCTTGCCTCTTGCAGCTTCTGGTGGCTGTCAGCGTTAGTTGACTTCTGGCTGCATCACTCCAATCTCTGCCTCTGTGGTCACATTGCCTCCACCTCTTCTGTGTGTATCAAGTCTTCTGCCACTCTAAGGACAGTTGTCATGGATTTAGAGCCCACCCGAGTAATCCAGGATATTCTTCCCATGTCAGGATCCTTAATCACATCTGCAAAGACCCTTTTTCGTTACGAAGGAGCATTCACAGGTTCCTGGGAGTAGGGTCTGATACCATGACTCTACCCCCTACTCTGCTCTTTTCTCAATCAGTTTGTTGTCATTAAATCTGATACATGACCGGCTGGTTTCTCATCCTTGAACACATTAATTGGGCTGAAACTCCTTTCAACTTCGGCTCTCATTTCTTTCATTGGCCCGCTACCATTTTTTTCCTTTTCCACGAGGCCAGAAATGTCCTAATTAGAAGCTCTTCCATCAGCCTGGGTCACAGGATGAAGAGGAGAGACTGATGCCAGTGGACGTGTAGCCAAACAAGACGTCAACCTTTGTGGCTGTGAGCCACTGAGGTGTGAGAGCTGTGCATTACCGTCTCTTAGCCTAAGTGCAACACTACTTTTAAACTTGCATTACTAACAGCTTCTCCATCACCTTCTTAAATCTAGACCTGTGCTGTTCAGTACAGAAGCCACTGGACACTGGTTACTGAGCACTTGACCTGTGGCTAGCTTGAGATGTGCTGTAAAGCGCAAAATACACCCCGGATTTTGAAGAGTTAGTATGGAAAAAAAGTGAAATTTATCATTAGTAAGTTTTTTATATTGATTATGTGTTGAAATTATAATAAAATGTATCAGTAACTTTTATATTATGTGTTAAAATTATAATATTTTGGACATACTGTGTTAAATAAAATAAGCTATTTGACCTGTTTGCATTACTGTTTTACATGTGGCTACCTGAGAATTTAAAGTTATATATGTGGCTTGCATTATATTTCTATTGGTCAGCGCTCATCTAGAAAATGAATAAAAATCAAGCCTGATTTGTGGTGTTTGCCAATTTCCATGGTGTAAAGTACATCCATCGTGGCTGATTTTGAGCTACCAACATGAGGTCACTGAATATGGAGTTGGGAAGAGACATGCAGTAGCTTACCATTGTACAGTTAAAAGAGCAGAAGCAGCAGTAAAATGTAGTTAAAATACTAATGAAGTGATGAGTTCTGAATATTATTACCTTTGTTTTTAGTATTTTGAGTTTATATAATTTTTAAATAATGGCTATGTTTAACAACTGACAAAAAAATTTAAAAATATGACAACTGGCAAGTGGCCCCAGTATCCCGTAGGAAAGGGGTGATGTGATCAGACTTAGGGTCCCTCAGGCAGCTTATTAGCTAAGGGGTTCAAAACTAAAAGGCTAGGACAAGTGGGGCGGGGCTTGGACCTCTACACGCTGGTGTCAGGGCTGGGGTCCTCCAGCCAGGTGTTAGGGCTCATGTCTGCAGTTCACCCCTGTGCCCACAGTGTGGCAGCATAGTCAGCGACAATGCTTCAGACCTGGGGCAGGGGACAGCAGTCCATTGGTTGGATGGGAGCGAGGCCCCACAGGCCCTGGAACCTGCCAGAGGTTATGCAGGGGCGAGATTTCGGTTTCCTGCTGCTTCTACCCATCAGCCAGGACTCTCAGGGCTACTGCATAAGTGGAGGGGCGCTGGGCCCTGGGGAACAAGGGGAGGCCCAGAGCCCCCAGTCTGAGCCCCACGCCATACCTCTCTGCCCCAACTCACTGGTGCATTCGGCCCTCTGAGCTTTTGCACATACCAGTGCTTCTGCCTGGGATGCTCTCCAGGGACCCTGCTCATCATGTTCAGCTCAGGCAGCGGCTACACAAAGCCGCTTTCCCTGGCCCCCGACTGGCCTCATCAGTGCTCCCCAGGACACCCAACGTGTGCCATGTGGTCATGCCCGTTGAGCAGGTCCCAGTGCCTTCACTCCAGGCTAGGAGTGAACTGTCTTTACTGAACTCTCACTGTGAGTGGAGCCTTTTATGTATTACCTCCTCTAACTTTCACCACAACCTAATACCTCACTTGGGGCCCGGGCTCAAACCCTGGCTCTGCTGCTTACTAGCTGTGTGACTTGGGCAAATTACTTAACCTCTCTGGCCTCAGCTTCTTCCTATGGGCAAGAGATTCAAAGAATGACTAGTGTCTGGCACAAAGAGCTCTATGTTAATAAACAGTAGCAATTAATATTAGACTCATTTTGCAGATGAGGAAACTGAAGCCCAGAGAGGTGAAGTAGCAGAGGCAGGATTAGAACTTGGGGCCACAAAGAGGAATAAAGCACAGAGCTCTTTATGCTTCCAAAGGGCCTGTGATAGTCCCCACCTGCCCAGTGCTTGTAGTCTCAAACCTAGCACTCCCTGAAGCAGGCAGGTGCACCCAAGTTGCCAGGTCCTGTAGCTCAGCACGAGTCAAGAAAAGCCCCAGGATCCAGGCTCAGGGCAAGTGTCAGGGCTGAGAATCCTGCATCTAGAGAAGGAACACTAGGCTGTCAGTCCAG
This sequence comes from Elephas maximus indicus, assembly GCF_024166365.1. NCBI lineage: Eukaryota > Metazoa > Chordata > Mammalia > Proboscidea > Elephantidae > Elephas > Elephas maximus. The sequence continues at coordinate 214,133,459 of NC_064820.1, read as the reverse complement.
AGACCCATACTCCCCTTGTGGCCTTGGGCAGATCACTTCTCTCTGAGCCTCAGTATTCTCCTTTGTAAATGGAGTACCGGCACTCTGTCTGGCCTTTTCTGAGACCCAGACACTTCATCCTTCAGTGGAGAGGCCCAGGTCCACTGCCCCTCCCCTCGCCCTGATGGCCCCCTTCACTTTGCACACTTTGCTGGATGAGGGGCTCAATTCCCCTGGTTTGGGCTGGCCTGCTGGCTCTTGGTCTGGAGTCCTGCTTCCCTGGTGGTATCTGTCCCAGTCAGCCCCCACCCCCTTTCTCCATCTCCCTCCACCATAGGCCCTGCCCAGCCCCATTCCCAGTCCAGGCTGCACTCCAGGAATCCTCAGGCAGGCCAGACCCCTGGGGAACCACTGGAAGAAGCTGCTTGCCTGTAGCTTGGGCAGAAGGGGAAGGGTGTGGCCTCAGCTAGTGTCTGGGCTAGCTCCTAGAAGGCAGGGCCTGCCAGTAGCCCTGTTGGCCGCCTCCCTCAGCCAGGCTCGCTCCTGGTTTCCTCCACTCCCTAGCTGCCTCTACTCTACCTCCCTTTGGGGCTTTCCCCTTGTCCTTCCCTGGGATCATCCTCTTTCCCTTTCCCTCTGCAGCTGACCTTGGGCCAGTCACTTCCCTGCCCTGAGCTTCCATTTACTGGCTGCGAAGTGAGGTCATCCTTGTACCCATCTTGCAGATTTGTTGAGGATTCAAGGAAATAAAGTGCAGATACAGCATGGATAACAGCACTGGGCACTGGGGTACAGCATGGATTGGGGTGCCTGCCTCTGGTGACACCATCAGGATTATTATCTCCACACTCCGTCAACAGCTGTGGATTTCCCTGCAGCTCCCTGATCCTGGCCTCCAAAGGCCCTCCAGCACCTCTCACGGCAACTGCCAAACCGGCCTCCTCACTTTCCTGAATTCACTCCCAGCCTGGCTCAGGAATGCTTCTATTCCCCCACCTGCCCCCCACGCACTTCTAAACAGTGTGGATTGTTATGATCTGGGATTTATGACTTTTCATTAAATATTTCAATGTTGAGTAACATGAAAAATACTGAAAATAACAAACACCCATTGCCCAATCATGGTAGTATTTTTTTATATTTGCTTCAGTTTTTTTTTTTTTTTTTGTATTTTTTAAAAATCATTGACACCTATGATGTGCCAGGTCCATTCTAGGCACTGGGGACAGAGCAATGAACGGTAGCATTAAAAACCCATGCTTCAGCTGAGGAGACAGCAATGGACACAGAAAGAAGTCAAACAGATAGTCCTGTGTGGTGAAGTGAGTTCCTTTATGTGGCCTTTTGCCTTGGTTCTTCGGAAAAACAGCCTTGGGAGATTTTCCCCCCAAACCCTGAGGAGTTACCTTTGCCATGATTTTCTACCTCAGAGGGTCTGTTACCAGGTTGATTGACATTCCCTGGGTAAGCTGTAAACAACTGGGTTGATACTTTTCGTCTGGTCCTTGGCTGCAGCCTGCCTTGCTATTGGTATGTACCTTGCAGAGATTGGTCGATAGACTATGCAAACGAGGGTCTGTGGCCTACCGGAAGGTATTGGTCAGTTTGTGGGCACCCCCCGCCGCCACTGGAAGGGGCCATGCCTTGAAATGGACAAAGAGCTGTCCATAGAAGCAGCCAACCTACAGAGGTTTTTCAGACAGAAAGAAGCAGGAAGAAAAGCAGCAGGGAGAAAGAAAGAAGCGCCAGAACAAGGGGAGACAAGGAACCTCCTAAAGGAGCCATAACATGGGTCAAGGGCTGTAACACTGAAGACAGCACAGCAACAGACAGCAGAGCCAAGAGGAACCAGTCATCGGGGGCGGAGAGGAGGCCTGCACGGTTGAGAGGAGCTGAAAGAGCTGTTCTACACTGAAGAAAGGAGATATTGCCTACCTGCTTCCTTGTCCTGATCCCGAGTTGTACCTGTACCTTAATAAACCAATTAACTGGAAGTATGGTCTATGAGTTTTGTGTATCCATTGTAAAGGATTATGGAACCCAGGAGAGAAGTAGACATTGCTGTGGGAGGGACGGCTGGTGTCAGAATTGGTGAAAAGTTTGGAGAGTGGAGGTATGTCTGACCTCCGCCTCAGAGGGCTCCGCCTTGGGCTGATATTGATTTGTGTTATTCCCCCCTGAAGTTAGAGGGGTTCTGCTGCTGCTGCTGCTGCTACCACCAGAATTTTATAGGCTGTGATTCTAAATAGGAAACCCTAGTGGCTAAAGCAGTGGGTTTTAATTCTAAATAGGAAACCCTGGTGGCGTAGTGGTTAAGTGCTACAGCTGCTAACCAAAAAGCCAGCAGTTCGAATCTACCAGGCACTCCTTGGAAACTCTATGGGGCAGTTCTACTCTTGTCTATATGGTCGCTATGAGTTGGAATCGACTCAACAGCAATGGGTTTTTAAAATTATAAATAGGTCCAGGGAGGCTTCCTTGAGAAAGTGTCATTTGAGTCACAATCCAAAGGATTTGAAGGATTTGGTGAAGTGATACCTGGGGGAAGAGTGTTCCAGGCAGAGGAAATGGGCAAGTGAAAACACCCTGAGGCAAGAACTTGTCTGGTATCTTTGAGGAAAGGTCAGGAGGCCAGTGTGGCTGGTTCATTAGGTGTACTACCAAAAAAAGGTTACTAGGTTTACTAGGCACAGACCATTTCAGGCTTTGTGCTCAATTCATATTGTGAATCATCTTACTTAATCCTCACTGCATTTTATAGATGAGGAAACTGAGGACCAGTGGTTTAGCTGAGGTTACCCATGTAGAAGGGGAGGTATTGGGATTTGAACCCATACCTGGGACCCATGCCAGAGCTGGGCTGAGCCCCAGGGTGGCCTAGGATCCTGGAAGAGGAAAATGCTGCCCCACCCAGGAAATGCCAGAAGGCAGCAGCCTCTCCCTAGCCTGAAGCTGACCTAGGGCTAGGAGACTGGGGAGAAGGGCAGCTTCCCTTTCCAATGCTGCTGACCAGGCACCCTGCTGCCCCCTCCCGCCCTCAGGTTGGGTGTGGGGCACCTAGAATCCCTGAGGACCCTTCCTTCAAGCTCTTGCCTGGGCTTCCCTGACAGCTTCCTGCTGTAGGCAAGGGCAGGCCTGGGCCTGCATGTAGGAGCCCACTGAGGTGCACGGACTGGCCTCCTGGCCCAGTCTTCTTGGGCCGCCTGGTAATCATAGGCCTAGGCTGTCCCAGCTCACAGGGGAGAGGACAGACAAACAATCATTACCTCCCTAGGCCTCCCAGCCTGGGGAGATGTACCCTCCCCAGTGCCAGTCCTGAACCCTGCCCGGCTGGGTGCATGGGGTGAGCCTGCCTTACTCAGGCCTCAGTTTACCCATGTGCACCTCAGTGTACCCATTCGCTCCACAGTTTGGTGTTTGGTGACCTGGAATCTGCATTGTTAACAAGTGTTGAGGGGTTCTGACAATCTGAGAACCCCTGCTTACCATGGGATCCTTTCCTGCCTGCCCCCCACCCTCTCTGTCTGGGTCAGATGGCCCTTCTGGGCTCCCTCAGGTCCTGGTGCCCCAACACAGAACAGCTTACTGGCACTGTGAGTGGACGTGGGCTCTCATCTGTCTCCCGTCAGACCGTGAGCTGGTAAGGGGTGGGGCATTGGCAGAGTAATGCCTGATGACTACAACCCCATTTCAAAGACAGAGACATAGAGACAAAGGAAGGGCAGGGACCTGTCCCGGTGGTGGAGGGGAACAGCTCAAATAGCAATTAACAAGAGCCATGATGATAACAGCTAACACCGGGCTCCTCCTGGGTGCCTGGCATGTCCTAAAGACGTCACAAGCAGTACTGCATTTAATCTTCACAAGAACCCTTTGAGGGTAGGCACTAGTATGACTGCCGTTTTATAGGTGAGGAAACTGAGGCACAGAGGGCTGAAGTAACTTGCTTCAGGTCTCACAGCTTCTAAGTGGTGAACTTAGGATTTGAATCGGCAATTCCCTAGCACTTCTCACGTGAGGCCCTGCGCTAGGCAAGCAGGCAGGCAACGCGTTATTGACTCATTTTGCAGAAGAGCAACTGGGGCTCAGGCCTTGTCACTCAGTCATTGGAAGGACAGTGCTGGAGGGGCCTGAGCCTCAGTCCAGCCATCTCTGCCCACAGCTTAAAAAAACCCCTTGCCTCTGCCCATCTTCATCTGTAAAACTGGAGTGTGAAATATTGGTGATCCCCTCACAGAACTGTTGAAAGCATGAAATCAATTGAAACTAGGCGAGGGCTTTCAATAGTGCCTGGCACACAGCAGACGCTCATAAGCTTTGCATTCTTATCGTCATCCCTCTTTTCCCCTCCCTGCTCCTCCACCCATCCATCCATCCATCCAGCCCCAGGAAAGGGCTGAACAGAGCTGTGTGGGCGGAGGGGGGTGGGGAAGCCAGGCCCCTGTCTCTGACAGCTGCCTAGGGGTCAGATGTCCGCCCTGTCTCCCTTGACACAGCTGGTGAGGTTGGAGCCTTGCCCACCTGCCCCACCTAAGCTTCTGGGGGCTCTGACCTCACCCAGCCTTGGTTCCAGGGCAGTCTATCTGAAGCCCAGAAGGAAAGACCCAGCTTCCAGGCCACTGTCCAGATGAGAAAAGGAGGACTGAAAAGGCAAGTGGGTACAGGCCAAGGGTCCCTCTCAGAGTAGGGGTGGGGTGCAGCTTTGTTTATACAATGTTCCCTGCAGCCTGGAAGCCCTTCCTCCATCTCTGAAAACCCACTCCAATTTGAGGGCCAAACATCCAAATGTCATGTCCTTCAGAAGAGCCTTCTCCCTCTCTTGGGTCTCTATCCCTCTCTTTGCCTGATAACCACTCCTAAGAATCCCGTGTTACCACACAGAGCCTTTCGGCTTGGGTCCTGAAGGATGCAGAGGAGTTCCTCAGAAGCTGAGGCTTGAGGAGGACTTTCCTGTCTAACCACACGGCCATGTGGGAGCTGTTCTGGCACACTGGCAAACAAAGAAAGTGTCGTCCTGCGAAACTAACTGGTGAAACAAAACTCAGCCAGCATCTGGCCAATGGCCCACAGCGTAGATAGGGAAACTGAGCCTCAGGGGCCAGGGAGTTGCTCCACTCAAAACTCTCCTGGCTTTCGTTACAGGGACGCCCCATCACTTGGATGTGCACTTCGCTCGCTCGCGGGACGGAGAAATACGCCTTCTTCAAGCTCCCAGATACTCCCGCACACTACGTCCACAGCCGCCCACGCGCGCGCCCAGGATCGAGGACTACAAGTCCCGGCAGGCCACGCGCTGCGGCGCATGCTCTGCCGCATCTGTCCGCAAGCCCGGAGAGCTCCATTGTCTTGCCTGCGGGCGGGACGGCGGCAGGCGGGCGCGCCCACTGGTCGGGCGGCGCGTCCGTCGACCGGGCCCGCCCCCTGTAGGCCCCGCCCCCAGGCCCGGGCCGCGCCCCGCCCGCCCTCAGGACCGGCGGGGCCGCGCGGCGCATCCTGCGGGCGGCGGGCCCGGGCCAAGATGATGAAGTTTCGGTTCCGGCGGCAGGGCGCCGACCCGCAGCGCGAGAAGCTCAAGCAGGAGCTCTTCGCCTTTCACAAGGTGCTGGGCCAGGGACGGCGGGGGGCGCGCGGACCAGGGGGCGGGGGAGGGGCGGTGGCGCCCCTGGGCGCGCGCTCGCCCCCACCCCCCGCAGGCTCCGGCTGGGGTCTCCGCCGACTTTGCGGGCCTTCTCCCCGTCCCTGGGCCCGACTCCTGTCGTCAGTCTGCCCGGTGTCGCCGCCACCCGCTGACCAGTTTCCCCCATCCCTTTGCCTCTCGGTTCCTCGCTGTCTGTCTCTGCATCTCGGAGTCTCTGGCTGTCTCTCTCTGCTCCGCGTGACCCTGCCGGGTTTCTGGCACTGACCCTGTCGCTTACTCTCTCCTTATCGCTCCTTCTGCGGGGATCCTCGTCCGCTCCCATCCCGGCCCAGCTCTTGGGGCGGCCAGGGCCCCGAGTTGTGTTGCTTTCGCACCCTGGCGGGGCGGGGAGGACGAGGAGTGGAGGCGGACGTGGGGGTGGGGCTGGGAAATCCCTTCCAGGTTCCTCTCTCCTCTCGCCACTGCCAGCCCCGGGCCTTGCCCTGCGCCGCCGAGAGTCCCAACTGCACTTCAAATCTCGGGGCCTCAGTTTCCCTTGCCGTGAAATGGCTCCTTACCCACCCTGCCGTGGGCTCTGGCTCCCTGCATCACATGGGCCGGTGACCTGACACTTTGAGCCAAGGAGAAGGTGGGGTGGAGGGCTGCTCCTCCTTTCTTTCCTTGGGTGAGTCAGAAGGGGCAATGGGAAAGGGGCTTCGTTCAGCCCATGCCTCACCCTGCACTGGCGTGTAGTAGCATGAGGCCCCCCTCCTGGGTCTGTGAGTTCTGTTCTCAGTTTTATGCCAAATCCCCTCACTGCTCTTAGGGTTATTATCCCCATTTTACAGGTGAGAAGATTGAGGTTCAGAGAGGGATGGTGACTTGCCCAAGGTCACAGAGAAGGCTGAGGCACTTTGTCCTGGAATTTCTTTGTCAGTTGGATTTGATGTTAGTCTTGAGGGGCAGGAATATTCTGAGTGGCCGCTGTGGTCCTGAGCTGGTGCCAGGTGCCCTGGGCTGCCATGAGGAGACCTATGTCCAGGAGGAAGCTCTGGAGTGGCTGGACTTAGAGTGACTGAGGCACTGGGTCCATCTCCCAGAGCAAGCAGAGGTTCCCTCAGACTTGGTGGCTGAGACCTTGCCAGGGACCCTAGTAGGGCCCGGGGAGGAAGGCTGGTGTTTGGGAGGGTTCCCAGATGGCTCCTCTTGTGCTGGGGTGGCTATGAGCCCCATGAGGTGAGAAAAGAATGAGGGGTGGGGGTGGGACAGGCACTGAGCTAAAGTGTCACTTCCTCAGCCAGTGAGGTGGAGTGTGAACAGGGACCTGAAACAGATGGGGAGGCTTGCCTCCTCTGGCTGGCCCTGGGCTTGCAGAAGGTGAGAGCTCTCTGCTGAGGCCCTACTCTGAGTGGGCAGCAGTGCTGGGAGGGAGGTGCTCTTGGGGAAGAGGCTCAGTTATGAAAGGGATAGTAGGTGATCCCTAGGGAGTAGGCCCTGGATCCTAAGTTGGGGAGGTGGGTCAGGGGGAGCATGGACTTTGGTCTCTGGCAGTCTTGGGTTCACATCCCAACCCTGCTTACAAGTTGCCTGTGGGATGTCCACTCTGTCATTTTAACAAATACTGAGACCCTGTTGTGTGTGAGGCCTCTTTCTAGGTTTTAGGGACAGAGGAGTGACCAAAAGGGCTAAATATCTCTGTTCTCAGAAGGCTAATGTTCCAGTGGGAGAGGCAGCAAAAAGCCAAAACAAAAAAGTAAGATAGGCAATAGTTTGACCAGTGGCCAGTGCTGTGGATAAAATTAAAGCAGGGCGAGGGTGTGGAGAGTGTGGACAGGGTGGCTACTCTAGCTGGGGTGGCTTAGGGATGCCTCTAAGGAGTTGATTCTTGAGCTAAGGATTGAGTGGTAGGAAGGAGCCTGTCATGAGGAGCCCTGGGAGAGTGCATTCCAGGCAGCAGGTACCAAGGCCCTGTGGCAGGAGCCTGCCTAGTGAGTTGGAGAGTACAAAGGCTGTGGAGACTTGAATCCAAAGAGCGACAGGACAGTGGGAAGAGATGAGAGCCAGAGGTGATGGGCCAGGTGGTAAGGACTCTGCCTTTGAGTCTGAGTGTGGTAGGTGCCCTGGGTCCTGGCAGAGGAAAGACCAGATCTGACTTTGGTTTTCTCAGGCTCCCTCTGGCTTCTGTGTGGAGAGCAGATTGCGGGGGTGGGGTGGGAGGGATAGGGAGGCCAGCGAGGCGGCTATGGCACTAGTCCTGGCAAGCACTGGTAGGGTTTGGCACGGGGTGGGGACTCTGGGGTGTGAGAAGCTGAGCTGATGGGGTCAGGAGGGGTTGAAGGTGGGGTGTGAGGGAACCAGATACTGGATCACGGCCCTACCCTGCCTATCTCCCTCTTTGTAAGACCTTCAGGGCCTAGCAGGTCATATACTCAGCATCTTCCTGTGTCCTGTGTGCTTGACACTAGGGCTGAACCAGGCACTGGCCACAGTCAGGCCCAGCACGGGCTGGCAGTGCTGGTGGGAAAGGGAAGCCACATCCCCCTCAGTGAACAACTCTGTCCTCTGGTGGCCTCACTGCCCCCGTTGTCCAGATGGGAAAACTAAGACTTAGAGTGTGCTGTGACTTGCCCAGGGCCAGGCCATGGGCACGCCAGCTGCCCAGAGGGCTCCATCTTGGTGTGGACGGGCCGAGGCAGAGTGCCTTAGGAAGTCTGTGTCTTCCTTGGGTAGTGTGGCCCTCAAGTGATGTCAGGACTGGAGGCCACTGTGCGCCATCCCTAGGGAGAGCCTTGGAGCTGGCGGGAGCTCCCAGGCAGGCAGACCGAGGAGGGCACAGGTGAGAGATCTCTGTGCAGGCATGGTGGTGGGAAGGGGCGACACCACTTGGGACTGGCCTTTGCTCTGCGTAGGTGGGTGGTGTCTTTGGAGATGCTCTGCCAACACCCCTGGTGTGCAGCCCCCATCACACCATTTCACCACTGCTTGAGGGTGGGAATCCTGTTGCCCAGTTTCCAGGTGGGAGAACCAAAATCTGGGAGTGGGTGACACCTTCAGGGGTAGGGCTGGAAGGTTCCTCTCTCTGGGCCTCAGTCTCCCTGTCTCTGGGTCTGGGGAGGTGAGGGATGGAGGATGGTAGCCCCAGGGGGCATCAAGAGTCTCTCCCTAGCTGACCCTAGATATTAACCCTTGACCTCTGGCTTCCCTGCAGGGCCTGTGTTTGGGGTCCTCCATGGACTTCTAGGTGGGACCCTGGGCAGCTGACTTCTCTCGGAGCCTCATTCTGTGCCTCCAGGGATGAGTTAATAAGCCCCAGCCCACATGAGGCAGGCTTCCTCTTTGGTGCTGGCCCTAGTGAACTATGTGTCACCAGCACCTTTGCACAGTGGTGTCAGTGACATGGGCATTCAGTGAGGGCCATGGGGAATACCAGTGTGGGGTCGTGGGTAGAGGGCCCCTTCACAGCGAGGATGCCGCCTCGTGATGCAGGGGATGGCGGGAGCCTGATTGCCTTGGGTGGGCCTTAGGGATGGCCGGGGCAGCTGTGCCTGAGTGTGCCCCCTGCCACTCCAACAACCTACCCCCCACCCCGCAGACCGTGGAGCATGGGTTCCCCAACCAGCCCAGCGCCCTGGCCTTCGACCCCGAACTGCGCATCATGGCCATTGGCACCAGGTCTGGGGCTGTCAGGATGTATCCTTTGTGGCCCTGGCCTCTGGAGCAGCTGGCAGTTCCTGGGTCCTGGTCCTCTCCTCGGGGCTGTCTGCTAGGGAGTGAGGAAGGAGGGGCTCTGTCAGGGGCTGCGGTGAGGGCTGGGATGTTGGGCCACAACATGGGTGTCGGTATGGCCTCTGAGCCTGTGAGGGTCCTCACAGAGATGGGGTCCTTTTACCGTGAGCCAGGATGGCGTCCCTGCCCTGTGTCTCTGTGAGGCAGTTACCTAGGTGACTCCGCCATCAACATGTGACTAGGGGGGCCGGGGGCTAGGAGGTGGTACCCACAGGGGGGCAGGGACCTGGAGGTCACACGTGTGCTTTTCCCTGGTGATTGGACACACACGTGTGTGCGTGTGCAGACGTGTTCGGCGCGGGCTGGGGGCAGTGCCAGGCTGGGCATGGAGAGCACAGCACGGCCCCACCTGGGGCCTGGCGGCCGCACAATCAGACCATGTGAGCTGCACAAAGCAGGCATTTTCCCTGCAAGTGGGAGGGGGGGCAGCCGAACGCCTTCTTGCTTGCTGCTGAGAATCCCACCCACTGCTCACTGTGTCGCCCCTCAGGCGGGCCTGGTTGGTGGCTAAGGCTTCTTAAGCAAGGGGCACCCACCCACCCCTCCCAGTTGGCAGAAAAATGAGTCAGTGCCTGGAAAGGGGAGGCCCTGGGGTGCTGGCTGGTTCAGGGTGGGTGTCTGGTCTGTGCCTTGGAGTCTCTTGCCTACTTTAGGGGGTGTGGCAGGTGGGCTGGCCTTCCTCCCCAGTGGCCCCTGAGACACCTGGTAGGCAAAAGGGAGCCCCTGCAGCACCTTGTACCCTGTCAGCCGGCAGTGTCTCCCTGAGGCTCCTGTTCCCGAGCATCATGCCCTGGGGGCTCTCAGAGCTGCCCTCCCGAGTTGTGGGCTTTCTGTAGGTCAGCCCTCTGTTGTCACAAAGAACCTGCCGTGCCTCAGAGAGGCAGGGGGAGCCCTCTCCTTCTCCTCCCTCCTTTCCCACAGCCCCACAGCCTGAGCCCTGGGGTAGGGAAACTGAGGCTGGAGGGGACCAGCCCTGATCACCAGAGCTGCCCCTCCCGCTGCAAGGCTGGCTGCATATCCTTGGAGACCCTGGTCCCCGCCCAGCTGCTCCTGCCCCCTCTTTTGTCCCCTCCTCTGTGTTCCCTGCCAGGCTTCTGCAGGGAATCCCAGCTCAAGCTCTAGGCAACAGCTCCTTTGTTGTTGCCAGGGCAACATCAGGCCTCACTGACCACCCCCCCTCAGCACACCCTCATGGGGCCCCACAAGCCTGCTGGTCCACCAGGTCCACAATCATACCCAGAGTTGCCAGGACTCTGGCACTGACACTGGGGTCCTTGAGCAGGTCACCTAACCTTTCCAAGCTTCTGTGTGCTATTATATCAAATGGACAGGCAAGGGTCCCTCCTCCTTCCTGGTGAAGGCCTTTGGCTACGTGCCCTGGAGGGCGGTTGATTTCCTTGTCCACAGCTGGAGTTTGACCGAAGCTATGGGAAGAGGCAGCCAGGACTCTCTTCCCGTGTCCCCCACCCCATACCCTGTGTCTCCCTGGCCAGGACACATGGCTCTGTGGCCTCTGTTGGTCCTGTCTTGATGAGATGCTTGTGGCCAGACCAGCTAGGCATGGCTCTTGGGTACACATGCACACACATGTATGCGCACAGACACACACAAATGTGAGGGTGAGATAGAGCGGGCCCCCAGCTACGTATCAGGCCCAGGTTAAGTGTTTCAGGCGTGTTTTTATCCTCACTTCCTCTACACAACAGCCCGGAGAAGTAGGAGTCATTGGCCCATTTTACAGATGAGGAAGCGAAGGTCAACACAGCAGTGCTGGCTTGCAGGAGCTGGTGGAACCTGCACCCTGAACCCTGGGCTAGGGGGTGCCTGAGGGTGGACCTTTGAGGATTCTTGGCTAGGCAGGGCCAGGGCAGGGTCCATCAGAATAGTCCTGGGGAAGAAAGAGGCTTGGGGGTGTCTCCATGCCTTAGTTTACCTGCCAGTGCCTGCTTGCTTCTGCCCTTGACCAGTCACCATCAGCTATGGTGCTCCCGGTGTGGAGTTCACAGGTCTGCACCATGATGCAGCCACTGTCACCCAGATGCATTTCCTGCCTGGCCAGGTGAGCCTCTACCCCCAACCCCTCCCCGAGGCCCCTTTGCCCTCCCCCCTAGGCCAGCCCTGGTCTGGCTCTCTGCTTGTCACCAGGGTCGCCTCTTGACCCTGCTGGACGACAACAGCCTGCATCTCTGGGAGATCGTCCCTCACAATGGCTGTGCCCACCTGGAGGAAACACTCAGCTTCCAGCCACCAAGCCGCCCCGGTTTTGATGGCACCAGGTACTGGAGGCCCCGGCCAGGCACCAAGCCACCAGCACTGGGGGGTTTCAGCCATGAGCCTCCTACGCAGGATGTGGCATCCTTAAAGTTGCCAGGAGGGCTGGGGTTCAGGTGTGGGCTATGTGGACCCAGGCCTGGGTCATCCCAAGCAGAGCATGTGGACTTGGTATGACTGGCCTGTTTACTGACGTGTTATGCGGAATATCAGAGGTGCTAGTGGGAGATCCCAGCTTAGTCCAAGGTGAGCAAATAGGTGTCTGCAACAGGACTTGTTGGTGCCTTTGATGGGCTGTGAGCAGTGGGAGCACAGGACCGGGGAGCCCAGGTGCCCCAAACTCAGCTGATTGTGGCTGCTGCCCGGTGCTGTGGTCCCTGGGATGGTGGGGTGCCTGGGAACTTGTGAACAGGCTGGAGCAGGGCCCTGTGGACCTGACATCAGTGAGGGCCCTCCAGCTCCTTCCGTTTGGGTGGAGGAATGGGCCCTCATGTGTAGGTTTGGGGCACGGGAGTCCTGCTGGCTATTAAGTGGTGCTGGCAGGATGCCCCCCGGGGGCAGTGGATTGGGGACTGGGCCCCTGGGGAGAGTGTAAGTGGCTGGAGCACAGCAGTGTCTCTCCCTTCCTGACCCTGCCGGCCTCCATACCACCCAGCTGGGCTCCTAGGAGAGGCTCGTCCTGCTCCTGTCCACAGGCCATGCCGGGGCCTCCCCGTGAAGTCAGGGATGTCCAGAGGGCTGGTGGTGGAGATTCCGTGCTGTCCTGGAGCTCCCGTCTGCTCCTGGTGGGTGGAAGGAGCTGAGGAGCCGCCTGTCTCTCAGACGCGGGGAACCCGTTTTCTTCCTCTCCCCACGTCCTACTGAGTGATTGAACAGGCTAATTATGATGCGTGGAGCTGCCACCGTTGCCTCCCCGCACGCCGGCCCATTCCATAAATAGGTGCCAGCGTGCAGAGGGACCAGCAGTGAGCTCAGTTGCAACCCAGCCCCTCGGCACATTCCCGGCAAGTGGGGCTTGCACCCTCACCCCTCCCCTCTGCACAGCACCCTGCCCAGCCTCTCCCGTGTCACTGTGGTCCTGCTGGTGGATGCCGGCGACAGGGCAGTCCTTGGCACTGAGGGTGGCAGCGTCGTCTTCTTGAACGTGGACACATTGACACTGCTTGAGGGGCAGACCCTTGCCCCTGACGAGGTTCTGCGAAGGTGAGAGGTAGTGGTGCCTGACCCTGGTGGCCTTGCAGTTGGGAAGCTGTCATCTGGCCTCACTGAGTTCCCGCTTGCAGCCTGCCGGATGACTGCCGATGTGGGAAGGCTCTGGGCCCTGTGGAGTCTCTCCAGGGGCACCTGCAGGACCCCAACAAGATCCTCATAGGCTACAGCCGGGGCCTGTTGGTCATCTGGAGCCAGACTGCACGCTGCGTGGAGCGCGTCTTCTTGGGCAACCAGGTAGATGGTGGGCTGCGCTTGTTCTGCCCCGTGCTTCTGCAGCCTGGGCCCTGCTTAGCCCCCACCCCCACTTGCCCCCTCCATAGCAGCTGGAGAGCCTGTGCTGGGAGCGAAGCGGCAGCACCGTTGTCAGCTCCCACAGCGATGGCAGCTACGCCGTCTGGCCTGCAGACTCGGGCAGCGCCCTGGTGCTGCAGCCCACAGCAGCCACCACGCCCTATGGTGAGTGCCCAGGGCCCCCTGGAGTGGGAGCAGAGGGTGACAGGGGGCTGACACAGCACCCCAAGTCAGGCATTCGGGCTGCCTGGCCTCGGTAGGGGGACAATCAGGAGGACTTCTGGAAGGCGCAGTGCCAACTCCCCAGAGGTGAGACTCTCCCAGGGCACATGGTTGGGGTAAGGGTCTTCCCTTGGGGGCTGGGAGGGAGGCACATCTGTGACGTGGGGGGCGATCGCTGCGGTGTTTGGCGTGGCTGAGACACAGTGGGCTGAGAGCAGCAGTGAGAGGTGGGCAGGTTAGCCTGATGCTCTGTCCTACCTCCAGGTCCCTTCCCCTGCAAAGCCATCAACAAGATTCTGTGGCGAAGCTGTGAATCAGGGTAGGTGGAGAGAGTGGGTTTGGGTGGGCCCCTGGGGTTGGGCAGCGTGTGCCCAGGCAGCTTGGGGCTCATGGGCCCCCCACCCTGTGCAGGGGTCACTTTATCATCTTCAGTGGTGGCATGCCCCGCGCCAGCTATGGGGACCGCCACTGTGTGAGCGTACTTCGAGCTGAGACCCTGGTGACCTTGGACTTCACCTCCCGCGTCATCGACTTCTTCACGGTGCACAGCACGCGGCCCGAGGATGGTGTGTGCCCCTCACCCCTCCCCGCCACATGCTCTGTACTCCTGTGGCCGACTCACCCCACCTCCTGCCCCACAGAATTTGATGACCCCCAGGCTCTGGCTGTGCTGCTTGAAGAGGAGCTGGTGGTACTGGACCTGCAAACACCCGGCTGGCCGGCCGTACCTGCCCCATACCTCGCCCCTCTGCACTCATCCGCCATCACCTGCTCGGCCCACGTTGCCAACGTCCCTGCCAAGCTGTGGGCCCGCCTCGTGAGCTTGGGGGAGCAGCAGAGCCCGCAGCCTACCTCCAGTGCCTCGGTGTGTGTCCCGGGAGCCCTGCGGGCTGGGGTCTGGTGGGAGTGAGGGTGGCACTGGGTGGTGGGTGTATGTAGGGAGAAAACGTTTGTCCTTGCCTTGTGATCACATCTCTGCCTCCCTCTCCCAGAGCTGGCCCATTACTGGGGGCCGGAACCTGGCCCAGGAGCCATCACAGCGGGGGCTGCTGCTGACCGGGTAGGACAGACTGCATGCCTGTGGCTAGGTACGGCTGTGATGTGTTAGTGTGTGTGTGAATGAGACCCACTCCTGCCAGGCTTGGTGTAGCCTGCATCTCTGACATGCGGGTAACTCAGCCCAGCCCGATGGGACTGAACCACCCCCCAACCCGCCACTCGGGGTGGATTGGGATAAAGCCTCCCTGGACCCTAATTCAGGGCCCGCCCCACTCTACCTTTTGGCCTGGAACTGAGCTCTGGCAAACCCCAGGGCTCCACCTACCTTGCCTGTCTGGGATGGGAAAATCTGGGCTGGCCCACACTGAGCTTTCCGCGGCAGGTGCGGGAGGGCCCGGCGGGCGCTGACGTGCCCGGTGACTCAGGCCCCGATTTCCTGCCCTGCCCCTGCCGTCAGCCTATGCTGGGACCCTCTAGCCTCTGGGCTGCAGTGTTCCCTCCCCAGCACAGGAACATGCCATGGCTCTCAGGGCTGCAGGAGTGTAGTGTCCCAGCCAACCCTACAGATTCAGCCCCTTCTGCCCTAGCCCTGCCCCCACCACTGCATAGGGATCCCCTCCTTGGACTCTGCAGCTGTCCTGAGGTTATGTCCTGGAGTTGTCTAGTCCTCTTCCACTCGTCACCCCTCCTTCACCATCTGCTGCTGTGCCCACAGTCCCACCCTGTACCCTGGTGCCCTTCCTCTGGCACGCCTGCCCTCTGTTCTATGACTGACTGACTAATCACTCACCCCAGGGAGGGCAGCCCCATAAAGCTCCGTTCTCCTCTGCCTCTTTGCCATCTCCAGTCCAGTGAGTGCTTGCTATCCCCACCTTCCCACCTGCTGGAAGGACTCAGGTTCAAGGCCTGGCATACAGTAGGTGCTCAGTGTCTATATGCAGTAGGGCGAGTCAGTCTGCATGTGTGTGCAGATGCTTGGTGAGTGCTTCCGGGGTGAATGAATGGAGATGAGCCGACCTCGTGCAGCCCTGACGCCCCCTCCCCTCACAGCCACGAGGATGGCACTGTGCGCTTTTGGGACGCCTCGGGCGTGGCACTGCGGCCTCTCTACAAGCTGAGCACAGCTGGCCTGTTCCAGACGGACTTTGAGCACACTGACAGCCTGGTCCAGGCTGCCGAGGACGACTGGCCACCCTTTCGCAAGGTTTGCCCCCACCCCACCACCCTACAGAGCCATCTTGGTCTGCCTTCGTCCTCACTCCCTCCTCCTTCAGGTGGGCTGCTTTGACCCCTACAGCGACGACCCCCGGCTCGGTGTGCAGAAGGTGGCACTTTGCAAGTACACAGCCCAGATGGTGGTGGCCGGGACTGCGGGCCAGGTGGGGCTGAGCGGGTGTCCCCAGAGTTGGGGGTCTCAGGGAAGGCTTCCTGGAGGAGGCGGCCTGGATCAGTGCATCTGGTGGAGTTCTAGATGGGGTGAGGACAGACAGTGGGACAGGCAGCTGGGCCCCTGAGGACTGGGCTCTGGCTGTGGGAGCCATGTCAAGCTGGTCAGGGGTGGGAATGCAGGTGTTAGAGGATCCTCACTCTGTGGCCACATCAAATTCAGCATCAGCGCACAACCTGGGTGGTGGGTCCTGGTCATGGCTGCCTTGGTGCTCCGCAGTGCGCACAGGTGCTCAGCGCCTGCTTATTACTGAATATGAGATAGTGGCCAGGCGGGGGCAGGGTCTACCAGGTCTTGGTATTGCTGTGTTCTTTGGTGCTCACCGTGGGCCCTCTTATACAGTAGATGTGCAGTAAGTGCTCACACAGCAGGTGAACTAAAGGCAATCCTGGGGCCGACCTGGTAGTGGTTGGGGCTCAGGTGGGGCTCTTTGATGGCCCCTCCTCTGTCCTGACCCATCTCCCTGCCCACCATGGCCCAGGTGCTGGTGCTGGAGCTGAGTGATGTGCCGACTGAGCAGGCAGTCAGTGTGGCCAGCATGGACCTCCTCCAGGACCGCGAGGGCTTCACATGGAAAGGCCACGACCGGCTGAGCCCCAGCACGGGGCCACTGCCCTGGCCCGCTGGCTTCCAGCCCCGAGTGCTGGTGCAGTGCCTGCCGCCTGCTGCCGTCACAGCTGTCACGCTGCACACTGAGTGGGGCCTCGTGGCCTTTGGCACTAGTCATGGCTTTGGTCTCTTTGACTACCAGCGCAAGAGCCCTGTGCTGGCCAGGTGCGGCGATGGGGCCACTGGGGCAGGGGATGCCTGGGGCCCAAAGAGGGAGTAGGGTCTGAGCCTCCATCCTGCCCCAGGCTCCTGTGGGTCCTCGGGTAACCCCCATGCCTTTCTGGGCCTCACTCTCACACCTAAAACACCTGTCATCCTATAAAGAATACAAAGAAGCATTTTAAAGGCAGCGCTAATAGTAGAATGTTGGGCACCACCAGCTCCTGAGTGAGCAAGGAGGTGTTGGAGGGGCTTGTTTCTGTAGCTAGTCAGCAGCCACAATGGCTGCTCCTGACCAGCTCCTGCCCGCCCCAGGTGCACCCTTCACCCCAACGACTCTCTGGCTATGGAGGGGCCGCTCTCACGGGTGAAGTCACTCAAGAAGTCGCTGCGTCAGTCTTTTCGGCGCATTCGCAAGAGCCGGGTGTCTGGCAAGAAGCGGGCTGTCAACGCCAGCAGCAAGGTGAGCGGCACTGGCAGGTGGAGGCCATCCTGTGGGGCTTCTCGAATGATGTGTCTCCAGCGAGGTGCTGCTGCCTCTTGGTTGAGCCCCGGCTTGGAACGAGGTCTTTGCTATGGTTTGTCACCCAGCAGCCTGGGCCCTTGGCTATGAGAAGGGTGCTTAGGAGGGCAATGAAATTGACTATAGTGGGTGCCAGGCGCCAGCTGTGGTAGGCCAGGTGGGTGGCAGGAAGGTGGTGTCCAGGCTCTGGTTCCTCACTACCCACCTCGCCCAGTTGCAGGAGGCCAACGCGCAGCTGGCGGAGCAGGCCTGCCCCCACGATGTGGAGGTGACACCAGTGCAGCGCCGCATCGAGCCCCGCTCAGCTGACGACTCCCTCTCCGGTGTGGTGCGCTGCCTCTACTTCGCTGACACATTCCTTCGTGATGGTGAGGCCAGGGAAGGGGCTGTTTGGGGCAAGGTTGGCCCCAGGACATTAGAAACCGTCCTGAGCCCATTTCCGATGGTGAAGGGTTGGTGAGTGACCCAGGAGGGCCTCCCCAAGACCTGCAAGCAGGGCCATAGCCAGTGCAAAGGCCCTGAGGTGGGTGTGGTATGGGAAGTAGCCCAATGGGTCAGGGAGGCAGTGGTGCTGCCTGCCAGAATGAGGACGCTGACGCTGAGCAGCTTGGGAGCTATGGGAGGGTCTTGGCAGGGAAGCTCTGTAGGTGGGTTTATTGGTTGATTGATAGATTGATTGTAACTTGTTATAATGGAGAACTTCAGATATGCACAAAAATAGATGGGTACGGTCACCCTCACTGGTGCCAGCAGCTTTCTGCTGTGGCTGTGTCTGCCCCTGCCCTTGCTTCTTGTCGTGTCCTGCTGGAGTGTCTTCAGTTGAAGCCCACACAGTATTGCCCCTTTGACCACCTGTGTCTCCAGCAGCAGTGTGGCTGGCCCTTTGTGCCAGGGCTGCCCTGTACAACTGATAGCCCCCTCCTCGGGCTGCAAGCAGGCCTTCTGCTTCTCTCAAAAACATCTTGTGATTGGTGCTTGGCTTGGTGTCTGATTTAGGCCTGCATGGTGCATGTGTGTGGTGTGTCTTGCTCTCTTTGAGTTGAGAGGGAGCTCCTTTTTTAAAAAATTTTTATTGTGCTCTAAGTGTACAGATCAAGTCAGTCTCTTATACGAAACCTTATATATACTTCGCTATACACTCTTAGTTGTTCTCCCCCTAATGAGAAAGCACACTCTTCTCCACCCTGTATTTCCGTGTCCATTCAGTGAGCTTCTGTGCCCCTCGGCCTTCACATCTCTCCTCCAGACAGGAGCTGCACACACAGTCTCAGGTGTCTACTTGATCCAAGAAGCTCACTCCTCACCAATATCATTTTCTGTCTTATAGTTCAGTCCAATCCCTGTCTGAAGAGCTGGCTCTAGGAATGGTTCCTGTCTTGGGCTAACAGAAGGTCTGGGGACCATGACCTCCGGGGTCCTTCTAGTCTCAGACAATTAAGTCTGGTCTTTTTACGAGAATTTGATGTCTGCATCCCGCTGCTCTCCCGCACATTCAGGGATTCTTTGTTATGTTCCCTGTTGTGGTAGTCCTTGGTTATAGCCGGGCACCATCTAGTTCTTCTGGTCTCAGGCTGATGACGTAGTCTCTGATTTATGTGGCCCATTCTGACGCTTGGGCTCACACTTGTGTCTTTGGTGTTCTTCATTCTCCTTTGCTGCATTTGAGTTGAGACCAAATGATGCATCTTAGATGGCTGCTTGCTAGCGTTTAAGGCCCCAGATGCCACTCTCCAAAATAGGATGCAGAATGTTTTCTTAATAGATTTTATTATGCCATTTGACCTGGATGTCTCTTGAAACCATGGTCCCCAATCCCCCCCCCCCCGCCGCCCCGCCCCACTGCGCTGGCCTTCGAAGCATTTGGTTTATTCAGGAAACTTCTTTGCTTTTGGTTTAGTCCAGTTGTGCTGACCTCTCCTGTATTGTGTGTTGCCCTTCGTTCATCTAAATTAGTTTTTGTCTACTATCTCATTAGTGAATCTCTCTCTCCCTCCCTCCCTCCCCCCTCATAACCATCAAAGAATGTTTTCTTCTCTGTTTAAACTATTTTGAGTTCTTATAATAGTGATCTCATACAATGTTTGTCCTTTTGGAACAGACTAATTTCACTCAGCATAATGCCTTCCAGATTCCACTATGTTATGAAATGTTTCACAGATTCATCATTGTTCTTTATTGATGTGTAGTATTCCATTGTGTGAATATACCATAATTTATTTATCCATGCATCCATTGATGAGCACCTTGATTGCTTCCATCTATTTGCTATTGTAAACAGTGCTGTGCAGTGAACATGGGTGTGCATGTATCTGTTCTTGTGACAGCTCTTAACTTCTCTAGGATATATTCCAAGGAGTGGGATTGCTGGATCGTATGGTAGTTCTATTTCTAGCTTTTTAAGGAAGCGCCAAATCGATTTCCAAAGTGGTTGTACCATTTGACATTCCCACCAGCAGTATAGAAGTGTTCCAGTCTCTCCACAGCCTCTCCAACATTTGTTGTTTTGTGTTTTTTGGATTAATGCCAGCCTTGTTGGAGTGAGATGAAATCTCACTGCAGTTTTGATTTGCATTTCTCTAATGGCTAATGATCGTGAGCATTTCCTCATGTATCTGTTAGGTACCTGAATGTATTCTTTAGTGAAGTGCCTGTTCATATCCTTTGCCCATTTTTTAATTGGGTTATCTGTCGTTTTGTTAAGTTTTTGCAGTAACATGTAGATTTTAGAGATCAGCTGCTGATCAGAAGTGTCATAGCTAAAAACTTTTTCCCAATTTGTCGGTAATCTTTTTACTCTTTTGGTGAAGTCTTTGGATGAGCATAGGTGTTTTTTATCTGATTTCTCTTCTGGTGTTTGTACAATTCTAGTAACATTTTGTACACTGTTTATGCCATGTATTAGGGTTCCTAGCATTGTCCATATTTTTTCTTCCATGATTTTTATCATTTTAGATTTTATATTTGGGTCTTTGATCCATTTTGAGTTCATTTTTGTGCATGGTGTGAGGTATGGGTCTTGTTTCATTTTTTTGCAGATGGATATCCAGTTATGCCAGCAGCATTTGTTAAAGAGACTGTCTTTTTCTCGTTTAACTGACATTGGGCCTTTGTCAAATATCAGCTGCTCATATGTGGATGAATTTATGTCTGGACTCTGAATTCTGCTCCCTTGGTCTGTGTATCTGTTGTTGTACCAGGCTGTTTTGACTACTGTGGCGGTATAATAGGTTCTAAAATCAGGTAGTGTGAGGCCTCCGACTTTGTTCTTCTTTTTCAGTAATGCTTTATTTATCCGGGACCTCTTTCCCTTCCATGTGAAGTTGGTGATTTGTTTCTCCATCTCATTAAAAAATGTCACTGGTATTTGGATCAGGATTGCATTGTATCTATAGATGGCTTTGGGCAGAATAGAGAGGGAGCTCCTTTTTTAGTGTAATTTGTTGAAGTTTGTCCTATAGTTCCCCATGTCTGGATATGGCTGCTGCAGCCCTGGGTGGTCTCTAACTGCCCACAGCCCCTGACCAAGCCAGTTAGGCGCAGGCTTACAGGGCTGGCCTTGCTCCCGGCACTGGAGTCTCTGTGGTGCTTGGAATTGCTCAGGGGCTTTCTCCTCCAGGATTTGGGTCCCGCTGATGACGGTTGTTAGATCCATCTGTGCACCCAGGACTGACCTTGCCCTGCCTTTGTGGGCTCTGCCTGTGCCCCAGGACCTGTCCTCCTCAGTGGGGCCTCTTAGAGGCTCAGCCACACAGGGGGGCAGGACAGCACCCATGCTCGTGCTCCAGGGTGCTGGGGGAGTACACAGCAGGGTGCTGGGGGGGGGCATGCAGTGGACCTACGGGGTAAGCTCTTTGTATTATTCTTCTTGGTGATACTGAAGCGTCCTATGGGGCCCTAACTGGACCCCTAGGCCAGTTTCAGCCACTGTCACAAATGTGTTCCTGGCAGCACGTGGCTCAGGCTTCCTTCCTCTTCTTTGCCTTGGGCCTGAGGGCTTCCTTGTTTAAACAGCCGGCTCCCTCCAGCTGTTGTGTGGGGAGCAGACCACAGAGGGGGTTAGAGCGCAGCAGGAGCTGGGCTGGGGCCACGGACTTGTGGAGGCAGAGATGCCACAGGCAGGCTAGGCAGATCTGTGCAGGAGAGGGGCTCGGATTGTCTCCACTGAGGTAGTGCTGTAGGACTAAACGATGGGGCGTGGGTGAACGGGGTTGAGGGATATCTAGGTCTAGGGCCTGAGCAGCTCCATGTACTGTGTTGGTGTGGCTGAGGGTGGGAGGGCCTCGTCCATTTTGGATAGGTGAAATTTAAGGTGCCTCTTGGGTGTCCCTGGAGTTCTGTGGTTAAGAGCTATGGTTGCTCACCAAAAGGTTGGCAGTTCGAATCCTCTGCTCCTTGGAAATCCTATGGGGCAGTTCTACTTTGTTTTATAGGGTCACTATGAGTCAGAACCAACTCGACAGCAATGGGTTTGGTTGTTTTTTTTGTTTGATGTCCCTGGGAAGTGTCCTGGTGGTCCTTGTAGAAGGGCTGGGTCAGAGGCTCGGACTTGGGTGGGTGTAGAGAAAGATGGTATCTGAGCCCCAAGGATCAAGGCTCCTCGGGGATAGAGACAGGATTGAGGCTGTCCTGAGTCTGGGCCTCAAGTTAGGAAAGGGTGATAGGGAGGGGGCGCCCAAGAGGAGTGGGGGTGTCTTGGGTGCACAGGGAGGCAGGGCCCTGGCTTCTGCAGCCCCTCATGATCCCCATCCCCACAGCTGTCCACCACGGCCCCACCCTGTGGGCTGGCACCAACTCAGGCTCCGTGTTTGCCTACGCGCTGGAGGTGCCAGTGGTGACGACAGGCAGCGAGAAGCGGCCGGAGCGGGCAGTAGAGGCTGTGCTCGGCAAGGAGGTGCAGCTGATGCACCGAGCGCCTGTGGTGGCCATTGCTGTGCTGGATGGGCGTGGCCGCCCACTGCCTGAGCCTTATGAGGCCTCCCGGGACCTGGCACAGGCCCCCGACATGCAGGGCGGCCATGCTGTGCTTATAGCATCTGAGGAGCAGTTCAAGGTGGGCTGCCAAGACCCTTGCCTCACAGACCCACTGGGCCCCTCAAGACCCCTCTTTGCCTATATGCCACCTCCCCACTGAGCTGTCCCACCACAATCCCATCTCATTGACCAGAGACCCCTCCCCCCTGCAGAGTTCCCCTAAGACCCTCTTACCTCACTGAGTCCCTTTTGAGACTTCTGGACCTACCAAGACCCCGAGACCACCCCTGGGGACTGTGTCTTGCAGGGACTTATGGTTGGGTAGGAGTACAGGCATATGACTGTTATCATACCCTGTGTGGTTGATTTTGCCATAGGAGAGTCCTGGAAGTTTCCAGGAAGCAGCATTTAGCCTGTTAGGTCTGGGGAGTGAGAAGTGGGAATGGGAGGGTGCAGTGGATACTGTGAGATACAGTAGGCGGAGTGGGTGGCATAGAGTGGAGGGGGTGATGCGGCTGTAAGTTAGAAGGTCCTGAGCAGGTGTGCAGGTTGGGGTGGAGGCCTGAGTGGCAGGTTGTGGCAATAGCCATTAGAGTGGCTCCTGGCCAGAGGTGTTGGGGAGGGCCTTGGGGGAGCGTGGCAAGGCCAGGCTCTGCTTATTGGCTGCCTGCCACCAGGTGTTCACACTGCCCAAGGTGAGTGCCAAGACCAAGTTCAAGCTGACAGCCCACGAGGGCTGCCGCGTGCGCAAGGTGGCACTGGCCACGTTTGCCAGTGTGGTCTGCGAGGACTATACTGAGACCTGCCTGGCCTGCCTCACCAACTTGGGTGATGTCCACGTCTTCTCGGTGCCTGGCCTGCGGCCCCAGGTGCACTATTCCTGCATCCGGAAGGAGGACATCAGCGGCATCGCCTCCTGTGTCTTCACGCGCCACGGCCAGGGTGAGGCAGCAGGCTGGGTGGTTTGCAGGAGGCAGTCAGGTGGGCCCAGCTGGCATGTGTGGGGGCTGGGAAGCCAGCCAGGGTTCTGTCAGCATGTGTCCCCTCACTTCGCTCCTCAGTCCCTCTCTTCTGTTCCACCCAGGTTTCTACCTGATTTCCCCGTCTGAGTTT
The DNA here is from genome assembly GCF_024166365.1 of Elephas maximus indicus. Lineage (NCBI taxonomy): Eukaryota > Metazoa > Chordata > Mammalia > Proboscidea > Elephantidae > Elephas > Elephas maximus. The sequence goes on along the minus strand of NC_064820.1, from coordinate 214,110,260 downwards.
GAACGCTTTTCCCTCAGTGCTCGGAACATCACAGAGCCGCTGTGCTCCCTGGACATTCGCTGGCCCCGCAGCACTACCTGTGACAGGTGCACGGGGGCTGGGGAAGAGGAGGCATGTGGCCACGCCGGGTCTCATCCCCACTTCCACTTACTGCATGGAGGAGTGGGCCTCCCTGGCATAACTCTATCCTGTTACGCCAGGGCTTGGCAGTGGGAGGGCAGGGGTCCAGCCCAGAGCACCTGCCTGTGGCCCTCCCCATCACTGCCCCCTCTCTGCAGCTACAGGCTCCAAGAGTCACCCAAGCTGAGCCAGGCCAACGGGACCCCAGGCATCATCCTGGCCCCACGGAGCTGTGACAGGAGCCCCAGCCCTGCCCGAAGCAAGGGAGCCGGGGGTATGAGAGAGGAGTGCAGCAAGGTGTGGGGAGGGGTGGTATTGTGGGCAAGGTGCCCTGCCCCATGTGCTCTGACCACGCCATGGGCCACTGCAGGCTGCATCTGGGTCCTCCAGGTGTGACGAGTGCTTTGGGGTTATGGCAGGGCCTGAGCCTTCCATCTCCCCTACCTGCAGACACTCTGGAGCCATCTGAGGCCACACTTTCGCCCATGTCTGTGGACTCAGCCACCAGTGCCGACACCACGCTGGACACCACAGGGGATGTTACTATGGAGGACGTGAAGGATTTCTTGAGGTAAGGCGGGCAGGTGGGTCTCAGTGCAGTCGGGGGTGGAGGGGTGTTTGGACTCTAGGCTCCCCCACCCCCATCTGTGTCCTGCTGCACATAGAGGCCAAGGAGGGGCCACACCCCAGGGCCTGCTCACTACCCGTCCCTCCTCCAGCTCTTCAGAGGAACCACAGAAGAATCTGAGGAACGTGGCGCAAGATGAGGCCCGTGCCTGCACCATTCTGATCAAATGAGGTGCTGTGGGTATGGGGCCAGGGATCTGTCTCACCACTCAATAGCCTCGCCCCCTTGGGCCTCAGCATCCGGGCCCCACAGGCCCTCCCTGCCCTGCCATCCCAACTCTAGTCTTGCACCTGAAACCCTGGCAGGGTCCTGTGGTTGGTGCTTCCCTGGCGTTTGGCTGCCTTCTCTAGGGTCTCCTGGGGAAGGCTACAGGGGCATGACTGACTGTCATAGTCAGGGCCAGCCTTGCAGCCTGGATATCATGGATCACGTTTGGAACATGAAACTATTTAAAGGCAGTGCCAGCGTGGGGCACGGGCTGGCTTGCCCAGCTCACTTCACACGAGGTCACCGAGGTATATCAGGTCAGACCCTACTGGGCAAGGCCAGCAGGCTGAATCCATCTGGAAGCTGATGGGTCCCCACCCAGATCTGTGGCCAGTCTTGGGCCTGCAGGTCTGCCCAACCTCATCTATTTCAGTCCCCAACTACACCCTGCACTAGGGTAGGTACCCTAGCTCTTCATCTGGGGATGGGGCCAAAGGTGGTCCAGCACTTGGGTATGGGCCTTGCATCCTCCAAGCCCACTTCATCAGGCTCTGTCACTGTTGTAACCCCCCGCAGGCTGAGCAGGAGCACCTGTGTGGCCTGGCCCTACATTTTGCTGATTCTTCTTCTCCCCCTTTCCTAGGAAGCCAGAGCTCTCCTGACCACTGCTGTCCTGCTCGGAGCTGGGGCCCTGGACCCCTGGCTTCTGCCTGCCCCTTAACATAGACCGACACCTGCTAACTTGCGGGCTCCTGCGGGGACCTGCTGTCCTGCCTTCCCCAGGCCCAGAGCAGCCCAGCCTTAGGTGTGGGCAGATGCAGGCTAGCCCCTCTGACAAGTAGTTGGTCACCCTGGAGGCCAGGTGCTCCACATGCCGTCCCCCTCCTCCCCTCACAGAGTATTTTTCTAACGCCTGAGCTGGGCAGTCATTTCTAAAACTATTTTGGTACTTGATCCAGGACCACCACCCCTGGCACATGTCCCCCCGACACATGAGTGCACATATGCACTGGGGTCCAGTTGGGGGCGTGTGGGGGGTCAGAATGGGTTTCCCTGTAGATTGTACCTTGGGCTTTTTTTCTGTCATTTTGTTAAAATTAGTGCCGTCTTAATATTAAAAATACTGATTTTTAATATTGAAAATAAAAGCATTTAATATCTCTTCAAGGGCAACATTCGCTTTACTGCTGGTAGGGGAAGGGCTTCACACACCTGCTCACAGTGGGAGGAGCCCCATTTCCCAGACCTCTGAGGGCACCTGTCAGGTCACCCCACAGGTACTGCTAGGGGCTGGGCACTGGGTTGGCTACGCAGGGACAGTCACCAGTGCACATTCTGTTCTAGCAGGTGGTAGGCAGAAGGCCCCTTTCTCTTCCTCACCCAGGAAGTGGTGGGCAGAGGCCCCCTTCCTCTTCTTCACCCAGAGCTTGGAGTGGTGATGGAGCACTGCGAGGAGTAGGGGGACTGCCCTAGGCCAGGTCCTTCCGGAAGGTGCTCCAGGCGTGAAAGCAGCGGGTGAAGGCATGCTGCTCGTTGCCCTTGCGGACCAGGCGCAGACGGCGGGGCTGTTCCTGCTCTTTGGAGCGCAGGTGCTGGATGTACACCTGGAGAGAAGGGGGAGGTGTGGACCCTGCGCCACAGGGCTTCTTACGGGCTGGCCGGCCCACCTCGGCCCACCCTCTACGCAGCTCACCTGACAGGCCTTCAGACTCAGCTTGATTTCCACCTGGCTTGTCTGGGTCCCCACCCACATGTAGACCTGCGGGGACAGTGGGGGAATGGAGGGTGGTCCTGAGGAACAGGTGCCCCCCCTTCTGGCCTCCTTGAATGGGCAGGGATCTCACCTCTTGGCCATTGTCTAGTAGCATGATGTCATCATCTGCCAAGTCATCTTGGCAAAAGTCTGAGCATTTTTCAGTCACTGCAAAGAAGCCCTTCTCGTTGGAGCACCTGGGGGCCAAGGGCGTCAGGGTGAGGCTGAGGGTCACAAGCAGCAGAGCCAGGACTTGGGAGAGGCCAGGGAGGACAGGTGGTTTGAAAGGTCAGCCCTGGCCTCACCGGAAGAGCCGAGTGTGCTTCATGTACTCCGCATCCTCGTCATAAGGCTTCTGTGCCCCGAGGCCCACCCAGAAGAAGTTCTCAGGCTCCTCGCCTTCGTTGATGACCTGTAGGGACCAAGTCAGTTCAGCCCTGAACCCTGCCCACCCACCTGCCCGCCCACCCACCTGCCCACCGTGGGCACCTGCTTGCTGTAGGACGTGTCAAACATGGTGTTGAGGATATCCTCCGCCAGCTTGGCCTCATCGGGGTCTGAGGCCCGACCCACCCACGCGTACACGATGCCCTGGTTGTCCTCACTCTCAAAGGGAACCTGGGGAGTGTGCAGGGGTTTGGGTCGGCTCCAGTGTGTAGGCCAGTACCTTGGCCATAGCCCAGCACCTTGGCTGCTGCCCTAGCTCCTGCTCACAAGAGCCCACCTTGAGGATGAAACAGAACTCCGAGTTGAGGAGGCTGGAATCTGTGCTGATCTGGATGCACCTGGCAAAGGAGTCAGCAGGGGGTCAGGGGATCTTGCATCTCCCACTGCCTCTGGGCCTGCTTGATGACCACCCCACCCACCCCGTCCACCGCCCCCCCCAGCCCAGGCACCGGGTGCAGAGGGCGCTGCCGTTAGTGCGGATCTGGTAGAGGCTGGGCTGCAGAGTGCCCCGGGCCACCTTCCTCTTGCCTCTGTGGATGATGAATTTTCTCTTGAAATGGGACAGGAATTTCGGGTTCTCCTGCTGCTGTGTCATGCGCACCACCTGGGGGGAGGTGTCAGGGCAGCACCTATGTATGACATCCTCTCCCTGCCGCCCCCAGGTCTGAGTCCCACAACCTTCACACATTATGCGAAATGCACCAAGATGGGGCGTGGTGGGGTGGGCTGGCGCACCTCCAGCTTGCCGGGGAAGAGGCTCTCGAACTTCTTCTGCAAGCTGAAGGTGAAGGTGAGCCAGCCCATGTTGGAGGCCTCGCGGCCTTGCCAGAAGTAGACAACACACTGGAAGTCCTCCTCTGGCTGCTTCTCCTCCACCACGGCCTCTTCACCACCTTTGCTGTCTGCCCTGGCCTTCTCCTCCTCCTCCTCGTCCTTCTTCTCCTCCTCATACTCCACTGGCACCCAGTACCTGTGGGGTCAGAGAGGTGAGCAGGGGCCCAAGCTCCAGGAGCACCCACTCCCGGCAGAGTCCCAGGGCAGCACCTGCAGAGAAAGACATAGCAGTCCTGGGTGTGGAAGTGGCCGAACTCCTCCTCGGGCAGCCGTGCGAACTTCTTGCCCTCCAGCACAAAGCCCTCCATGCCATCTAGGTCCTCGTTCCATTCTTCCATGAGCTGCTCTGCCTACATGAGACCCCACACGTGGGCGGTGGGTGCCTGTGCGCTCCCCTCCTCAGCCCCTAGGCCCCGTCCTGCGGCCCACCCAACACCTCTGCAGGCCCCACCTCCCACAACAGGCCCCGCCCCTCTGTCCAGCCCCACCTCGACCAGTGCCATGGGTGGCTGCCGTGGCAGGAAGAGCGCAGTGAGGTCCGCCTTCATCTGGTCTTTCTTCTCCACATCGCGCTTCACCTTGCCGGCCAGGCCCTGGCCTTGCAGCACGGCCTCCGCATTGCGGGTATAATCCACCGTCAGCACATCATCCCAATTCTTGAACTTGGCCTTGAACACCTGCCAGTGGAGAGGAAACATGAACTGTGGTGGTGGGCTCACTGTTCAGGCTGGGGTCTTAGGAGGTGGGGCCGAGGTGAGAGGTGCGGTGTCCTGGGAGGTTGCATGACTAAGGAAGCTGAGAGGGAAGCCTTGGGTCAGAGCTAGGGATGGGTCTTTAGTGTGAGGCAGGGCCCCGTGGCAGGGTGTTTGTGAGGGGCAGGCATCTGGGTGGGAAGTGAGCAGGGCAGGCTGGGGAAAGGACAGGGCCTGGATAGCAGCTGGTAGAGGTGGGCGAGGCTGGGGCCTGACTAGGAAGGTCAGCCCAAGAGTGTGTCAAGGGGGGAAGGGCGTGGCTCATGGGCATGGACCATATGGGTGGGCCTTGCGCACCTGGGCCTCGGTACCCTCCAGGGTGCGGCTGACTGCTGCGTGACGTGGCCGGTGCAACATTCCACACAGCTCCTGGCCCAGCTTGAGCGCAGCAGCCCGCACCAGGCGTGGGGACTTGCGGCCGAGCCAGATGAACACGTCTGACCAGCAGTCCAGGATGTACACACAGCGTGTGTCCAGCAGGCTCTGCAGCTGCAGGCAGAGGCTGGGGGTCAACGCCAGCCACCCATCAGGAGTGGACCCTCAGCCCGCACCCTCCTGCCTGCATTCTCACCAGTCGCATCCCGGGCATCAGCTCCACCCTTGGCCTGGTCTTGTGCTCTACTGAGAGTCTGTAGTTGATCTGTGGCAGTTCCAGGTAGCCCAGACCCAGGCCCACCTGGTGGGAGGAAGAGGTGGGCATGGCACCAGGCAGTCTGATCCAAGGAACATGAGCCCATCCATATAGCCAGCTGACCTGGAATCTAACCTTGCCTAGCAGTGTGGCTCAGGTCACAGCCGCTCCTCTCTGGACCTCAGTCTCCTCCCCTACCCCAGGGTCATTCTTTAAAGACGACCTAGCTTTTTTGCCACCTCTGATCCTCTAACATGACCCTCTCCTGCTCACAAGACCCCCATGGCCTCCTGTCACCCGCAGAATTAAGGGCAGATTCCAGGCCTGGAACCCAGGCACTTCTCTGCCTCCGTCTCCAGACACCTTCCCCTAAACATGCATCCTCATATTTCTCAGGGCCCTACCCACAGCCAGCTTCGAGGCCTTTGCTCAGACCCTGTCCACAGGGTGGCACCCTCGCTCCACCAAAGCCCGGGTGGAGCATACACAGCCAGCTCTGAGGTGCCTGCCATTCTCCCAGCATGGGGGGACTCAGGGCCAGGCCCCACCCCAGCTCCAACTCGACTCACCTTGTACAGCTTGGGTGAGGGTGGCCAGAAGTCGTCGGGCACATGCCTCTTGATCTCAGCGGGCTCCCCGCCCAGTGTCTCCCAGAACTCGGGAGGCTCCTGGCCCTGCACCAGCAGTGTGATTTCCGCCTTCCCTTTCCGCTCATTCTTGTTCATTTTCTCTGCGAACAGTCTGGGGAGGGGGTGCAGAGCCCCCAGTGAGGCCTGTTCCCCTTTTCAGCTGGCCTGGGCTGGTGGGGGAACGAGCTGAGCTTGGTCTGCTTCCTGGCGTATGGCGACTTTCCTATGCGCAAACACCCCAAATATCTGCGTGGTGGACAGTGTCATACCTGGCCTTGGTGGTGCTGCCCAGCGTGGCCTGGGCCCCCCGCCACACATAGATGTCCAGCCCTCGGTCCAGCAGGAAAACAAATCTGGACAGGAGAGGGCAGGAGGCAGTGAGTACTCCCTGCCCAAGCCCCTTAGCCCACCAGAGCCACCAGAATACTCCACCCCGGGGTCTCAGCTCCTGCTAAGTTCCATGGGCCACGGGACAGAAGGGGTTGCCTGAGGGCCTCTTATAGAAAGTCTCAAACTGTCCCCCCATGGCGGGGAGAAGGCTGAGGGTAAACCACCTCTACCTCGTACCATGGGGACTCACCTTGGGTCCAAGGAGGCCCCCTTGAGTGGCACAGGCTCCAACTTAATGTTCTTTTTCCCATACACGCGGTACATCCTGGGGCCAGGGTACAAACAGCTCAGCGTGGGCACCAATGGGCTGACCTGCCCAGCACCCCTCCTCCCCGCAGCTGAGTCCAGGCCAGTGTTACCCCACTCCCCACCCCACCTGCCGCCAGCACCCTCACCTAGTGACATAGTGCGTGTCCTCCACAGTGTAGAAACCACTGGCTGTCCCGCCCTCAATGTAGGAGATGTCGTGGTCAAACACCTGTTGGGGGGAGGCTGTGGTTCCTCACCATTGAGCTGTCCCCCCACCCCACCAAATACCACCTATCAGGAGGGGGCGAGTGTCTACAGGAGAATCAGGTGCTAAGACCACTGTCGATACACATAAATCTATACTGGAGTGTCTGAATGGACAGACACAGCATGTTTAGACACGCATGTGTGTACTGGTGTGTGGGAAAGTGCGAGCCTGGGGAAATCTGGCAGGGTGTCCCACACTAACGGGGGAGGTGGGTGACAGTGCTAATCCAACTTAGTAACCACATCGAAGACCGGGCTGCATGTCTTGCCCTTGGCCCCACCGCCTCAGCACCCCAGCGTGTGGCCCAGTCCCCAACTACTGTTGGTCTTGGCTTCCTGGCACGCTCTTGGCCATGCCTATTGGCCTGGCTTCCCAGCCTCCTTATCCTCACCCTGCTGACTCCAGCTCTGGGTCCCAGGCTCCTCACCTTTGGCCTCACTCCTCTTCCCAACCTCCCTATTGGTCTTTGTGTTCCCGCTCATCACCCCTGCCACTGGCACATTTGGTTTCAGTTTCCCAGTCCCCCTGCCCAGGCCCCCTGGCCCCACCTCCAGTCCCGCCCCCCACGGCCGTTGTCTGTGGGCGAGTACCTGCAGGAACTCCTCACTCTCATCGCCCATCTCCTCCCGCACTGTGCGGCACTCAGCACCCAGGTAGTTGCGCAGGTTGACCGCGTGGATGGCCGAGCAAGCCTTCTTGTCCAGGGTGGACTCCCCACCGATCCAGTAGTAGATCTCCCAGTTCAGGGAGCCGCTGTCGTCCAGAAAGGTCTGAGGATGGGCAGTGCCATGTCAGCCCTCACCTGGGCCGTCCTGGCACCCAGCCCACCTGAGAGGCTGCTGCCGATGGGACTCCACTGGCCCACCTGCCTCCCTGCCTTGGCAAAGCCTTAACCTCCAACTATGGAACTGGGGGGTTCTGGACCACCTAAGACAGGGCACTCCGGGCGAGAGGCCTGGTGCCCAGGCCCCGCAGTGTGCCCAGCCCTCACCTTGAGCACAATGTAGCAGTCGGCCTCATAGAACCTGCCATGGAGGGCCTCCTCTACCAGCACAGGAACGAAGTTCTCAATCTGCCAGATGGTCAGGCCGGGCAGCTGGCCCACGTCCTCCGTGAAGAACTCGGAGTAGTCGAGCCGTGGCTTCTCCAGGCCCTGGTCCCAGCGCCGTACCTTCCCACCAGGGCCTGGGGCATCTGCACTCTCCTGGGGGCACAGTGACAATGAGAAGCTTTGCTCTGCGGCCACTCAGATGGGTCTCTACTTGCCGCCCACCCCAGGGCCTTTGCACAGTCATTCTCTCAGCCCAGGGCACTCTCTCCCTCAGCCCGGGCCACAGTCTCTCTCAAGCAGAGGCCAGCACTACTTGTCCCGCCCCAGCCCCTGGCCTGGCTTACCTCCTGCTTTTTATTTTTCTCCTGAGCCACATCTGACATGCCCTTCAACACCTGCTTGGCCTGGTCATCCTGGGCAGAGTCCTTGCGCCTCCGCAGCCGCATCTTCCGAGCCAGAGGGTCCTTGGGTCCACTCCCTGCTTAGGGGAGGGGCAAGCAGCTAAGACCTGACCGACCCCACCCCCTTGGGCATCCACCCAACCAAGGGCCAACCTTATCCCTCAGGGCCCAGATCCCACCCACTTTACAGACAGAACATGAGGCCAGGTTAGGCCTTTCCTCACTCACCAGCTGCTGCTGCAGCCACCGTAGCAGGGGAGGCACCTGCCAGCCGCAGCTGATTCTGCAGTGAGAAGTCGATGTTGTACCACTCAGCGGCGCGGTCAGCAGGCTTGGGTGGCATGACCAGGCTGGGGTTTTCCCGCACATCCAGGACCTGCCTCATGTGGAGAGCAGAGGCAGCCTGTGAGTCACACCTCCCGGCCACCCCAAACCTGGTTTCCTGCTTTTGTCTGCCAGGGCCGAGAGGCTGGGGCCAGGGCCTGGGTCCTCATCCCAGCACTGTGGCCAACCTTCTTGTGAAACGGGACCTCACAGGCTGGTTGTATCGTGTCACATACACAGGGACATGGCTTGCCCTCTCCCAAAGGCACCAGATGGGGGTAAGGCCTGGGTGTGAAGCCCTTACAGGCCGCATCAGGCTTGGGAAGGAAAGGTGTGCCTTACTGCCAGGCTCCAGGGAGTGCCTCCCCCTTGAACTCTGGGGCTCCCCTCCATTCTGCAACACCTGCTCCCCCAAGAGAGCTAACACTCGTTGCTGTAACAGCCCGTCCCTACCCACAGTGTTCCTTCTTTCCCTTTCTGAGGAGGATAGGATGGGAATTATCACGCCCATGTCACAGATGAGGAACTGAGGCCCAGAGAATGCCATGACTTGTCCAAGGCCACAATCCATGGCAACCTCAAGCAAGAAAGGTTGATGATCCGTACTCTGCCCCTCCCTTGCCCCAGTTCACTCCAAACCCAGGGTACGCGGCACACCTTCCGGGGGTCTAAGTGAAGTCCCTCTAGCCTCAAGGTGCACCCCTTCGCTCACATCTGAGTATCTGTCTACCTCTGCCCCGACCCCCCCTCTCCACTCTCAGCACCCGGCCCAGGTCTGCCCTGGACCTCAATCTCTGTCAGGAAGTGGATGGCCTCCGGGAGGGTCACCAGGCGGTTCTTGTTCAGAACGAGTTTCCTCAGCTTAGTGCATCTGTGAGGACAAGACCAGGAGGCAGGGCCTCAGAGGGATGGTGGGGGTGTGGACAAGGACACTGCCAGTCCTGGGGAGGGAAAGCAGGTAGGGCCAAGGCAACTGGGGAGGGAAGGCAGGGAGGGCCGAAGGCAACTGAACAACTGGGCCCCGTTAAGAAAGCAGCGGGTTTTAAATGCTAGAAAAGGTCGGAGAAGCTGGAACTGCTGGAGCCAGAGTCTTTTCATAGTTAAGTGACTGGCAAGTTAGCTTTGTGACTTCTGTGTGGGGACATTTACCAAAGCGGCCTTCTGCAAAATTAAGGGCTCCCCGGCTATGAACAAGGAGGCATGGAGAAAGCTGGGGTACAAGCAGCTCAGTTCTCTGCCTGTGGACCTGTCAGAGCCAGGAGGCCACACCAATGGGCTCTGCAGCCTCCAGGAAAGACAGAAGCAGTGCTGTGTTCCAAGCTCATGCGCGGCAGTGGGACTCTACTGGCGTCAGCCCCATCAGCGTGCTCCCAAAGCATGCTCTGAGAAACCCACTGGGAATTGCTGGCTTGGGCCTGCATGATTCATACCCACAAAGCCAGGCCAACCCATTCTCATTCCATATGATACATGAAGACCAGAGAGTGAGAAGTGGCCACAGTTCTGGCTTCTGCTGTGCTCTGAGTCCCCCTCCCGCCAGGCACACCCTGGCCCCAGCCTGGCCGCACCTGCAGAGGCTCTCAGGGATCAGCTCCAGGTTGTTGTTGGCGGCCATGAACTCCTCCAGACTGGCCAGCTTGCCGATGCCTGAGGGCAGCCCATCAAAATCCAGCTTGTTGGAGTTCAGGTACAGCTTCTTCAGCTTGGTCAGCTTGCAAATGGCTGACTGGAGGGGAGATGGGAGGGGGCAGGTGGTCAAGGCTGGCCCAGAGGTGTTCCCCTGCCACCCCCCCAAGGGTCCTACACGCACGGGCAATGAGGTCAGCTGGTTGCGGGACAGGTTCAAGGTCTCAATGTGTGTCCACTGGTCAATGCACAGGGACAGCTCTGTGATCTGGTTGCTGCTGAGGTTGAGGCGGCGCAGGCTGGGCAGGGTGTACAGGCACTCAGGCACACGGGCCAGGTCGTTGCAGGACAGGTCCACGTCTGCGGGAGCGAAGGGTGGGCATCAGCCAGGTCTACACAGCAGGTTCTAGGGCAGCCAAAACTAGTTTGAACCCAGCTCTGCCCTACAGGCTATCTAGCCGTAGGTAAGTGACTCTGAGCCTTGGTTTCTCCATCTGTGGTGGGGGTTAATGAGCACAAGGTCTAGACGTAAAACACATGCGTGACTAGTCATCTCCATAACGACAGAAAGAATAATAGCACGGCTGGTATCCTTTTCCCTCTGGGCAACGCTTGGAGAAGGGCTCTGTCCCCCACTTCATAAGAAGCTCAGGATGCCCAGAGGAGGCTGGCCACCAGGGACGTCACCGGACCTGCGAGGTTGCTCAGGCCCTCCAGGCTGGTGGGGAGGTTGCTCGGGGTGCGCTGTGTGTTCCGCAGGTGCAGCGTCTGCAGGGCCAGCATAGCCGGCAGCTGTCTACAGAGGCAGGAGGGGAGGATGGTCAGGGCCCAAGTGCAGGGCCACATCTGGGGGGAAGGAGAGTGGGGTCCAAGCCCAGAGGCGTAGGGCAAGGCCTCTCCTGGGAGGGCAGGTATGTGGCCATCTGGGCGGCCAAGGGAGGTTGCGGGCAGCGTCAGATGCACAGACAGGAGGGCAAGATGATATTTAGGAAGTAGGGTACAGTCCTACCCAGGAGGGACTGGGTGTGGCTAGGTCTAAAAGGGGAAGGGCCAGAGCTTCTGGGAGGTTAAGGCTACAGGGGAGTATCCTTGAGGGGGCAGGGCCAAATCTAGCAGTCACTGAGAGGTACGGCCTGGGGTAAGGTGCCTGTCTGAGGGCTGGGAGCACAGACCGCAGCTGTGCGTGCAGCAGCGGGTTCCCATTGAGCACTAGCGTCTGCAGCTGCACCAGACGGCGCATCTGCGGAGGTAAGCTCTCCAGGCGGTTCTCGCTGAGGTCCAGGTACAGCAGGTCTGTGAGGTTGATGAAGAGCTGATTGGGGATGGTGTCGATGCTGCAGCCGGAGGGAGGGAGGAAGAGAGAGAGAGGGAGGCAGGCAGGGGCTGCCTGAGTTGGCCCGACATCCACATCCAGGCCCACCTGGCTGTTGCATTGTTGTGGCCTGGGCCTCCCTCCCCCACCCTGATCTCCCACCCAGTGCGACAAGCACCTGTTGTGGCTGAGATTCAGCACCAGCATGTTCTTGGCATTCTCCAGCTCCCGCGGGCACTCCGTCAGCTGGTTGTAGCTCAAGTCCTGGGTGGGAGGGGCAAGCCCTGGTGAGGGATGTTGGGGGCTGGGCCTACCCAGCCAGGTCTCTGCCAGGTCCTGGGAATCAGGAGGAGCACTGAGTGGGGAATGACTAAATTAAAGCGAGACAATGGGGACCCTGGATGAAGAGTGCTTGAGTTAGACATCTGTCTCCATGAGGGGCCTCTGGCAAGGCATTGCCCACTCTGAGCCTCAGTTTCCCCATCTATAAAAGGGGTTAGCAATGGTCCCTGGGGACTATAGATGGGGGGGTGGATGGGGACTGAAGGGTCAGGGCCTGAGGAGGGGCCAGGTGGATGGATAACCACTGACCAGGACTGAGAGGTCATCCAGCTTGAAGATGTCATCAGGTACTCCAGAATTCTTCAGGCTGTTGGCTCGAGCCACAATGGCCTGGGAATAAACCATGACTCCTGGCTTCTGCCCCCAGGAAGAAGCAAACAGGTCTCCTCCAGGAAGCCCACCAGAAGTCAGGCCTGAGTGCTCTCACACCTCTGAGCCTTTTGCTTATACAGTCCCTCCACCAGGTGGGCTCTTCCTAGCTTTCTGGTAAACTCCTATCACACCTGAAAGCCCAGCTCAAATGTGTCCCAGAGCCCAGCACAGGGACCACCCTGACTATCTCTCTCTCCCAGCTGAACTCCATCCAATCCCAGCTCTAATACTGCCTGTATATGCCACCTTGGGTGGGTGACTTGGTCTCCATGAGTAAGTCTCCTATCTGTGAAACAGGTTGTTGTTGTTGTTCTCAGGTGCTGCTGAGTCAATTTCAACTCAAAGTGACCCCATGTGACAAAACAGAACTGCCCGATAGGGTTTTCTAGGCTGTAATCTTTATGGGAGCAGGTTGTCAGGTCTATCTCTCAGAGCCACTGTGTCGGTTCAAACCACCAACTTTTTGGTTAGCAGCAGAGTGCTTAACTGTTACATCACCAAGGCTTCTTATAAATTAGGTAACAGCTAGGATTACATGAAAAAATCTACAAAGCAGAACAGTACTCGACCTGTGTTGACTATCACTGCTGTAGTTTTATTTGTTGCCCAAAGTAGATGCGGTTTTCAACTTTTTAACATTTTCCCCATGGAATTTTAATTCACGTGGTTTACTTTACACAGGGCATCGTTTTGTCTTCTTCCCTTTACACGTATGTACGGGGGTCGCACAGATGCTGGCCCGGCCTGAGGTCTGATCCTGCCCTCCCTCTTCTGGCAGGACGCCACCCCACCCCAAGGCTGGTGGCCTCCCTGCCCGCACTCACCCGCAGCGATGGCAGGCTGGACAGCTCCCCGTGAAGCGTGGTCAGGTTGTTGTGGCTCACAGACAAGTGCTCCTGGGGCCGGTCAGAATAGCAGGAGCTTAGTGGGATGGGTGGGATGGCTAGAGGATCCTCATCCACCACCATAACCTTGTTCCATCCAGAAGGGCCTTCTGCTACGTAGGCCCAGTCCACCTCTGCTGTTTCCCTCCCTCATAGGCCCGATTTCTTCTTGCACAGCTCCTGGGACAGGGTACTCACTCCCTCTCTGCCAGCTCTGATAATAGCTGTCAGAATGGTCTTTCTCTGTGTCGGCTGCTCTCGGCATAGCCTCTGCTTGCCTGGTCCAGTCTCATCCCCACAGACCCTCCCTGTCCACCTGGAGCTCCTTACCAGCTTCTGCAAGGCAGCCAGCTCCTCCGGCAGGTAGCAGAGGCCAGTGCGGTTCAGCTTCAGCCATCGCAGGCTGGTCATAGCCTTGACATTCTCAGGGAAGTAGCCACCCTGAGGTGGGACAATATCATGGTGGGGTGGGCTGGGAGAAGGGAGCACCCCTTCTGGTGCCTCAGTTCCACCACCCTCTGCGGCTCCCACTGCTCAAGGGAGCCTCTGGGGACCAACAGAGCCACCTCTCGCCAGCTGTGCAATCTTGGACAAGTCACTTCGCCACTCTTGTGTGTTGATTTCCTTACCCATCAAATGGAGCTAATAAAAGCCTCCATGTGACAAGTGTTCTGAGGAGGGACTAATTATTAGGTTGGCCCCAAATCTAGCTCTCCCACTAGACTCTGAGGCCTGGGAGGGCCAGGAGAGAACAGGCTTGTTGCAGGTGACAGCCCCAGCACCCAGCCCAGGGCCTGGTCAGCATATGTACCAGCTTTGTGTCAGCATGGGCTAAATTCCTTCGCCAGCATTCCAGGCCTGGCTGCAAGGCCCTGTCTATGCCTCCAATGCCATCAACCCCCAGGTCCAATTCCCACTGTGCCAGGGCCCAACTCCACATCCCACACAGGCTCATTCATTCATTCATTGGTTTATTCACTCCCCCAACACAAAGTGGAGGGATCTGGGGTGGCTGGTGTGCCCCTCAGCATTCCTGGCCCTGTGACAGGGTTGTGGCAGTACATGCCTTCATTGCCCATTGCTGGCATCTCCTTCCCACTAGGACCACATTCTCTGCTGGTGACTCAGAGAGGAGACCCCTGGTGAGAAGGGTGGAGATGGGGACAGAAAGTAGTGGGGTGGCCACCTGTGCACCAGGTAGGATAAACACAGGAGGAGCCTGCCTCCTTGGCCTCAGCTCTGGCTGACTCCTGACCCCAGCCAAAGCCTGGGCCAGGAATCTTGCAGCCCCAGGCCAGCTCGAACCTGTGCTGACCTCCTGCCACCGTTTCTCTCTGGGCACAGACTCTCTAGAATCACCTCCTCTTCCCCACAACTGGCTGGGGTTCCTTGATCCCCTCCTCTACCATTCCAGCAGCTGCTCACTGAGGCCCCACCCCCCGGGGGGGCGACAGATCAGACAACCCCACCCAGGACCTGGCACACCTGCCTGACACTCTCCATACCCGTTAATCCTCACGACCTTCCCAGGCCTCTGAGAGTTGTGCTGTTAAGTCCCCCGTCTGGATGGGCGGCTCTAAGAGGGGAAGCGACTTTCCCAAGACCACACAGGATGGGGTGGCAGTGGCGGGGACAAAGCAGTGACGGCGGGCTCCAGCCCCGCCCCGGGCAGCCCGGGCGTGAGTCAGGGCCTTACTTGGGTGTGTGGCCTCAGAAGGGCGGGGGTGGAAGCTGGGGAGGTGGCTGGGCGGGGCCCAGACCCGGAATGGGGCCCGAGGAGGGGCTCCTAGATGGATCCCCCTTCTCTCAGCCTCAGGCCCTGGAGTGACTCCGGACGTGAGCGTCGCCCGCCCCTCCCGGTCTCGGCGTGCCCGGCCGGGCCCGCGCGGAGGCCTGGGGTCGGGCTCTGGCAGGGCGCAGGGAGCCCCATCCCGGCCACAGGCGGGTCCGCGGCGGGCGGGCAGGAAGCGCGGGCCGGCGGGCCGAGCGCGGCAGGCGGCGCAGGGGCCCACCGCGGCTCACCTTGAAGTCGTTGCCGCTGAGGTCCACGCCTCGCACGAACGGCAGCACCCCAGTGGCCTCCATGGCGCCGCAGTCGCAGCGGTCGGCAGCGCAGAGGGCGGACCGGGCGGATGGAGGGCGGACCTATAGCTGTGCCGGGCGGGCCCCGCCCCCTTAACCCGCCGGCGCCTGCCGGAAAACCGTGCCGGGCCCTCGGCGGGAGCGCTGACAACCTTGGTGGGGCCGGAGGGGAGGGTGTCAGGGCCCCGCAGGGCCAGGCACTGACCCCCGTGCTGCTGCAGTGACCCTGGGAGACAGACAGTCTGGACCCAGGCCTGGGGGCGCTAGGCCCGGCATGGCCGACGGGGTTACTAAGTCTCGCCCTCGGGTGTAGAGCTCTGGGCAGGCCCCAAGGCCTGCTTCCGGCTTCAGATTCCTCATCTATAAAACGCTTCCCCAGCAAATCCACGCGTAGCTCCCCGCATACAGCAGGGCTCAATAAGTGGCGCGTCATTACTGCTCCTTCTGATACTCAACACCCACCTCGCTGGTCATTTATTTGCTTACTCGCCCCACCCCCACGCCCAACGCAGGCTCCAGAAGGGAGGCTTCCATCTTTGTCCATCTAGTTCACGAGGTCTCACAAATAAAAGCCGAGAGATTTCACAGCTGTTATTGGGAGAGTCCCGTGTTCCCATTTCACAGAAGAGAAAACTGAGGCCCAGGTGAAGAAACGGCCTATGTGAGTTCACACAGGGCAGGTGGCAGGGATGTGCTGTCTTGCCACACTGTGCCTGGTGGGCCAACAGGTAATGTCCATGAGGTCATCAAGGCCCACTCCAAGGGCGACCTAAGGAGATCATATGAAAGGGGGTCTGGCTGCAGCCTACGGGCCAGGCCCAGAACGAACGCGGCCCGGATGGCTTTCTCCACACCGGATGCTCCCAGCGCAAGCAAAAACCGCGTCACTACGGACCTCCACGGTGGCTGCGCCGCACAGGAACACTGCTACTTCACCTCCCTGCGCGTGCTCGAAATGCAGTCCTGTACCTTTAAAGGACAACTGCGTTCGCTATGTCCCGCCCCCAGGGAGCGCGTCAGCGGCAAGGGGGCGTGGCAGGCTCGCTATTGGCTGAGCCGTTCAGTATTTTGGACCGTGAGCTGGAGCGCCGCGCACTCTGATTGGAGATACGGCCTGCTTTTCTGTGTGGCCCTGGAGGTGTTACAGTTTCCCGGGGTCTCGGCGTTCGGTGCCGGCTCCTCCAGGTTCCATCCTGAGCGGGGCGGGGCTCCGGGGCTTAGCGGTCCCTCTGCGCCCTCCGCTGCGTGTGCTGAAGCCGCGAAGCAGGTATGGCCGGAGCGCGGCGGACTGCCCGCTCACCCAGTCGGGTGTGGCCTCTGCTGGGACGCGGTCGGGGGCGTGGTCTGCGCGCATAGTAGGGAGCTGAGAAGGGCTCCGGCCAGAGTTCGAGTCTAGGTTCTGCCCTTACTCGAGGCTTTGCACCTTCCCAGGACCTCAGTTCCCCCAGGAGTCAGCGGGGCCGTAACTCAGGCGGCGGTGTCCCGAGCGCTGCCAGGGCCCGGCCGCAAAGAGTGGGGTCTTCCTCCCGGAGTTGAAAGGCTGCGGGTTGGAGCTGCGGGACTCCACCAGGGGCTAAGCTGACTTCCATTTTGACGGGTGGGAGAATTTAAAGCGCTTTGCAGAGTGGATTCCTGGCCCCCGTGTCACTGGCAGGCCTGTGACCTCCCCAGGCCCCAGAGCTCGCTTGTTCTCCCTATTTTTAGCTGGGGCTGTTGGGCAGGTGTCTGGGGCTGAGTCATGCCTGCTTTGGGCTTCAGCTGCTCCAGGCATCTTCTCACCCTGTGACCAAGCCCCAGGCACCCGCAGCAGGGCAGGGACGGCAGAAGTCCGTGGTGGCAGAGTTGGCTGTGACTCAGGGTCATCTGCCCCCTCCTCCTCAGACTGTTCTAACGGGACCCATCTTGCTTCTAAGCTTGCACCTTGGTCACCACCCCCCATCTGCTCTCCGGTTGGTGGGTAGGGCCTGAGGGCAGAAGTCCGCCTCCTACAACCTGAGACCATGGTGGGCCGCCCGGGAGAAACCTCTGTCTTCTCCTCCCACTTCCCCAGTACGCAGTCACACTTCCAGGTCTCTCACTTCTCCTTCCTTGCCCTGCTTGTGCCCTTTGACAGTTAAGGAGACAGGCAGGGCCCTCAGGCCGTGATCTTTCTTTGTTGTTTGGCTTCTGCAGCTCCCCATCCCTCTTGTCCCAAGCCTGAGAGGCCAGGAGAGCCCTCTGTCTGGAGAAATTAGGCCAGTCCTCTGGGGGCTTCACATTTGGAGCTGCCTCAGTTTCTGCCTCCTGGAAGCGGGGCCTTCAGACTTGACCTGCACTTGCCCGTTTGCAGGCAGGACTCTGCCAGCCTGGGCCATTTCACTGTCTACCAGGGGCTGCCCTGCCAAGATCTGGGAGTTTAACTGTGGCCCCTGAGCTTCACGGATGTCTCCACCCAAGGTCTGGGAGTCTCAGACCTGGGACCTCAAGTCACTGGTCTTCTCTGGGCCTCAGTACACAGAGTGGATTGGAGATCGGAGAGCTGCTGTGCTGGCCCCACTTGGGAACCTCGGGAAGAGGCAGCCTCAGACTGGCCATCTGGAGGGAGGACTGATCCGACTCTGGGGTGGTTAGGAGGCTGAAGGCTTTGCTGGTGTGGGTCCATGTCCACATCCCCCACTGTGTGTGTAAGTCAGGGTGGCCATGACAACTACTCTCCTCACAGGTGTTTGGTAGTGTCCTGGGAGGTGGGTGGGTGGAGGATGGGCCTCCTCTGACCTGCCACAGGCCTGAGGGTCTCTCTGTGATCTCTCCTTTACAGAGGGCGGGTTGTTTGCAGGTTTTGGGGAGGGGGCTTGGGCAGCTCCCCCATCTCCTCCCGAGAAACTATGCGAATGGCTTTTCTCCTGAGAAATTCCCAGGAAGCTCTCCTCGTGGGCTCGACTCAGCAACCTGGCCTAGTGGCTGCCATTCCCTGCCCCTCCTGCCCAGGTGAGCCTGGCTTCCCACTCCTACAGGCTGACCATGGCGGAGTTCTCTCAGAAGCGAGGGAAGCGACAAGATGATGCTGTGCTGGGCAGTGCCGTGGACTTCCTGCTGGCCAATGCCCGCCTGGTGTTGGGCGTGGGCGCGGCTGCTGCGCTGGGCATTGCCACTCTGGCTGTGAAGCGGGTAAGGGTGGCAGGGTCACCCTTGGGCTCACAGGAATATACAGGGCTGTGCAGGGCCTGGGGCCTGGGCACCTCCCCTTCCCCTTCACGACCTGGTTTGCTGTGTCCCTGGGCTTGCTGTGTCCCTGGGCTTGCTGTGCCCTTGGGCTTTGTTCACCTGCAACTGCCCAGGCCTCAGATGCTCTGATGTGTTGCTCTGCCTGCAGCTCATTGACAAAGCCACCAGCCCAAGGGACGAGGAGGATGAAACCAAGGGCAATACCACTTGCCTGGAGGATGGCTGGAAGGAGCTGAGCCTGCTCAAGGCCATGCCGCGTCCCCAGCCCCAGCCCCCACCTGCTGCCCTGAGCCAGCCTGTGTCCACCCCAGCCCTCTCACCCACTGTCCCAGGTGAGTGGCACCCACCTGACATGGGTGGGCCCCGCTCTGGTCGCCACATCTGGGAGATGCAGCATGAACAGGGTCCTTGAGTTCAGCCCAGGCTCCACCACTGACTCCTGTGCCACCCCAGGCAAGTGGCTACCCCTCTCCCCAGCATAGAAGGGGTCGTTTTTCTCTTCCCACTTGTTGGTACCAGAGTGAGGCAGCAGTGTTATGGTGGGGGCATGGGAACCTGGGGGAAGCCTCAGATGGAGAAACCAAGGCCCAGAGAGGGCAGGACTTGTCCAAGGGAGAGGCCAGAGCCCAAACTCCCTGATTTTGCAGGAAGATGTCTTAACTATAGGGCAAAGGTGTTCGGAGCTGGGAACAATGAGAGCTTGTTATCGAGCACTCACTAGACATGAGGGCCTTGCTGTTGTCCCCACTTCACAGGTGAGCAAAATGAGGCCGAGGTGTCATGCAGCTAGCGACTGGGTGGAGGCCCCTTTACACATCTGCCCCATCGAGGCTGTGCTGATACATTTCCCTGACCCCTTGGCTCTGCAGAGGGGCCTGGAGACAGTGGTTCCCGAACGCCACCTCAGCACAGCTCCCCAGCACCGTTGTGCCTGACCTTCCAGGAGAAGCTGCTGGCATTCGAGCGGGAGCACGTGGTCATCCCAGCAGTCGATGTGGCTGTGGCCCAGCAGCTGGCTTGCGATGTCAGCCTCGAGCTTCAGGCCTTCCTGCGGAGCAAGTTCCTAGAACTGCCCTTTGGGGCCCTGGAGCCTGGTGGGCCACTCTTTGATGGGCTGCAGGCCAGTGGCACTGACCCTGTGCGCCTCCTGGTGCCACTTCGACTGGAGCCAGAACTGTGGGGCCTGGTGCCGGGGGCTGACACTGTGGCTCAGGATGCTCGCTGCTGGGCTGTGCGCCGGACCCAGCTGGAGTTTCGGCCCCGTGGGAGCAGCCCCTGGGACCGCTTCCTGGTGGGCGGCTACCTGTGTGCCCAGCTCCTGCTGGAGCTGCTCCACAAGGCGCTGGCCACCTCCGTCAACTGGCCGGCCATCAGCAGCCTTCTTGGGTGCCTGGTACAGCCCAGTGTGACCTCTGAGGAGCTGCTGCTCGAGGTGCGCCAGGAGCACTTGGAGCTCACTATTGCTGTGCTTCCTGCTGTGGTCGGCACCGTTGCCAATGACCACGTCCTCCTGGCCTGGCCCCTAGAGGGACTGGCCGGGAACCTCTGGCTGCAGGACTTCTACCAGGCTGAGGCCGCCAGGCTGCGGGCCCTGGATGACCGAGATGCCGGCACCCGTCAGCGGCTTCTGCGGCTGCTGTGTAGTATCTGCTGCCGTCATCCTGTCCTGGGGCGGCTGGGCCGGGGCCACCTCACCCAGGTGGTTCTGCGCCTGGGGGAAGAAGAGGAGGACTGGGCCGAGACAGCCCTGGGGTCGCGCTTCCTGCAAGCCCTGGAGGAGCTCATTGGAAGCCTCGAGCAGGCCAGCCTGCTGTGCCACTTCAACCCCAGTGTGAACCTCTTTGGCGACCTGTGTGAGGAGGAGATTAACAGCATTGGCTATGCGCTGTACAGCGGCCTGCAGGCCCCCGAGTGGCTGCTCTGGGGCGGTGTGGCCAGCCCAGGCCCTGATGCTGGTGCACTGTGCACACCTCCTTCTCAGGGTTTCAGAGAGTACTTTTCTCTTGCATTCAGCTAGAATAAAAGGGGGCACGTTTCCTAAGCACATGGGCATGACAGGTGCTCAGTTGCCTGGACCCACCCAGAGAGCTTGGATTGCTGT
Organism: Elephas maximus indicus; assembly: GCF_024166365.1. NCBI lineage: Eukaryota > Metazoa > Chordata > Mammalia > Proboscidea > Elephantidae > Elephas > Elephas maximus. Next base: position 214,089,653 of record NC_064820.1, on the reverse strand, counting down.
CACCTGTGCTCAAGCTGGGCTGCCTCTTTGCAGCGTGGACTGACAGCCTCTCATCTCTGCCCCCCTTGGGCTCTGTCATCACCAGCAACGAACCCACTGATGGAATGTGGCTTCTGCCACCCAGCTGGGGTGGAAGGTCAGCTCCATTTTTTCTACCGAGGGATCTAGCACTTCCTGGGATGCAGCTTCAAGGCATCTTGGGGCTTTCTGGTGCCGCTTTTGTCATGTGTTTGTTCTTTTGACCAGGGGCTACGCCTGGTGCTCCTGGAATACAGTTTTTGGCTTTGAAGTGTGGTGTTTTTCCAGTCTCTGTGTGTGTTGTTCTCATAAGCTGTAGCTCTAGAGCCATGCTTGGGAGCGGGATATCACCTCTCCTATCGGGGAAGACGCCTTTTCCCTCGACTGGGCCGGCTTTCTCCTTGGGCAGGTGAGGCCGCCGGAGAGCCCTGTCCTCACTGGGAGGGCTGAGGGACTTGGTGCTGGTTCCCTTGTCCTGAGCCCAGGAGGCTCCGCTGTAGCTGCTGCTCACCTGGCTGGACAGCAGGGGCCAGATGTGTGGGCCAGCTAGCTGCGTCCCCGAGTGAGTGGCTCTCAGCTGATGTCTGTTCTGACTTAGGAGCCTGCCACCTTGGAGCCTGGCAGAGAGGGGGTGGGGGAGCTGCAGGAGGGAGAGCCTGCCTTCCTGCCCAGGTGCTTCCGTGTCTCTCCAAAGCCCTTCTTGCGAAACAAAGCTGTGTCTCAAAGACTGTGAACCAGAATAAAAGAACAGTCCTTGCATACGTGTGGGTCATGTGCTGGTGAGGTGCAGGTAGCACTGCCATACAGAGCCGTGTAGAGTTTTCTGGAAGCCCTGTGGCTCGCCCTGGCAGCCTGACCAGAGGGTTTGGAGTCAGCAGGGAGGTGGTAGGGTTTCACTAGAAAAGTAGGTGGGATGTTTGGAGTGGGAATACTAGAAGATTCCCTTGGTATGCTGACTTCCTGGATCCCTGCTGTGCCCACTAGCTTTCTGGGACAGGGAGCTGCTTCCCAAGCCCTCTGGCCACTTGCAGTCACCTTTCAGGGGAAGGCGATTTCTCCATGTCTCTGCCCTTCCTTGGACAGGTGAGAGAAGCAGGTGTGAAGCAAGTACATCACAATATTCCTGCGGGAGCCCAACGAGCTCACCTCTGTCACCATGGATGACAGAGGAGGCCTGTCATGGCTACAGAGAGCCTGGGGTGGACCTGGGACCATGTGTCCACATGGTGTGGCCACCACAGGTGTGTCATTTCCATTCCTGCTTCTCTTTTCTTCCCCATCCCCTTGTCTTCTCAGAGGTGACTTCTTCCCCCTTCTGGCTGGGACTCGAGGGTGAACAGAGAAGGGGGAGCAGGGTCCGAGTCCTCGCTCATTCGAGGGGCTATCACCCCTCTGGGAGGTGCAGCTGTGTTGGAAGGCAGTATGTGTGCTGCCCCTGGAGGAGCTGAGACAGGCTTGCTGACTCTGTGGCCGAGGGTCAAAGGGGCACTCTGGCCTTGGTAAGCAGAAAGCTTTAAGCAGCTCTAGTGGCGGTAGAGGGCTGGCTAGGGCCTGTGGTGTTCTCCTTGGTACAAATGGGGCCTTCAACCTTCTTTGGAGGGTTTGGAGTGAAGTGCTAGGCATCAGGGCTCACCAGTGCCGAGGCAGAGTGTGTGGCTTGGTGCTCTCCCACTTGACCAGCTTCACCCTGAGGCCTGGAAACTGCCAGTCCCGTGGCCCATCAGAAGACTGGTGGGCCTGGTGGCGGCAATGCCAGTCTGAGCTCTGATGGAGGATGGGGTATTCAGTTTAGAGCCCACCTGAGGCAGTCTGTTCTGCAGAGGCCACTTGCTTTGGGAGGCTCTGAATTCCCCCATGTACACGGGTTTCAGTAAGAAAGAACCAGGACAGAAAGAGTTTGGGCCATAGTTTTCATCTCCATGTAGTATTCTAAGTTTTATAAACTCGGCGTGTTTCGTATTAACTTTACTGAATCCATGCCAGTGAAGGCTGTTAGGCTTAAATTAAAAGGGAGAAAAAAGTGTTTGTGGCTGCGTCACCTATCCAAGGCGAACATCCGCAACTTCAGTTTCTCGCTGTTTTGCCAGAACCCTAGCAGGCTCTCTGGTGGCGCTGGCCCAGGACGATGCCAACCCATCTGTCCAGGCCAGGGCTTAAATGCCTTAATATTGGTATCTTCAGCTGTGTTGGCAAAAACAGGCATGCCAACTCCTTTTTGTAGCTTTACCAAGTGAGCCAAAGACGGTTCTGATGACTCATGGTAAAGCAGTAATTCTACCTGCTCAGGGTAAAAGGACTGCCTAGTGCAAATACAAACAAAAGTAAGACACACTGGAAAATAAGAAACTTATTAAAAAATGTTACCCACAGATCCCCTACCCTAACACAACTCAAGAATAAATCTCACCATATCACGTCCTTTTTGTAAATTAGTTTATAGGCACTTCTCTTCAAAAAATCAAAAACCAAACCTGTTGCCGCTGAGTCGATTCCAACTCATAGCGACCCTACAGGACAGAGTAGAACTGCCCCGTAGAGTTTCCAAGGAGCGCCTGGTGGATCTGAATTGCTGACCTTTTGGTTAGCAGCTGTAGTATTTAGCCACTATGCCACCAGGGTTTCCTTCAGAAATACTTAAAAAAAACCAAACCAGTTGTCATTGAGTCAGTTTCGACCCATGGTGACCCAGTGTGGTCAGAGAACCGTGTTTCATGGGGTTTCAATGGCTAATTTTTACGAAGTAGATCTCCAGGCCTTTCTTCCAAAGCACCTCTAGATGGACTTGAACTGCCAACCTTTCAGTTAGTAGCTTAGCGTGTTGGCCATTTGTACCACCCAGGGACTCCCAGGAATACTTACAAAGCTGCAAAATAGTCTATCAAATGAGTGTACCATTTTATTTCCCTAAAGCTGACCAGTCACGTTGTATTTCAGTTTTTGCTATTATTAAAAAAATACAAAGGGCTCTGAAGAAAGTCTCTGTGCACAGGAGCTTTCTCATTGGAAGAGATTCCTGGCAGTGGAATTACAGGTCGAAGCCTCCAAACATCCTTAAGACCCTGAACATGATCTTGCCAAACTGCATCTGAAAAGGACTTCAGTTAGCATGTTAAGTAACAAAGCCCCAGAGTATTGGCAGGAAATACAGCAAAACATTGAGAGGTCAGGGTTGGTGTACATAAACACCCCCACCAACTTCCATGGTTCTGTATTTTCCAAATTTCCTAAGATTTTAACTTTGGGATGGAAAAATGAAAGCCGATTTATATTCCCACCAGTGACATCTTGGTCTGTGACTTCACCCTATCTGCCTAAGGTGTGCTAAGGAAACACAAAATCCTATCAACATCAGCCCCAGGTGCCTTCAGGTACAGAGACCTTGATGGACCAGAATCTACCCTGAGAAGGAGCACAGCTGCCCTTTGGTTTACAAGCCACGGAGCCCCATGGTCCTTTCCTCCATCCACCCCGGCTCTTCCAACGTGGCTCTGGAGGAGTCTCAGATGTGGTCTAAGATCGACCTCCCCTTCAAGACAAAAGCTTGGTCAGCTGGAGGCCTCAGGGGCTGCCTCCAAGCTTGTGAGGGCTCCAGAGTGGACGAAAGAGGTGGCCTAAAGGGGGATGGTCTGGGAGCTGGGCTTGGGCCCAGTTCACCCAGCAGCCTGTAAGCCAGGGCCATGGGTGTCACCCCTCTGCCTTTCAGTCATGTATATTATATATGTCTAACATTTCCATGTTTTATGAATAGTTTTGTTGTCAGGAAAAGAAACTCTTAAAACCCTCAGTAACATTACAGTCTAGTTGCATGTCACTGAGGAAGCTGAGGTTGTGGTAGACAGTACCTCAGTGTATTCCAAATGTGAAGGCCCCTAGCTGGTTTCAGACCCTCTGTTCCACCTTCCTGAGAGCCCATCTCAGCCAGTGCCAATGAGCGCAGTGGTCGGAGCTGTGGTTGTACAGGCTGACCCTGCAGGCTTACTCCCTGTGGATGCATGTCTGTGGACTTCAGGTTGAACTGTCCCAGACTTGGGAACCAGTGGTCTGCGGAAGGGAGAGGGGCGCAGATCTGTCCCTCTGGCACTCCCTGCAGAGGCTGGACGGTGAACCTGTCACCCATATGGCGCAGTGCAGGAAACCAGGATGCTGTTTGTGGTCCAGTTCTTGGCTACAGCAGGGTCTGGGCGGGCGGTGGCGGGGGGGCGGGGTGCGGGGAGGCAGGTGGTGAGTTCATCTTGACCATCCTTACCTCAGAGAGCAGCAGTTTCTGCCTAGCTCCCACCCAGAGCCTGGTGTCTCCAGCATGGGCATCAGCACTGCTGGGTGGAGCGGGGCTCACAGAGCACATCAGCCACGGATGGGGAGCAGAGATGCATTTTTAGACTCCATCTGCTCCAGGAATGTGCTGGAGCCTGAGTGTGCAGAGCTGGCCCTTGTTCTGTTGATTTTCCTGTGGATGTCGGGGAGGGGCCATGTGAGAAAGCATGTGTGGCGGAGGTGTTGCAGCGTGTGAGGCTCTCAACCCGGACACGGGAAATGGACAAGGCCTTTGAGAGCAACGAGTGTAGGCAGTTTTAGGGTCTGGCTTTCACCTGCAGTTAGCTGCCTGGTAGCTGTGACGCCTTGGGTAGGTACTTCTCCTCTCAGACCCTCCGTCTGACTTTTAAGGGCAGGGGGAGCCGTGTTGGGGGAGGCTGGAGGTAGGAAGCCAGTGTGTGTGACATGCCGATTCTAGAGTCCCATCTGCAGCAGGGGGTGGGCCTGCTCTTCCTTGTCTTGCACAAGCAGGAGGAGATCGGGCCCAACAGATGGGTCAACCTTCCCAGTTAGGTTCAGGTGGGGAAGGACCAACTCATCACTGCATGGCCACCAACAGACTTGGAAAACTGTGATAGGTTTTATTTGTGACTTTTCACTGCAATTGGGCTTGACTGTAACCCTCCACCAAGGAATGTGATGCTGAATGGAAACACGCTATTACAGATGAGACGCCTGACTGAGGCTTAAAAGGTGAACACACACTCAAGGTGGCACAGCAGGCCAGCAGAGAGCCAAGACCACAGCCCAGGTCTGTCTGGCCTAAAGCATGCAACCTTTTTGGTACAGTCTGATCCCGCAGTTCTTGGTCCTGGCACAAGAGGAATTATCAGTGGAAAGATTAAAAACCAGAAAACGCCTCTTATATCCGGAATATATAAAGAACTCCTATAACTCAACAACAAAGAGACAAGCAGCCCAATTAAAAAATGGGCAAAGGATATGAAGACATTTTACCAACGAGGACATTCAAATGGCCAACAAGCACATGAAAAGATGCTCAATGTCATTAGTCATCAGGAAAATGAAAGTTAAAACCCCAGTGAGATGCCATTTCACACCCACTAGGATGGCTATGATAATAATAAAAATCTTAACAAGCGCTGGGGAGGATGCAGAGAAACCGGAACCCTCGCCCACTGCAGGTGGGACTGGAAAATAGTGTAGGGGTTCTTCAGTAGGCTGAGCATACAACCACTGTATCAAGAGTCCCTGGGTGGCGCAAATGGTTAAGTGCTTGACTACTAGCCAGAACGCTGGCAGTTCAAACCCACCCAGAGCTGCCTCAAAACACAGGCTTGGTGATCTGCTTCTACAAGGTCACAGCCTTGAAAACTCTATGGAGCACTTCTACTCTGCACAGATGGGGGTTGTCATCAGTCAGAATTGCCTTGATGGCAACCAACACACCACCCTATAACCCAACAATTCCACTCCTACATATATACCCTAAAGAACTTGAAAACAGGCGTTCAAATACTCGGACATGAATATTCATAGCAGCACTGCTCGCAACAGTCAACAGGTGAAACGATTCTAATGTCATCACCAGAGGAATGGATACACGACGTGGTATATGCACACAATGGAATGTTACCAAGAGGAATGAAGCACTGCTACACACTACCACGTGGCAGAACCCTGAAAACAGGCTGAGTGCGAGAAACCAGGCACAAAAGGACAAATATATGATTCCATTTATATGAAATGTCCACAACAGGCAAATCCATTGAGATAGAAAGCAGATTAGGAGTTGTCAGGGGCTGGGGGAAAGGGAGATTAAAAAATAAAATACATAAAACACAAGTGCAGGGCCACACCCCACACCTGCTGACCCAGAAGCTCCAGCAGCAACTCTAAGAATCTGTGCTATAAAAATTCTCCACCTTGATGCCCAGCCAGGGTACCAGCTACTGTTCTGAGTGGTCTAAGACCCGACAACAGTTCGTTTCCTCACCAGCCAGGGGTGTCCTCTGGGCACTGCCCCTTGTCTTCTGAGCTACAAAATAAGACCAATGTGGTCATGTTTTATTCAGCATCTTTGCGCAAGCATGTAAGATGTGTACCAACCTCTGGGAAGTGTGGAGGATGAAAGGTAAGTCTCAGTCTTGCCCCAGGCATCTGCTCTGCTCTGAGGGACAAATGGTTTAGGGGTAGGGCGGTAGCTCTCTCCAGCACTGGCTGGTGTTTGGACCCATGGCTCCTGCACATCCCGACATTGCACCAACTCCCATCAGGCGAATCCTTTATTAAGGCACTTTAACTGTGGGGCACCCTGGCTGCCATGGCCTCTAGGTGAACAGGGAATAAAGCCTCCTCTGAGGATACAACTTCAGAACAAGAGCCATGTCCTTGGATTACACTGCTCTTTCCAGGATGGCTGGTGGTGGGAGAGTAGGGCCAGGTTGCCCAAGCCTGCACTGGGAGCTCTCCACAGCGGGGGAGGCCTTGAGGGTTCCTTTCACAGAGGCTTCTGCCTCCACCCTCCTCTTCCACAGCAGAGGAAGCTGCAGCTGGGAGTGCTACCTCCCCCAAACCCTCAGCTGCCAGCTTTTCCCCTATGTGCTAACCCAACAGTCCCAGACCCACAAGGCAGCCGCTCTAGGACTTCTCAGCAGGGGCAACGGTCATTCCTGAGCCTGGACAGAGGGCCACTGTTCACTGGAGGCAGACTTCCCAGGAGCAGTTGGACCATGCACTCCTAGACCAGGGGGACCAGGCTCCCCAAGCCAACATGTTCCTCCAGTTTCCAGGGCAGTGAGCGGTCCCCAGTCCTAGTTGGACAATTCAGACACAAGGGGCAGGGCCGATGCAGGGCCCACTCTATTGACTCTGTCCTCATCTATTCTGAGGACAGAAGGGTCGAGTGTGTCCAGGCTGGTGGCAAAGGCTGCATTTCCGGACTTTTCTTGCCGTAGACTCTGTGTCAGAAGAACTGGCCCGGGGTCTTTTGCTTCTGGCCTCTGGTCCGTGGGTATTCCCTCTGCCTCCCGGCCAGGGTGTGGCTCCAAACGTCCCTGTGGGAAGTCAGGGAACGCTAAGTTTAAAACTGACACACTGAAGCGGCGACTTAACAGGATGCAAGCTTGTTGGAGAGTGTAGGCCAGGTGCTCCCCTATGGAGGGAACTTCATCCATTAAGGTATGAGGTGTGTCACTTCAGGTGTGAGGCGGCATGCCATTTTCCTGTCAAGGTATGAGGCACGTGCCACTTCACTCAAGGTGTGAGGCATGTGCCAGCTCCTGCTGAGGTATGAGGTACGTGCCACTTCACACTGACCTGACCCCTCTCACTGAAGGACACTCAGCTGGGGAGGCTATCCTCCCTCTCACTGTCCTGTCAGGAGGACACGACCCACAGGCTCACCTACAGAAGTGGCAACCATGCCAGCAACAGACCCCTGGTCACAGGGTAAGGCAGCAAAGACAGGCGAGCAAACCCATCCACGCGCTCACCCTGCTTCCAGGGAAGGAAGCCTGGGTTCTGCATCCTTTTGGTCCCTCAACAGACCTTCCTGCTTGATTACCTGGGACCATTAGTCAGTTGGCCTGGAGGCCAGATACCACTTCTCTTCTGACCAGGGGGACAGGAATCCTGTCATGTTTTAAGCATGTAAAAGGCAGGGCTGGCTACCTTTCCCAAGCTTCGAATGTGGTTCCAGCACAGTGGTAACCACCACTGGGATATGGATATGGTCCTGCAAGGTTTACAAAGGCCACGAGAGGCATGTGGAATCAGGCAGACCTGAGTTCCACTCTTGACTCTGTCACCCTGTGACCTAAGCAGGTTACTCTGTCTGTCTGGGCATCACTTTCCTCACCTGTCCGGTTGGGATAACAACGCTTATCAGATGAAGACGAAAGAAGACAGGTACAAAATATATCAGCACAGTGTCAGATCCCAGCAGCGATTCTCTACTGGAGGTGAGGGGTGTGCTGCAGGGTGTGGTGCGTGTTACCTCATAGGAGACCCAGCTCCCCTGCTGAGTCCCCACACCACACTACCTGGCTTTCTCCCTGCTTTATCTCTGAAGTGGAGACTACCACGAGAGCTGAGGGCTGACGTCTGCCTGCCCAGAGATGGGGCCAATAGGACAAGCCCTGTGCCCACCTCACCTGGGGCTGCGTTCTCATCGGCCCACTGGAAGAAGCCGCACTGCTGCTCTCTGGGCTTGGAGCACGTGTGGAACTGGCGCCCCTTGTTGGGCCCGTCCTTTTGCACAGTCCGTGTAATGGCTGGCTGGCTGCACAGGCAGGAGGTGCCACCACCGCCAACCCCTGGACTGCCAAGTCTGCCCAGGTGGCTCCCCGAACCCAACGAGTATCCCAGGGAGGTGCCAGGGGGTCTCGCTGTGGAGGTAGGAGGCCCGGCTGTGCCTGGTGGGCTGCCGTCAGACCAAAGGAAGAAGCTGCAGTTGCCCCTGCTGCACTTGTAGAACTGGCGGCCCTGGTTAGGGCCCTCCTTCCGCACGGTGAGCAGCAGGGCCTCCTGGCCACAGTTGCAGGTCACAGAGTTGCTTTCAGCAATGGCAGCAGGTGGCGGAAGAGCCCGAGCCAGAGCCCTGGGGGGTCCAGTCTGTCTGTTGCCAGGAAGCTGGGGGTGCACCTGCTGGCTGCTGTCCATTCTGTTCAGGGACTGGCTGGCCTGCGAGTAGCCTGAAGGCTGGCTGGCTGGCTGGAGAGCTCGGGGGGGCCCTTGAGGAAATCTCAGGTCCAAGATCTCCCTGAGGGTCTCATCACACCCACCGATGCAGCCAACGAACTCCAGTGGCATGGTCGGGGGAATGCTGCCAGGCTTGAACTTCAACTTCAACCTAGTGAGGCCAGAGGTGAGGAAAACCATGAACACCCAGGTTCAGAAGTCTTCTCCCCAGTCCACAGAGAGGAGTCATCACACTAGGCCTCCCTTCACCAGCCCTGCAGCCCCCAGGCCCCAGGAAGTCCAGACAGGTCTCAGCAGCAAACTTCCCCCAGCAAATGAGACTCAAGACCTCAGACTAACCACCGAATCACAGCCACCTTGGGAAGCTAATGGTGCTAGACACCAGCAGTTCTCACGGTGTGCTCAGGGCCTTCCAGGAAAGGTCACAGCTTTTCTACACTAGTGCCAACAGCTGTCTGTCCTGACCTCAAGCTTTGGCGTGTGCACAGAGCAGTTTTCAGAGGAGACAACACAGGTGATAACTGAGACTGAGCCCAGAAACAAGCAGAAGTATTCTATTAATCCAGACATTCAACTTGCAAATGTACGATGTCTTTTTTTTGGCTTTGAAAAGTACTTTATTATAAAAAGATGTTATTTATGTTAATATGTAATGTGTTTATTTTTTAAAAAGAAATCAGTAAATGTTTTAAAAGATGTTTCTGCTTTAATTTCTACTATGGTAAATACTGATACACATAACCCACAACAAAGGCGTCTTGGGTTCCTCAATGAGCACAAAGGGGCCCTATGAATAGTTTGAGAACCAATGTCTACATTAGGGCTTTGGCCTTTTTAGAGGAGCTTGGGAGCCACAAACACTAAGTGAGCACGTTTCCAAGCCTATCTGGAGAGGGCGGAAGGAAAGTTGCCTCCTGGGTTCAGTCACAATGTATGGAGGGCCCCCTCCTGCCCAACCAGTCTGGGTTTCCCCCTGCCTGGGCAGCAAGGGGACGCTGGGCACAGCAGAGCTTCAAGGTGGCTCCAAGCGAGCTCCCTGGGCATCTCCCTCTGTGCCATGATAGGAGAGGAGGCCAGGCCTGGATGCCCGCTCACTGTCAACAGGGTACGGGCCCTGAGGTGGCTCTGAGCAAGCTCCCTGGGGATCTCCCTCCATGCCATGACAGGAGCAGGAAGACTGTCCTGTGGCATGCCTGGATGCCCGCTTACCTGTAAACAGGCTGTGGTTGACAGACTGGACACACACTCTCATCCCTGCTGGCTTCCAGAACAGAGTCAGGAAACCATATGGCTGACCGGCACTTTGGGAAACCCACACAGCTGAGGTAGAACCTGGGAAGGCAGGAGTGAAGGGTCAGGAAGGGTCACCAGGGCACGCGAGGACTTTCTCAGCTTAGCAGGGTCTCAAGGCCGTTGCCCCACAGGGAACTATCTGTCAGCTGACTCTGGAAGATTCTCCCAAGGACCTTCACTGCTCTGGAGGACACTGACAGTGAGTGACCCAGGAAAACTAGCCTGCACCACTAAGACACTAAACAGCTGTGCTGACCCAGCCTTTTTTTAATAATTTTTCTTGAGCTTTAAGTGAACGTTTACAAATCAAGTCAGTCTGTCACATATAAGCTTATATACGCCTTACTCCATACTCCCACTTACTCTCCCCTTAATGAGTCAGCCCTTCCAGTCTCTCCTTTTGTGACAGTTTTGCCCATTTCTAACCCTCTCTACCCTCCTATCTCCTCTCCAGACAGGAGATGCCAACAGTCTCAATTGTCCACCTGATACAAGTAGCTCACTCTTCATCAGCATCTCTCTCCTACCCACTGTCCAGTCCCTTCCATGTCTGATGAGTTGTCTCTGGGAATGGTTCCTGTCCTGGGCCAACAGAAGGTTTGGGGACCATGACCGCCGGAATTCCTCTAGTCTCAGACCATTAAGTCTGGTCTTTTTATGAGAATTTGGGGTCTGCATCCCACTGATCTCCTGCTCCCTCAGGGGTTCTCTGTTGTGCTCCCTGTCAGGGCAGTCATCGGTTGTGGCCGGGCACCAACTAGTTCTTCTGGTCTCAGGATGATGTAAGTCTCTGGTTCACGTGGCCCTTTCTGTCTCTTGGGCTCATAGTTATCGTTTGACCTCGGTGGTCTTCATTCTCCTTTGATCCAGGTGGGTTAAGACCAATTGATGCATCTTAGATGGCGCTTGTTAGTATTTAAGACCCCAGACGCCACATTTCAAAGTGGGATGCAGAATGTTTTCATAATAGAATTGTTTTGCCAATTGACTTAGAAGTCCCCTTAAGCCATAGTCTCCAAACCCCCGCCCTTGCTCCGCTGACCTTTGAAGCATTCAGTTTATCCCAGAAACTTCTTTGCTTTTTGACCCAGCCGTCTTGAACAACAGCCAGCTGGGTAAGCAATGCTCTTGTGGGCTGTTGCTTTCAATCCCTGTGCCGTGCACTCTCTCGCCGTCCCTCACTCTTCTGCATCACAGTCTTGGTGGGGGTTGGGGGTGTGTAGGGTCTGTCAGGGCTCTTGGGGCACCTTTGAGCAGACCGGTACTTAGAGGGGTCTGGTAACCTGCTTAGGACATATGTGTAGTGAGCAGGGGAGCTGGACCTGGAAACCTATCTACCTGATAAAAGAGACTTCTAACACCTACACCACGTGTCTCTCAGCCAACATTGTGAAGCCTTCCAGTCACAGAACTAGGGTTTAACTAGTTAACATGCACAGGATTTACATGTTCCTCTGAGTGTGCCTGTGTGACCTGACCAGAAAAAACAAGATACACATACACACACACACAAAACAAACACAAAAAGCCCCCCAAATACTTAAATGGTAGATTCACAAACTCCAAAATGGAAATGATCAGATACATCCTAGAGTGGTGAAGTGCACATGATAAACTCCAGGCCTCCCTGAGTGACTGAGAGCAGCATTCTTTTGTTGTCAGATGCTTTGAGAACTCAGAGCTAAAACAAAAGCCAGTATTCTTTCCCCCTTATGCTCCAATAATTACTAATATATTTACCTGCTGGTGGCAAAAAAAAAAAAAAAATCAAAAGAATTTATTAAAGCTTAAATACATGCATCAGGTACTGGGTCCAGCCTACAGCGGCTCTGGTTTTATATGACCTTTGTGGACAACACCGGCCCTGCCACCTGCTTCCAGGTCTGGCCTCTGACTAATACTTTCAGTTTCTGTGAGCTGGGGTGGCCTCCCCTTCACCGAGACTGGGTCCCAAGACCTGGGTGAGGCACTGGCGAAACCACGCTCCTCATTCAGGGCCTTCATTTTGTCTTTATGCCATCTGTCAGCACCAAGGAGGCAGTGTCATGCTGTGGCCCCCAGGGTGGGGTGGGTCAAGGGGAAGAGGCAGTGAAGACATGGGCCAAATTCAGCATTACTGCTCACTAAGGCTCTCTGAGCCTGGGCAAGCCACCGCAGGTCCTTAAAAGATTGGGGTGCACATGCTGCCTTGCAGGGTGGCTGTTAGGCTCCGCTGAGGTAACGCACCAGAAGCTCCTTGCACTGTGCCAGCCATGAGCAGCACACAAGTACTGCACTGCTGCTTCTCAACACCCCTTTCCCCATGAACGTCCCCCAGTGGCCAGTCACTAATGAGGCCACCCTGGACAACCTGATTCTCAAGATAAACTCCTGCACTGAAAATGACAACGGATTTGAGATTTCAAGCCAAAACCAGAATGTTGAATGTCTATACTGTATCAGGCACTGTGCTAGACTCCTGACCCTTTCATTTACTCCTTGCCCATACCACAGCTTTATAAGGTGGTAACTACTCCCTTACTTTATGGGAGAATAAATTGGGGCTCAGAGTAGTTATATAACTTACGTGGAGCCACAAAGCTTACATGTGGCAGAAGTGTATTTGAACCCAGCCCCGTGTGGTTCCAAGGGTCATGTTTCTCCACTGGCCAGAGTGAAGGACATCCTATTCATGGGGGGCAAAAACCAGTCCCCTCTCCTCTGAATTCTCATAGCACTTCATGACTTGAAGGTCAGGCCCCAGTGTGCTCCACTTATCTCTCTAAAGACCAGTGTAGAGGCTGCTGATAGCATGCCTGCCTTAAAATAGTGACACAAAAAAGAAATGTCCAGGGCCTCTCAGAGCTGTCCCATCAATACGGCCCGGGCTGTGCGAGCAGAGGGGCAGGCAGTGGGCACCAACCCGCCACTCTTCCTGGTCTTGAGGACCATGTCTTTGTTGCACTGCGGACATTTCCTGATGGGCTCCGGCATGGCAGGGTAGATCTCTTCTTGCCGGGGCACCTCAGCTCCTTCCCCAAAGTACTGGGACAAGGCCTCGTCCAACCTACAGAAAAAGACAAACACGCGCACTAGCTGGCTCTCGTGAGAAAGGCATTTGCAACATCCATACGTGGATACAACATGCATGTGATCCTAGGACCCAGAGGTCCAGTGTGGCCATAGGTCTGAGACAGAGGACAAGAGCGCACAGAGGCCTCGGCTTGCCCCCCAGCCCTGGCTCCCTGATGCCCAGTTCCCAGGCAGCCCTGGAAGGAACCCAGCTGCAGGCAGATAAAGAAGCTGCTTCTACCTGGTCATTGCCACTCACTGAACAAACATGACTGCAGAGTGTCCACACACACACTCCAGAAACGTCTGTGTGGTTTGAGTTTAAACCTATTCATGCATTTCTTTTCAAAGTTGGCATGGGGCAGACAGCATGTTATTTCTAACAAAAAGCCACACATGCTGGTTGCCAAAGAGGCACCCTGAGTCCTCCAGAGAGCCAGCAGTTGCACACCAGCACCTGGGTGTACTGACGTGCAAGCAAGCTGCACACTAATTCAAAGCAGGCATCAAGAGAATGGCATTTCTAAAGCAAACAGCCCAGGTGTTGGAGCCGGCTCTCTCTGATTATTGTTCCTATGCTGACAAAGGAGCCCTGGTGGCGCAGTGGTTAATAGCTCAGCGGCTAATCAAAAGGCTGGCAATTCGAATCCACCAGCTGCTGCTTGGAAACCCTATGGGGCAGATCTATTGTATCCCACAGAGTCGCTGTGAGTCGGAATGGACTCGATGGCAATGGGTTTTTTAATATACTGAAAAGCTCTATGGAAAGGAAAAAGCAAAATCCAGAAGAGGCAGGTCAAAAGGGGAGGCACTGGTATGTAAGGTAACAGGTCGCCAGTGAGGGTGAGCTCAGCTGGCAGCGACTCAACACCCCCGAGAGTACAGACACAAGGAATGACACGCTCTCCTGCCGCGTCACTCCCGCGAACCCCTCCTCCTCCTCAGGGAATGGTCTGACAGCCTCGGGGGCAGACCAGGTTCTGGCACTCACTTCTTAGCTTTAGCCACTGCTTCAATGAAAACCTGCTTGTATTTCTGGACTTGCTGCCTTAGAACCACACATTTGTCCTTCTTGCCCTCACAGATCAGCTTCAGATCAGCCTCCAGCTCGGCCCGGAGGTCCGGCTTGGACATCTCATAGCCCATGGAATCGTAGCCTGCAAGGAGAGCAGTGCTGTGAAGACCAGCAGGACACGGTACCCACCCTGTGGCCGCACCCCTCCTCACCTTCCACGAGCCCCATTCCCAGGTGCCCCGGGAGAAACCTCTTGTCTGCTGTAAGCCCCACGTACATCCGGGCTTTGATTGTCTCGATGTGCTCAGCGTGGGTGGCATCAGTGCCTGAAAAGCATTGCCCGGTTACTCTGAGGTAATACAGACACTGCCGAGGGGACTGTAGCACCTTAGTAACAACAGGCCCTCTCCTGCGCCTGACTTCCTCTCCAGGTAAGACACGCCGTTCACAAGAGCCCACCCAGAAACCTTAACGGCAGCCGCGCGCCTCTCCCTCACGTCTGTGTGCTCATCACAGGCACTCACTCACTGCAGCCCACAGCCTATCCTTGAGATGTCTCAAGGCTTTCTCCTTCACTCTGCATGTCAAAGAGCCCACATCACCTCATGTGCGTTATCACCATGTTCTCTCTCTCCCCCTCCCCCAGCCCACTCTCCATGCTGTGGTCAAAGGGATCTTTTGCAATGTAGCTCCACCATCAAGGAAATGCAATCAAGACCACAATAAGATACCACTTTACACCCACTAGGATGGCAGAGTCAAAAAGTCAGATGATAACAAGTCTTGGCGAGGATGTGAAGAAACTGAAACCCTTGTCCACTGCTGGTGGATCGATTATAAAATGGTGCAGTGACTCTGGAAAAGTCAGGCAGTTCCTCAAAGTTAAACACATAGTTGACATATGACCCAGTAATTTCACTCCTAGGTATATACCAAAAGAACTGAAAACAGGTATTCAATCAAAAACTTCCATATGACTTCACAGCAGCATTATTCATAATAAGCAAAAAGTAAAAACAATCCAAGTGCCCATCACCTAAGGGTAAATAAAATGGTCTGTCTACACAATGGACTAGTGTTCGGCCATAAGAAGAACAAAGGTTTGACACCTGCTACCGCATGGTTGAACTGCGAAAACATTATGCTGCATCCAAGAAGGCAGTCAAAAAGGCCACGTTTTATGATTCCATTTATATGAAAGGTCCAGAACAGGCAAATCCACAGACAGAAAACAGACGACTGGTTGCCAGGAAATAGGGGGTTTTAGGAGAGAAATGGGGCTCCTGTTAACGGGTACAGGGCTTCTTTTTGGGTTGATGAAAATGTTCTAAAACCGATTACGGTGATGGCTGTACAAGTCTGTGAACACACTAAAACCACTCGACTGTACACTTTAAATGGGTAAATTGTATCGTATGTGAACTACTCTCTCAATAAAGCTATTACATAAATTATCTTTAAAAAGTATAGCTCTGCCTATATTGCTCCTTTACTTAGGAATCTTGCCGGTTTCCCTGCTGACCACAGGTCAACCACCAAGCTCCACAGCCCACCACATAAGGCCCTTAAACTCTGTCTGCAATCACTGACTGTGGAGTTATTCGGACCCAGCCTTTCATAGCTCACAAACTTTGTGACTGTAGATAGGTTCTGACCTCTCCAAGCCTCACTTCACCTATAAATGGGAAAAAGAACATAACGCCGACATTACAGAGTTGTTGTGAAGATTATGTGAGACACAGAGACGGCAGTTTCCAGCACCCTGAGTTACTGACCAATGCCATGCTTTTCCATGAGGGCAATGAGGTCGGCTTCGGTGAGCAGCTGGGGCGGGCTCGTCTCTCCATCCACCATCTCCACAGTGCTGGGCTGGAAGGACGAGCCTCTCTCATAGACAGGGATGATCTGCACATAGCAGCAGAAGCTTTAGTCAGATCATGATGTCATCATACTTGGGAAAAGACAACTTGCATTTCAAAGAATATGGTCCTGATCCACCAGGCGGCATTAGGGCTGGGTAAACAATTGTCTCCCCTTCCCTGAGGCCCACAGGGTCAGACATCTGAGAGACAGCATCTGCCCTCTGTCTGAACCTATGGTTCTTCACCTTGTCGCTCCAGTGATCATAGGGATACACGTCCAGATAGTTCCGGGCCAGAACCATGAGGCCGCTGGCCAGGAAGCGCTCCTGGGCAATGTCGATCTCCACAGTAGTCTCCTGCCCCTGGGCATTCTGGGAGCAGCAAGCGAGGAAATGGCGAACAATGAACTCATACAGTCGTTGCTCATCTCCCTGTGAAGAAAGGAAAAAAGAGTCTGAAAGCCACTCCAGAACATTAACCCGCAACGGCATCAGCGCCATCCGTGGTTTAAACCAGGCCCATGCCCCTTTCAGCCAAAAGCTCTGAACAGAGCAGGGCACCCCATTCCTCGAGGCCTCTGTACCAATATGGAGCGCCAGGCCCATCCTCTGGGTTTCTATGATTTCAAGCTGAAAAACGTCACAGTTCTAATCAGGATAAGGTAAGCAGGGGAGTCATCTTCCCCTTGAGCCAGAAGTGATACTTGTGACATAAAACCAATCTAAACAGAAAACAAGATGAAAGAATAATAAGTTAGCAAGAAACTCCCTAACATATAAAACACTGCCCCTGGCAGCCTTGCTGCTGTTGTTAGATGCCACTGAGTCGGTTCTGACTCACAGCGACCCTACGTGCAATAGAACGAAATACTGCCCAGCCCTGTACCATCCTCACAATTGTTGGTATGCCTGAGCCATTGTTGAAGCCACTGGGTCAACCCATCTCACTGAGGGTCTTCCTCTTTTTTGCTGACCCTCTACTTTACCAAGCATGATATCCTTCTCTAGGGACTGGTCTCTTCTGATAACATGTCCAAAGTATATGAGACAAAGTCTTGTCATCTCTGCCTCTAAGGAGCACTCTGGCTGCACTTCTTCCAAGACAGATCTGTTCACTCTTTTGGCAGTCCATGGTACATTCACTATGCTTCGCCAACACCATAATTCAAAGGCGTCAATTCTTACGCATTCTTCCTTATTCACTGTCCAGCTTTTGCATGCATATGAGGCAAGTGAAAACGCTATAGCTTGGGTCAGGCACACCTTAGTCCTTAAAGTGACATATTTGCTTTTTAATACTCTGTGCTTCAAAGAAGTCTTTTTGCAGCAGATTTTCCCACTGCCATACATTGTTTTGACTGCTGTTTCCATGGGCATTTACTATGGATCCAAGTAAAATGAAATCTTTGGCAGCCTTAGGCTAAGTTTATGAGCACAACCATATTATGAATGCAATTACTTGATGAACACATCACCTTCTGGACACAACCAAGCAGTTAAGTAATCGAGGATTTAGTGGGGATCAACTTATCAAAAGCCTTTAAAATGTTCATACTCATAACCGATCATTCTAACAATTTATTCCAGGAAATAATGAAAGATTGGCACAAATACTTATGTACAAAGATGTTAACTCTAGTACACAAAAAAGAAAAACCTAAACCCATTCCACAGTAGAACTGCCCCATAGGGTTTCCAAAGAGTGGCTGGTGAATTTGAATTGGCAACCTTTAGGTTACCAGCTGAGTCTCTATAAAAAAAAAAAAAAAATTTTTTTTTTTTTTTTTTTTAGTATGTTGTTATTAGGTGCCGCTGAGTTGGTTCCAACTCACAGTGACCCTATGTACAACAGAATGAAGCACTGCCCAGTTTTGTGCCGTCCTCGAAACTGTTATGCTTGAGCCCATTGTTGCAGCCACTATGCCAATCCATCTCGTTGAGGGTTTTCCTCTTTTTTGCTGACCCTCTACTTTACCAAGCAGGATGTCCTTCTCCAGGGACTGGCCCCTTCTGATAACATGTTCAGAGCATGTGTGATGAAGTCTTGCCATACTTGCTTCTAACGAGCATTCTGGCTGTACTTCTTCCAAGAAAGATTTGTCCATTCTTCCGGTAGTCCATAGTACAGTCAATATTCTTTGCCAACACCATAATTCAAAAGGCATCAACTCTTCTTTGGTCTTCCTTATTCACTGTCCAGCTTTTATATGCATACGAAGAGACTGAAAACAGAATGGGTTGCATCAGGTGCACCTTATTCCTTAAGGTGACATTTTTCCTTTTCAACACTTTAAAAATGTCTTTTGCAGCAGATTTTCCCAATACAATATATCTTTGATTTCTTAACTGCTGCTTCCGTGGGCATTGACTTGTGGATCCAAGTAAAACAAAATCCTTTACAACACTTCAGTGTTTTCTCCACTTCTACCATGATGTTGCTTACTGGTCCAGTTGTGAGGATTTTTGTTTTATGCTGAGGTGTAATCCATACTGAAGGCTGTGGTCTTTGATCTTCATCAGCAAGTGCTTCAAGTCTTCACTTTCAGCAAGCAAGGTTGTGTCATCTGTGTATCTCAGGTTGTTAACGAGCCTTCCTCTAATCCTGATGCTGTATTCTTCATACAGTTCAGCTTCTCGGATTATTTGCTCAGCATACAGACTGAATAAGTATGGTGAAAGGATGCAACCCTGACACACACCTTTCTTGAGTTTAAACCACACAGTATTCCCTTGTTCTCTCTGAACGACTGCCTCTTGGTTTATGTACAGGTTCCTCATGAGCACAATTAAGTATTCTGGAATTCCTATTCTTTGCAATGTTGTCTATAATTTGTTATGATCCGAACAGGTGAATGCCTTTACATAGTCAATAAAACACAGGTAAACTTCTTTCTGTTTACCTGTTTACCAGGATCCATCTGACATCAGCAATGATATCCTTCGTTCCACATCCTCTTCTGAAATCGGCTTGAATTTCTTGGCAGTTCCCTGTTGATGTACTGCTGCAACTGCTTTTGAATTATCTTTAGCAAAATTTAGTAAAAATTTACTTCCATGTGATATTAATGATATTGTTCGATAATTTTCACTTTCTGTTGGTATATTAGTATATCCAATATTAAATACACCTACTCCTTGACTCCGCAACCAGAATGCTGCTTAGAAGCAAGGATGGCAAGAGTGCGACTTACATACTTCGGACATGTTGTCAGGAGGGATCAGTCCCTGGAGAAGGACATCATGTTTGGCAAAGTACAGGGTCTGCGGAAAAGAGAAAGACCCTCAACGAGGTGGATTAACATAGTGGCTGCAACAACAAGCTCAAACATAACAACGATTTTAAGGATGGTGCAGGACCAGGCAGTGTTTCGTTCTGCTGTGCACAGGGCTGCTATGAATTGGAACCGACTCGACAGCACCTAACAACAACTCCTCGACTATCTCGTTATCTGACATTTTGCATTTATGATGATAGTAAAAAATCTATCATCCAACTACTTTGTGCGTTAATGATCTACGTCTAGCAGTAATGAACACTGAGGTGTGAGGTCAAAGTCAATACTGGCTGTGATGGTTTTAAGGTTATGTGTCAACTTGGCTGGGCCATCATTCTCAGTGGTTTGGCAGATGTAATTCGGCTGTTATGTAATGATGTAGTCATTCTCCATTTTTGCATACTACCAATTTTCATTTAACAGCCTGGGTCTTTGGAACCTAACCATGTCAGTAAGGGAGGAGTGGATGTAGTTGGAAACAACCAAAATTTCCAAAAGCAAGATTTAGTAAAACAAAAAAAAGAAATAAGGGAGCTATGCAAGTATTGTAGGAGACAAAGAGTGCGTACCAGAGATTAGTTAAAAAAAAAAAAAAAAGTCTTACAAAAAAAAAAAAATTTAGCAAAATAACTTATGCAGTCATCAAAAATTACACTTCTAAAGAATATTTCAGCATGTGGGAAAATGCTCAAGATACAAAAATGGAAAAAAGTTTACAAAATCATTTAAGATTCTAATTTTTTTATAAGAAAATTACATGCATAGAAAAAAGGTGGATTTTATTCTAGGGGACGAGGTTACAAGGACATTTTTTCTTCTTTATGGTCTTCTATATTTTCTAAATTGTCTGAAATTAACATGTAATGATTTCATAATTAAAAAGACCAATAAAAAACCAAACCCACTGCTGTACAGTTGATTCTGACTCATAGCAACCCTCCCAGACAGAGTAAAACTGCCCCATGGGGTTTCCAAGGCTGTAATCTTTACAGAAGCAGACTGCCACATCCTTCTCCCAGAGTCGCTGGTGGGTTTGAACTGTTGACCTTTTGGTTAGCAGCTGAGCACTTAACCACTGCACCACCATAGGTCCATGAAAAAAAAATATATGTCATTAAAAGGGAAAACAAAGCTAAATTTACTTAGCTTTGCAACAAGCCTGCAATTGTAAAACAAGCTTAAACGGCCCCTGCCCTCATGGAGCCCACTCCCCAGCTGAGGAAATAACTGAAACCTGTGAGACAATCAGACATAGCTAAGCATGAATATTCTGCAGTGAGTATGAGTATGAAACTATGAAAGAAGTGTAGATTAAAGTTTCAGGATACAGATGGACACTGATCCCATCTTTAATGGATGGACAGGACTCTTATCATTAACAAGGCAATCCAGTTCTGTGTGGGGATGGTGGTGGGTGTGGACATGGGTGTGGTGATAGGGTTGTGTGTAGGCATGGTGGTGGGTATGGACATGGGTGTGGTGGTAGGTGACTGTGGGCATGGACATGGGTGTGGTGGTAGGTGTGGGTGTGGGAATGGTGGTGGGTATGGACATGGGCGTGGTAGTAGGTGTGGGCATGGGCACGGTGGTGGGTATAGGCATGGGCATGGTGGTAGGTGTGGGCATGGGCATGGTAGTGGGTATGGGCAGGGGCATGGTGGTAGGTGTGGGCTTGGGCATGGTGGGTATGGACACAGGCATGGTGGTAGGTGGGGGCGTGGTGGCAGGTGCAAGTGTGGGCATGGTAGGTGGTGGTGCTTAGGGTAAGGATAGTGTATCTGGTGGTGGGCGTAGATGCCGTGGGTGGGAGTATGGGTGAGGGTGTGGGGCTTTGCAAAGGTACAGAAATGGTGTGGTGCCCAGTCTGTGTGTAGAGAGTCAGTGAATAAGCCAGAGGGCAAGTGCCAGTATGGACAAGTGAGGCTGGACAGACCATGTGGCCCGTCATGGAGGGTTTTCACGAAAACCAGGCAGAAAACCGTGAAACACAAATGTCACGCTGACTTTTCTGATATTGAAGAAATATCTCAAAATCACTTATTCCTATAACAGGTGCCCACAGAGTAAATTCCAATCCTCCTATTGACCCCTTAGCCCCTCTCTGGGGCTCGGCAAGTGGCGGCAGTAGAAGTGTATTTATGAACTAACCTGTAAATTGCTGGTGTGTTTGGTGGGGTGAATGGGAGGGTGGGCTTGGTCGGACTTGTTTCCGTTGCGGGGGGTGGGACCGCCCCGCTCTAGAATGCTCTGGGCAAAGGCTCCCCAGCGCGGATCCTGGACCTGCTGCTCCACCAGCGCTGTCAGGTTCAGGTCTTTGGGGAAAATATTTGTCTCAGTTCGGGGATAGCTGATGTACCTAAACAAAGGCAAACAGAAATAAAAAGAAATGGTGAGGTCTTTCAGTGGTCTGCAAGTGGTTCTGTTAGACCAAAGCCCTGGTGACTCCTGCAAGCACCCATCTGACACAGCCACCTGGATCACCACACTGAGACACTCTGAGGTGTGGCCATGGTGAGGGGCAGGAAGCAGGATCTGCCGCAGTGTGGTGGAGGATCAGTGGCCCAGGGCACACTGGTGAAGGCTCTGGCACGGCAGCAGCAGTGGGGCTGGGCAGCAGCAGAACCTGCTGCAATGGAGGAGTCCTACTTGCCCTGACAGCTACCATGTGTATGTCTGTAACTTTTCTTAAGACCAAAGGACAATGCTATCCAAAGAAACATGTGGACTCTGTATTTAATTTGCAATTTTCTAGTAGCCACATTGGGGCTCTTGGATGGTGCAAACAGTTAAGTGTTCGAACCCACCGAGAAGCACCTTGGAAGAAAGGCCTGGTGATCTGCTTCCAAAAGGTCACAGCCTTGAAAACTCTGTAGAATTGCTCTATTCTGACACATCTGAGGTCACCATGAATCAGAATTGACTTGACAGCAACTAACAACAGTAGTCACTTTAAAATAAAAACATACTAACTCTAAAAATATATAATCAATGTAAGAAATTATTAATGAGGTAAGTTATCCTTTTTTTCACGCCAAGTCTTTGAAATCCAGCGTGTGTTTTCCAATGACAGCACATCTCAACTCAGACCACCCCTATCTCGAGTCCCTGGTCACATGTGGCATGTGGCTGGAAAGCTTAGCACCCTGAGGAAGGGCTGCCTTGCCACTGGCAGACACCACCTAGAGGTGCCACCTGCCCCTGCCAGGCCACCGAGAGGTCAACAGCAGGATGTGAATTCACTCTGTGGGCTCTTATTTGAGGAATAATTGATTCTGAAGTATTTTGTCATATCAGAGAAGTCAGTGTTGCCATTATTTCACTTCAGGGATAGGGTGACAGACATCTAGACCATTTATGCTTCCCTCATTAAGCTCTATTTCTAAAATATTTCATTCTGATAAAGATACACCAAAATCTATTCCCAAATCCAGAGGACTCACCCTTGAGTGTAGAGCCTCTCGGCAATCCTCATGGTTTCCTTTGCATTTATTCTCAACTTCCGCGAAGCCAGCTTCTCGAGCTCCTGTTGAGTGAGTCAGCAGGCAGTTAGCGTGAGTGGTGGCCGTAGGGCACCAAGTCACACACACTTGTCCTCCAGAGTACATTCCACTCCCATCACCCCAGCTGCTGCTGTCACAGGAGGGGAGAGCTGTGTTCTCAGTAGCAATTAAAAGTAGTAGTGACAAGGGACAACTAGAAGCAGAGAGCCAAGACCTACCTTGTCTTGATAGCCATGTGCTCTGCCCTCTGGACCAGCCTGCATGCAATCCCAGCATCTCACACAACTTACATGTTTACGAAATGCGACCTTGAACGTTACTCGGAATTAACTACAAATGCTAAGGGGCCAACTAACTGGAGAGGCAGAGGACTGGGTTGCAGCCATTCTCCACAGGGTCTACTGTTACCTATCTGGGACCTTAGGTAAGTCATCACATTTCTCTGGGCCTGGGTTTCCTCATCTGCAGAATTAAGTGAGCAAGCACTATTTCCCAAACTTTATTAATCTTAAAAAATACAGATTCCAGACTCCAACTCAGACTCACTAGATCAACCTCCAGGGAAGGGACTGGAGATTTTTTAGCAGTCATCGCAGGGGAATTTTTACAGGTAAGTGTGGGGAAAACAAGGTAACAGCAAGCTTCCCAAACCCGGCTGCACATCAGAAGCCCCTGGGAGGCTCCTTGAAATCTGGAGTCCCAGGCCCACAGCAGAGCAATACTTCAGAATCTCCAGGATTGGGGACCAGAAATTTAAAATTTTCACTGGGTGCCAAGATGATCCACCAGCTAGGCCCCAGTCCTTAGGGGCCCATGGGTCAGAGCAACCCCAAGGTTCTCTAGATCCATATGCCCACAGAGGTCTGTCTCGAACTCCCAGGTCAGAGCCCCAACCCCTGCAGGGACCTTCAGCATGCAAGGAGCCAAGCATGGTGGGCCCTGGAGTCTGGTAGGTCCAGTGCTGAATAGTGAACTCATAATGTCATGTGCTCTGAGCCCTGGCTTCCCTGCATGTACAATGTGTCCCAACGTCTACCTTTCAGGTTGTAGCAGGGATTAAACAAGGCAAGTGACCCTCACTGCTCGTCCCCCCACAGTTCTGTGCTCCTCTCCTCGCACTATGTGTACAGTCTGCTGTATGAACCCATCCTAACATCCACACCAACTTGTGACTACAGCCAGCCCCGCTGTGGGCACCAGACAACCTGGCAGAGCCTATAGGTAGCAGCTCAGCCAAGGTCTAAGAACTCATACCTGTGTCAGGGAGCCAGCAACCTGCTGGCAGCACGGGGAATGAAGCACATGCCTGGGTCTGCCAGCGTTAAGAGTGCTGGCCAAGCTACCCTGTCAAGGAGCCCCTGCCTCGAAGGCAGCTGTCAGAGTGGCTGTGACACTGGCCCAAAGGAGCTCTGCACAGGAGGGGCTGATTCTGCAGCTCATGCTCAGGGTGCCTTTTTTTCCCCCGACAAGGCACTGTTTTTTGATGTGCATTCTAGGATCACAGTGTTTCTAGAATCTGGGGATTGGTCTCCTAGGCTGCCAGCCTCACAGCCTGCAATACAATTCCTCCGTGTAGCTCCCAGGCCCTCCACAGTCTGCCCCTGCTTACCTTTCCAGCCTCCTCACAGACATGCTCTGACCACCCGCAAGCACTCTGCCGGACACCGCTGTGCCTTTTGATCATGGGCCTTCTTACATATTATTCTCCTATGTCTCCTCACATGATCATCTTGGCCATGCCCCACTCCTGGAGGCACCTCCGGGCCATCGTGGGCCTGTGTTCTCCTAAAGACACTGCTGTGCTGACCCCACCCCAGCACGAAGCAGACAGTGCTGCCCCCACTCATCTACACCCCAAATAAGAATAAAGACTGTGTCGGTCTGGTCACCCTTATAATAGTCGCAGGGCCTAAATGCTTAAAAATGTGATTAAGTGGGTGACTAAACCCTGTGTTAATAGATCATTTCTACCTCATTAAACCAGTTATTCTTCTCTAGTGTCTCTCTACTCTCTAGGATCTGGCAGTCCCTTAGCAAAGAGGAACATTTGGGCTGTGGATGAAGCACCCCCTGCCAACTTGGAAAAGAGGGAAGGAAACTGAAATCGATGCACAGATGCAAAATGGCTGCAGGAAAAACTGCTGACATTCAACTCAATGCATTGAAATAGCAAAGAGCCACTGTGTCTGTGGCAGCGCAGTGTGTCTGTGGCGGTGCGGTGTGTCTGTGGCGGTGCAGTGTGTCTGTGGCAGTGCAGTGTGTCTGTGGCGGTGCAGTGCGCCTGCAGTAGTGTGGTGTGTCTGCGGCAGTGCGGTGTGTCTGCAGTAGTGCGGCATGTCTGCGGCAGCGCGGTCCATCTGCAGTAGTGCAGTATGTGTGTGGCAGTGCAGTGTGTCTGCAGTAGTGCGGTGTGTGCGTGGCAGTGCGGTGTGTCTGCGGCAGCATGGTTTGGTTGCAGCAGTGTGGTGTGTCTGCAGCAATGTGGTATGTCTGCGGCAGCGCAGCATGTCTGTGGGAGTGTGGTGTGTCTGCAGTAATGTGGTGTGGCTGCAGTAGTGTGGTGTGTCTGTGGCTGCGTCTGCGGCAGTGTGGTGTGTCTGCGGCTGTGTGGTGAGTCTGCAGCAGTGTGGTGTGTCTGCAGCAGTGCGGTGCGTCTGTAGTAGTGTGGTGTGTCTGTGGCAGTGCAGTGTGTCTGCAGTAGTGCGGCATGTCTGCGGCAGCGCGGTCCATCTGCAGTAGTGCGGTATGTGTGTGGCAGTGCAGTGTGTCTGTAGTAGTGCGGTGTGTGCGTGGCAGTGCGGTGTGTCTGCGGCAGCATGGTTTGGTTGCAGCAGTGTGGTGTGTCTGCAGCAATGTGGTATGTCTGCGGCAGCGCAGCATGTCTGTGGGAGTGTGGTGTGTCTGCAGTAATGTGGTGTGGCTGCAGTAGTGTGGTGTGTCTGTGGCTGCGTCTGCGGCAGTGTGGTGTGTCTGTGGCTGCGTCTGCGGCAGTGTGGTGTGTCTGTGGCTGCGTCTGCGGCAGTGTGGTGTGTCTGCGGCTGTGTGGTGAGTCTGCAGCAGTGTGGTGTGTCTGCAGCAGTGCGGTGTGTCTGCAGTAGTGTGGTGTGTCTGCGGCAGTGCGGCGTGTCTGCAGTAGTGTGGTGTGTCTGCAGTAGTGTGGTGTGTCTGTGGCAGTGTGGTCGGTCTGTGACAGCGGTGGCTCTGAGGCAGAAGCAGAACCAGGAGCGTCTGGGGACAGATGCTGCCACCCCCTTGGCCCGGTACGGGGGAGGGAGGTTGCGGTCTCGGGGTCTGAGCCTTTCCGATCTCCCTGAGGTAGACTGCTGGCAGGAGGGCTGGATTCATCAAGCTTTGAGGTTCTGGTCCCAGGACAAGAGATGCACCATGGGATGGATGGACGCATGCATCAGGCTGTTTTAAACCTTATTCAACACCCCCAGCTCTGACTCCAGGTCACCGATCAACTCAATGATCATAGGATGACTTCTCAAAGTGAAGGGCCCAGAAAGGGTGCGTGCACCTGTCAAACAGACTTGGGACGCATGGTCCTGATCCCACTGCTAGGAATACGTCCTGGAAAACCAAAAAAGTGGCTTCCAAGTACAGCTGGTATCCCATATAGTGGTATCAGGGAGATAGCAAGCAGTGTGCACTGGCCACTCCTCACTGCAGACAGACAGACTGGCGGCCCTGGCCCTGGGCAGCAGTCTGTGAGCTCAGTGAACATGAGCCTGGTGCTGAGAAAGGGACGGCTCCAGTGTGCTCACGGCAGACCTCCAGGCCTAGGCAGTGGAGCCAGACCCCAGCCCAGGACTCACCAACTCTGAGGTGCACAGGAAGTGTCCCCTGAGAAGCAAACTGACTCACAGCCCTGACTACCAAGGATTCTGATAGAGGAGCGGTGTGAAAGTGGCCAGGAACTTGTATTTGAACAAGCAGGCTAATATACTGACTCTAACATAGGTGATCTGAGAACCTCACCTTGGGAAACACCACACCAAGCCCCAGAAAATTCCCGTGGATGACAAATATCATTCTTCCAGGCCACCTGGGAGATAATCAGCTGTTCTCTCCCCTCGGTGATACTCCAACAATGCTGCTGACTCTACGGCAACCCATATTTAGCCAGTGAGGAATAAAACACATATGCCTAACTCTATAAAACTGTCCTGTAACTTTCCCCTTAGTCCCTCAACACACACAAACACACATGACCCTGCTCCCTCCATGTGTGGTCACCTCCAGAGTTGACCCTGAGCTCGATGATAACTAGAGTTTTCTTGCAAAATGGTACGTAGGAAGAGGCACCCCCAATGTGATCTGCCCAGACTTGTGTCCCATGGGGATGGCCCGCCTCGGGATTAAGACAATTGAGAAGTTGTGTTCCAAGGCAAGTTCAATAGTAGATACTCAAAATGATGTTGACACAGATTATGTAGCAAGATGGAAAAAACAAGCTACTTGGATTATAATGCAGTAAAAATATGCATATTAAAAAAATAGGAAGAGACCATTACTGAAACATTTTGATCAATGATTCTATCTTGATCAAAAGGAGGCAAATGCAGAACAGAATTTCAAATTCTCATGGACTCCAGACTCTTGGAGCTACGGAGGCTGGATGAACCCCCGAAACTATTGCCTTGAGAGGATCTTTAAACCTTAATCCAAAACTATCCCCTAAAGTCTTCTTAAAGCCAAACAATAATTTAGCTTAGCTTAAAGGATGTTTGTCTTCGGAATTATAGTCTCTTAAGAACTATCTACATGGGATGAAAGACAACAGCAACTCAAAAGATTAGATAGTAACCTTAGGGGACAGTGAGTCTATGTTAATGGGGAGGAACAACTCAGAAAAGGAGGGTGAGAATGGTTACACGCCTCGAGAAATGTAATCAACGTCACTGAATTGTACTTGCAGAAAATGCTGAATTGGTGTATGTTTTTCACTCAACAACAGAAATAATAAATTATTAAAAAAAAAATAGGAACACACAAAAAGCTGATCAATAATCATGCAAAAATTGTGAGGTTAAAGGTGATTTGTTTTCCTCCTTTTGTTTTCCCAACCTCGTTACATTGCATTTGTTAACTTAGAAAAGAAAAGAAAAGAACTATGGGGCTAAGCAGGCCCGTGTTTTGGGATTTCCGTTTTTCCCAAGTGCTTTCCTGTGTGGCCTGTGAGGGACGATGCTTCCTTCCACGGGGCCACAGGTCTGCGCAGTTTGACCCGTCCCAGCAAAAGAAGTACATACACACTACTTACTCGGTGGTGGAAACTTCCACCCAGAACCTACCACAGTGTCCAGGGCTTGAGGCCTCCACTTGCTCTTCGGCTTAGAGCAAACCTCCACCACGGTTGCCGTAGGATCCTAGAAAGCCAGGAAGACAGACAACCAAATCAACCTGCTGGCACATCACCCCCAGTTTCCCACAACAGTGTGCTCACCATTACAGATGACCCTGGCCAGCACCTGAGCTGGTGCTGAGGGGAGTGCCCCTATTTGATGCAGGGTTTTAGCCAACAGTACGAGGGGAGTCATGACCACTGTCCCAGGTACAGCAAGTGTTTTGGGGCGAGTCCACAAGCCATGCATTCCTCAAGCAGTTTGCACACTTCTGCAGCATGGCTTCCATGCAGAGTGTTAATTCTTTAAAATTCAGGCTAGTATACAATAAGAGATAAGAGAAAACACACAATACAAGCTGGAAAACTCCAATCCTAAAACGAACTTGACACTTATAAGAGACTGTAAATGGGCAAAGAACTGAGGTGAACTGATTTACTAACGAGGACCTATGTATATCGAAATCCCGACTTCTCCCTTGCAATAGACTGGGGACCCCTGCCAGGACTTCTGGCACCACCTCCTGGTGGAGTCAAATGGGCAGGTGCTTTTTGTTATCAGACAAATGTGCAGTGTCCCAAGGCTCCGGTGGTGTGTGAAGTAGGGGGATAACGGGGGCCTCCTGGAGGCAGCGCAGTCTGTAGCTACAGCACGGGCTGGAGAATTGATACACCTTGCCCAAATCTGTGCTCTGCCATCGCTAGCTCTAGTGTGTCGGGCTACTTAACTTTCTCCAGGTTCCTCATCCGTAAGATAGAGATGCTGTTACCGCCCTCACAGGCATATGAGGACTAAATAACATGTAAAAGAGTGTGCCTGGCACACAGCTGATGCTCAGTAATCATTGGTTCCTTTCACCAAATCAATGATTCACGTGTCATTGGACTACAGCCACATGACTGATCAAACCAGAGGTCTCTGGACTTGACTTGAGGACCACAGTGCCCCTGGGCTGAACTAGGCACTTCTTTCTGACCAGCGGGGGTGGCATCATAAAGTGGACAGTCTGAGGTCAAGGAATATGAAGGCTGGCTAACTCTACCACCGACTAGCCAGTGACCCTGAGCAGCTGTGGTCCTTGACATGTGCTGTTTCCTTGACCTCGCACACTCTTGCCCCAGGTCCTCCTCTGGCTGCCTCCTTCGAACCATTCAGTCTCTCTCTCAAATGTCACCCCCTCAGAGAGGCCTTCGTGAGCACCTCATCTAAACACTGTCCCCAAGGGACCCCTACCCCAAGGTTGTTCTCCTTCCTCCTCTGCAGGAAATGGACTGCTCAATAGTGACCTGATGACTGTCCTGTTTTGCCCCATGAGGGTGGCAACTGCATCTGCCCTGTTCCTACAGTGTCCCCAGCACCTAAGAGTGTTTGGCACATAGCAGGCGCTCAGTAAAAATGTGACAGCCGTGCCTGTCATCTCTGTAGATGTCCGCATCTGAATGGAGGAGAGGGCTAGACCAGATGCTGTCCTGTGTCCTTCCACTGTAGGAGCCTGGGGCGATGACCTGGCAAGGCTGTAGTGGTGTGCTGGGCTCCAGGGAGGACTGCAGGGAAGCAGCTCTCAAAACCTCGGATTTCCTCTCAGTTCCGCATTGCATGCAGATGGAGCAGACCATTCCCTTCTACATTTTCGGTGCAGTTTTCATGGGGTTCTAGTCTTACTGGTTCACAAACACTGATGCCCTGAGATGCAAGCTTATAGACAGAAAAGCTACAGCGCAGCGGGAGAAGAGGACGGGACCATCTCAGCCAACATGGAGAGGGAGCTGGGACACATGTAGAAGTCTTCTTTCTAGATTGTGAAGATTTCAAACGTATTTCTTACCTCCATACACAGCTGATAGAGGACGAGACAAGCTGTGTGGTTAAAGAGACGATGCCTCTTCCAGTTGAATTCTACAATGCCATCTTCGTGCTCATGAGTTACTATATCGGGAAAGACAAGCCGGAAAGCAATGACTCGGAGAAACTACACGATATTACGACCGATAAGTTTCTTGGCAGCTAAGAAAACCTCCAGTGGATTCTGAATACCACGAGGAACAGGAGGAAGGGTAGCAAGAGGAGAAGCCGCACATCTAGCTAGTGCTATGGCTGCTCCATGTCCCTCTGTTATTCCTGGGCCCTCTGGCTCCAGGCCTGTTGTGGATTGAATTGTGTCCCCTTAAAATATGTGTTGTGAATCCTAATCCCATTTTGGAATAAGGTTTTCTTTGTTAATGAGGCCCTATCAGTGTAGGGTGTGTCTTAAGCCAATCATCTTTGAGATATAAAACAAGATTAGACACAGAGAAGCAAGCAGAGACACGGGAAGACAGATGTCACACCACAGGAAGGTCACCATGGAACCAAAGAACAGAAGCTGAAAAGAGACTAGGAACTTCTTCCAGAGCTAACAGAGAGGAAGCCTTCCCCTAGAGCCAGTGCCCTGAATTCTGCCTTCTAGCCTCCTAAACTGTGAGAAAATAAAGTTCTGTCTGTTAAAGCCACCATCTGGGTTTCTGTTACAGCAGCCCTAGATAGTCACTGCCATAAGCAAGATTAGAAGTCACACATCTAATTAGTGCCATGGCTACTCCACGTCCCCGTTATTCCTGGGCCCTCTAGCTCCATGCCATAACCCCCCTGCTTACCTTTAATTCTGTGGAAGGTTTCTGGCACAAAAGCCTGAATGGCTTTGAACCTCTCTACCACAAAGCCCAGCGTTGGGAACTGGCAGCTGCCGTAACTGATCAGTTGCTCGGCCAGCACCTCAGGGAAAATCCTCTGAAGCCTTAGGGTCTGGAACCTTGTGAAGGCAGCACCTGGGGAGCAGACAACAGGGAGGTGAACGTGACGGACAGTATGGGCTAAGTCAGATGCACACACGCACATAAACCCCGCAATTAGCCCCCAACATGCCAAGGAGCCTTCCTGTGTGGCCCTCACCAATCCGCAGGTCCAGCTCTTGCCTCACGTCTACAGCATCGCTCACTCTCTGGTCGGGCTCTGTTAGGTTCTCACAGGCCAGCCTGATGGCTCGTGGGGTGATCTCGGAGAAACGGGCCCTCAGCACTGGCAGACTGGGCTTCACTGCGGAACAGAGCAGGTAAGAATCCAACCTCACTGCCTTTCATCACATCCAGGAAAGGGCTCCCTGTGCTCACGCCACCTTGAATGGCGAGGAGTTCATGTCACTGACACAGTTAAGGTCATGGAATATAGTCCAAGAGGGAAACACCACTGTGCCCTCTCAACTGAATGTTACCAGCGATAACGGGGCAGTGAACTCAGCTACTAAGAAAGTCTCTGGTAAGCCCTGTGAGATGTCAGTCTCACTTGCTCTCTCAGACCTTTAGGAAAAAAGAAAAACTTTGCCCATGGAAGGGTCCTATGGGGGAATGTTCTTTCACGAGAGAGTATAGGACATACGCTGTCCCTGACAGTTATTTAAGCTCCCAGGATGCATGACAGCTTTTTACACAAACACACTTAAGAAAAACTGCACCCACCACCCTTGGAGCCCTAGAATTGCTGTCCACCTAAAATCAATATCCCTGTTAAATAAAAAAAAACCGAATCCATTGCTATCAAGTTGATTTCGACTCATAGCGACCCTATAGGACAGAGTAAAACTCCCCCCCAGAGTTTCCAAGGAGCCCCTGGTGGATTCAAACTGCCAGCCTTTCGGTTAGCAGGCGAAGCTCTTAACCACTATACCACCAGGGTTTCCATATCCCTGTTAGAACCATCCAAATTCACTTCATTAAGTATTTATTAATACTCAGGCATTGCACAAAAAATATGGGAGATAAAAAAACAAGCAGAACATTTTAGAATAATTCTTTATACTTTACGTCTGGTATATAAAACGCAAATGTGTCACTTTAATGACAAAGGTGCGCCTGACTCAAACCACGGTGTTTTCAATTATGCACGTGAAAGCCAGACAACGATTAAGGATGACTGAAGAAGAACTGACACCTTTGAATTATGGTGCTGGCGAAGAATACTGGAAATACCACGGACTGCCAAAAGAACAAACTTGGAGGAAGTATAGCTAGAATGCTCCTGAGAAGCAATGACGGTGAGACTTTGTCTCACATACTTTGGATGTGTTATCAGGAGGGACCAGTCTCTGGACAAGGACATCCTGCTCGGTAAAGCAGAGGGTCAGCGAAAAAGAGGAAGACCCTCAACGAGATGAACTGGCACAGTGGCTGTAATAATTGGCTCAAACATGGCAATGACTGTGAGGATGGCACAGGACCCGGCAGTGTTTTGTTCTGTTGTACACAGGGTCACTATGAGTCAGAACCAACTCTACAGCACCTAACAACAACTGTATATACATACATACACATATGCGCATATACGTACATGCATGTATATATACAGCCCCCGGAAGATGCAAACTGTTAAGTGCTGGGCTACTAACCAAAAGGTTGAGGGCTGAAACCCTCTCAACGATGCCATGAAAGAAAGACTTGCAGGGGTTCAGTGACTTGTTCCGGGATGACACACAGCTGCTGAGTGGTGGAGCTGGCCATGGACCCCACTCCACTCCAGAGCCCATGTCTTCCCACCTCACGAGGCTGAGAGTGACTCAGAAGGGAGAGGTTCACGTGGAAGAGCTCGGCAGTGGTCCAGGAATACACAGATACAGGACAACAAGCTAGTTATGTGATCCCAAGGTAAAAAATATTCAGAAATGGCATCACCTACCAGCCTTGCATACGTGGATGATCTCAAATCCAATATTCTCCCCTTCTCTGTCACAGTCAGTCCAGATCACCAGAGCCTGGCACTGCTGCGTCTCTCGTTCCAGAGTTTTCTGAAATTCACAGTGGGGAAACAGCAGTGACAGCAGGCTCTGCAGTGCTACTGCTTGACAGCTCTCACTAAGGAATGGGACTAAGCATTAATGGTGCTCTTGGAGTATGCCAATTTGGGTGAAAAAAACAGCAGACAACACTGTTCTTACCAGCTACAAGGATGGCGAGGTCACTAAGGCAGTCCTCCAGCTTAGAAGACTGTTTAGTAAAACACCCCGGCACACAAGTATAACTCACTCTAGCACACATTTATAACCCCCAACGCACACTTATAACTCACCTGACGTAGCTTATGACTCCCCCGCATATGCACTTACAACTCACCCTTAATGTGTGGTTATAGCTCACTGCTGACACATACTATTACCTCCCTGACACACACTAACTCCCCCAAAGCATACTTATAACTCCCCTAACACATGCTTATAACTCTCCAACACATGCTTACAACTCCCCTTAACACACAATTAATAACTCCGACACACGCTTCTAACTCCCCCCAGGCACATGCTTGTAACTCCCCCGAAACATGCTTATTACTCCCCCGACACACGCTTATAACACCCCTGACGCACCCTTTTAATTCCCCCAACACACACGTAAAACTTCCCCCAATACACACCTAACTCCCAGACACACACTAGTAACTCTCCTCTGACACACACACTTATAATCCCCCTGACATACTTGTACCTTCTCCCGATACACACGACTCCCTGACACACACAAATAACTTCTGACGCACACTTATAACTCCCTCCTGACAAATGTATATAACTCAGCCTTAACACACACTCATGACTCTCCTGGTTCTAATTAAGTACTGGTTAAAAAAAAACAAAAACAAAAAACAGTGAACTACAGATGCCCTGACTGCTTGTAAACGGAACAATTCATTTTCAAACAACCGCTGGGACCGTGTAGTCTCTTCACTCTAACTAGGTGAGCCAAGGTTAGAAAAATTAGTAATGATTACTTATTTAAACTACCAGCATTCATAAAAAGGCTTACTTCAATCCTCTGGACACTTTGTTTTCATGGTCTCATTTACACAATGGATGAGAATAATCTTTTTAATCATGATACTGAAGTTTGTTGGAAACGCTTATTTCTAAACTCTAAAGCATTTGAAATACACAAATCACTTAGTTTGATTATTTTGTGGTTGTTCCAACCCCAATGCCATATGTCTTCCAATAGAAGCTACCTTGATGTCCAGAAAATTCTCTGGGCAGTATTTTTCAATTTCTGCTTCAAAGAGGACAAGGGGATTACAGCTCTGCCTAGAAAGAAATGAAAACACAGGAATTATACAATTTAGGGGAAACACACTGTACCTCAGTCCATGATGGACAGTTGTCCATTCTAGTGCTCTGTGGGCTCATGCATGGATCCCCCACCGAAAAAGCCCCATGTGAAAACCCCAAATGATTAAAAGCAAGGCTTTGACCCTCTTTATAATGCACTTTCCACTTCCCCACAAAGATTAACAGTGGTTGCTAAGATGAAATCCTGGAACCCTTTTATGCACATCTGCAATGGGATATAAGGAGCCCCCATGGCTCAGAGATTAAAGTGTCTGACTGCTAACTGAAAGGTCAGTGGTTTGAAACCACCAGCGGCTCTGCAGGAGAAAGACGTGGCAGTCAGCTTCCCTAGAGATTTACAGCCTTGGAAATCCTATGGGGTCGCTATTAGTCAGAATCGACTTGCCTGCGGTGGGGTTTGGGCAATAGAATATACGTGATCCTATGACTGCATGAAAAAAACCTGTTTTGGGAGAACACTTAATTGTGTTCTTATTCTGAAGATATGGTAAAAACTTAAAATCAGTTAGATAATCTTAGGTTATCTTAGTAATATGTTACACAGTAAGATCAATATGCCTCAAAATTCCCGTAACATTTCACAACTTACTGTAATAACCAGAAAGGTCTTCTCCCAGAAATTATACTGACCATTTTCGAAATTGCATCTGGAAATCATGAGCCAGCAAATGTCCAGAAACCGAAGTCATTACCATGGTAACACTCTGCACGACAACAAAATCTGAATTATTCTTTTAGCAATTATATTTTGGCAAGTCATTTAAATAAAAGGGAGGGAATTCTATGTAAGAAAAGCAACAAAAACAGTGGATTGGGAACAAACATAAATATAGCTCTGTGAAGCCAAAAGCCAGAGTCCCACAATGACTGTTCTAGTACCACGATGTCTTTTTTATCATTTAAAATTTCTTCTATTGTATATTAGCAGTCACACAGCTTCTTTCTTGTCATAAAGTGCTGAGATGGGACCATGTTTTATTAAAAGAGTTCCTTATAAATTGTCAAACGGTAAACCTACAACCAGAGACTTTTAGAGGTCACAACAATATTCTTCAAAGACAGTTGTATATTCTACAACGTCCAGGCTAATGTTCCTTGATCAAGTAATTCTAAAGCAAAAGCAATTTAGGGAGAACTTGCACTTAAAAAAAAAAAAAAAGAGGAGCTCTGGTGGCACAGGAGCTAAGCGCTCGGCCGCTAACCAAAAGGTTGGCAGTTCAAACCCACCAGCTGCTCCTTTGGGAGAAAGATGTAGCAGTCTGCTTCTGTAAAGGTTAGTCTTGGAAACGCTTTGGGGCAATTCTACTCTGTCCTATAGAGTCGCTATGAGTTGGAATTGACTTGACACCAATGTGTGCAGTAAAATGCTGCCCTTCTTAGCCACAGCTGAATTCCCAAGGCATGCTCACAGAAGGCACAGGGATCTGAGGGCACATGTCAGCTGTACAGAAGAACCGCTTCAGTACCTACCTGGCCATACAGGTGATAATCAAATTCATAGATCTTGTTAAATTTAGAAAGGCCTTCCCTCTACAAGACACAAAAAAAAAAAAACAAAAATTTTAAATTTAATTATATTAATTTTAGTTATAATTAATGACTGCTCAGTATAAATATCAAGCAAAACTGATAAGTGGGAATATTAAAAATACAACAGGATCTCCTACAGATAAAATCTAGGCTACATTACTAAAATCATTTATTAAATGCCCCTCAAAACAAAGTTAGCAAGCACATACTTCACTGAATCCATGGAATTTTTATGCTTGATGGTACCTTTAAGATCAGCTAATGTAACTTTTTTTTTTTTCCAATTTGAAAGCAGTTACAGTTTTATTAACCGACCAGATTACAAAAATAATCATGGTAGATACCTTAGTTCATCCTTCTAATAAGCCTGTTGATCTGGTCTTCCCTGTTGCCAGCATCTCCACCTTCTACAAAATGGGTGGTCTTTTCCTTCATCCCACCTCGTGGAGAAGGTAAATTGAGGGCCACAGGAAGTTGTGTGCTTCTTTGAAGCGTTTCCCAACAGTACAGATCCTCCATGCAGATGCTGGCATATTTACCAAGAGATCGTGCCATCAAAGTGTTATCCGTCAGGGCAATTCGCTTCTTACTGATCTCGCCATAACCGCGCTTATAGATCAGTTCATTCACTGACTTCAGGTTTGGGTATCCCCATGCAATATATGGTTCCACAATCCTCAGCATGTTAACTGAAGCCTTGTGGAGCTTAACAAAGGTGCCGCTGAAGATCTGGCGAAAGCTAAGAAGCTGCAACACCTTTTGAACCTTTGGGCTCACACCATTGATACCTCTGATCCTGATAACAAATGCCAACTTGGGTTCTGCAGGTACATAGAAGTTGTCAGCTTTTCTTGCCATCCTAGCCATTCGAATTTCAGTCCTGTACATCTGCCTATATTCCTCGTGATAGTGCTTAGCTTTTTCATAGATAAACTTCCTCCTTGCCTTTCAGAGCATCTCGGGCAAATTTCTTTCTCAGGCGCTTGATCTTTAGTTCTGTGAAATTCCTTCCCTTTTCCTTAAGGGTTTCTGGCACATCAGGAACGTTCTTTTTCTTCTCTTCGACACCCTCTGTGGCTCCAGCAGGAAAAAGAGCTAATGTAACATTTTTTTTATAGATGAGATTAATTTGTCCAAAGTCACATGAATTAATGTCAGAGAAAGGATTAGGTCCTAAGTATCTTGACTATTTTCTCCTTCCTTTCCACACAGCTCTCCCTCCTTGCCATACAACTGCACCAATAAACTGGACCTTCCTTGGGTTAGTCATTCACCTTTCTGACCCTCAACTGATTCCTCCTCTCGGTTCTGAGATCCAATGACACCGTGAGGCCCCATCAGAACTGGGGTCCGGTCTACAAAGCATTTCTTCAGCTGCAATTATGGATCAACAAGACCCTCTAGAGTATACCCTGATGGTTTCCCACAAAGGTACTGAAAACAGTTATGGATGTGATTTTTACGCCAACAATGAAGAGATGAGAAAAGTGGGCTGGGAACCGGAGAAACAGTCAACAATTGAGAATTATCAGTATCAAGAGTTTCTCTCAGCTGCTGTGATAAAGAATTCCTTTATGTGGCATTTTGCCTTGGATCTTTGGAAAAATGGCTTGACAAATTTTCCCTCCAAACCCTGAGGAGTTATCTTTCCCTAGTTTCTACCCCACGGGGCTTGTTACTTTTACCAGGTGCACTGACATTTTCTGGGTAAACTGTAAACAACTTGGTTTGATGCTTTTTTTTGGCCCTGGGCTGCAGTCTGCGCTGTGACTGGTATGCACCTTGCAAAGAGTGGTCAATATACTATGCAAATGAAGTGACTATGGACTATACAAATGAAATTACTATAGCCTACTATGCAAATGAAGCGTCAGCAGCCTACTGAGAGGGGATTGGTCAGTTCGTGGCCCTGGTGGGAGGGCCATGCCTTGAAATTGATGCTGAGTTTCTGTATATACGAAGCCAACGCCACAGAACATTTTTCAGACAGGAGGCAGACTGAAGCAGAAGGAAGAAAGAGAGAAGCAGCAGTGGGTGAGGTGGCAAAGAACATCCTAAAAACTATAACATGGGTCAAGGGCTGTAACACTGAAGACAGCAACAGGCCCAGAAGAGGCCTCTGGCAGAGCCAGTGGCAACAGGCCTGGCTGTGGCAGAATAGGTAGTGATGGAAGGGAAGCTGAAGGCAGAGAGGGCTGTCCTGAGAGGGCCAAGAGGTGGCCTGCACAGATGAGAGGGGGGTGTGCATGGCAGAGAAAAGAGCCTGCTTGCTTGTGCAGCTGAGAGGATCTGACAGAGCTGTGCTGCACTGAAGAAGGGAGAGATGTGCTCTCCTCTTCGGGGGCATCTTCCAGACTTTGCCTACATGCTTCCCGATTCTGATCCTGAGTTGCAGCCTGTTGATCCTGATCCCAAGCTGTACCCTGTTACTTCCTTAATAAACCACTTAACTGTAAGCATGGTCTTTGACCCCCACATGTCTGTCGGTCTGTTGCACTGTGGGGGCTTGTGTGCTGCTGTGATGAAGCCAACAACTAATAGGTTCTTGCCAAGCAAACCAGTGAACTGGAGTCAGCCAGACTCGGGGATGAAAGAACATAAAGGTTTATTCACAGTTTGCAAACTGGGAAGCAGGCAGGGTCTCACAACCTAAGGTGGCCAGCTCCCTGAACCAGGGTAGATTACTCCTTATACAGGGAGTGACATACACATTCATGAACAGTGAAGGGAGGATCGTCAGTCCTGTGATACCATGCACAGCCCTAAAAAAAAAAAAAATGGCAATGGCTCTCTACTGCCAACCCAGGAAGGTCGTACAGTGGGTAAATTTGGAGTTGGTGGGCCTGCACCTCAGCCATTCTGCCAGAAGAAAGGAAACCTGGTGTATTAACTGTTTATGGTGAGGTGTTGTAAAAGCTGCAACGAAAATGTAACTAGACCTTTCTGAAAAACAACTACAATGGGATGGTCAATAACCCTCTGCCCGCTTCAGTGATGCTGGAAGCTACGCCATCGGTATTCAAATACCAGCAGGGTCACCCATGGCAGACACATTTCAGTTGAGCTTCTTTCAGACTAAGACAGACTAGGATGAAGGACCTGGCAATCTACCTCTGAAAAGCATTAGCCAGTGAAAACCTTATTAACAGCAGCAGAACACTGTCTGATATAGGGCGGGAAGATGAGCCCCCCAGGTTGGAAGGCACTCAAAATACAACTGGGGAAGAGCTGCCTCCTCAAAGTAGAGTCAACTTTAATGATGTGGATGGAGTCGAGCTTTTGGGACCTTCATTTGCTGATGTGGCGCAATTCAAAATGAGAAGAAACAGCTGCAAACATCTATTGATAATCGGAACGTGGAATGTACAAAGTATGAATCTAGGAAAATTGGAAATCGTCAAAAATGAAATGGAACACATAAAGATTGATATCCCAGGCATTAGTGAGCTGCAATGGACTGGTATTGGCCATTCTGAACCAGACAATCACACGATCTACCAAAGCTTGAAGAACAATGGTGTTGCATTCATTGTCGAAAAGAACATTTCAAGATCTATCCTGAAGTACAATGCTGTCAGGGATAGGATAATATCCATATGCCTACAAGAAAGACCAGTTAATACGACTATTATTCAAATCTACGCACCAACCGCTAAGGACAAAGACGAAGAAATTGAAGATTTTTACCAACTTCTGCAGTCTGAATTCGATCAAACATGCAATCAGGATGCACTGATAATTACTGGTGATTGGAATGTGAAAGCTGGAAACAAAAAAGAAGGATTGGTAGTAGGAAAATATGGCCTTGGTGATAGAAACAATGCCGGAGAACGCATGACTGAATTTTGCAAATACCTTGTTTCAACAACATAAATGCTGACTATACACACGGACCTTGCCAGATGGAATACACAGGAATCTACCTGACTGTATCTGTGGAAAGAGACGATGGAAAAGCTCAACATCATCAGTCAGAATAGGGCTAGGGTCTGACTGCGGATCAGACCATCAATTACTCATATGTAAGTTCAAGTTAAAACTGAAGAAAATTAAAACTAGTTCACGAAAGCCAAAGTATGACCTTGAGTACATCCCACCTGAATTTAAAGACCATCTCAAGAACAGATTTGACCCGCTGAACACTAATGACTTAAGGCCAGATGAGTTGTGGAATGACATCAAGGACATTATACATGAAGAAAGCAAGAGATCGGTAAAAAGACAGGAAAGAAAGAAGAGACCTAAATGGATGTCAGAAGAGACTCTGAAACTTGCTCTCGAACATCAACTAGCTAAAGCAAAAGGAAGACACGATGAAGTAAAGGAGTTGAACAGAAGATTTCAAAGGCCGGCTCGAAAAGACAATAGTATTATGACAACATGTGCAAAGACCTGGAGATAGAAAACCAAAAGGGAAGAACACAATCAGCATTTCTCAAGCTGAGAGAACTGAAGGAAAAATTCGAGCCTCAAGTTGCAATATTGAAGGTCAGCAGTTCGAATCCGCCAGGCGCTTCTTGGAAACTCTATGGGGCAATTCTATTCTGTCCTATAGCATCACTGAGTCGGAATCGACTCGACAGCACTGGGTTATGGGGAAAATATTAAACGACAAAGGAAGCATCAAAAGAAGATAGAAGAAATACAAAGAGACACTATACCAAAAATAACTGGTCGATGTTCATCCATTTCAGGAGGTAACATATGATCAGGAGCCAAAGATACTGAAGGAGGAAGTCCAAGCTACATGAAGGCACAGGTAAAAAACGAGGCTTCAGGAATAGATGGGATGAGTATCAACTGAGATGTTTCAACAAATGGACGCAGCTCTGGAAGTGCTCACTTGTCTGTGCCAAGAAATTTGGAACACAGCTAGGTACCTGGCCAACCGACTGCAAAAGATTCATATTTATGCCTATTCCAAGAAAGGTGATTCAACCAAATTTGGAAATTATTGAACAATGTCATTAATATCACATGGAAGCAAAATTTTGCTGAAGATCATTCAAAAGTGGCTACAGCAGTGTATCAACAGGGGACTGCCAGAAATTCAAGCCAGATTTAGAAGAGGATGTGGA
Organism: Elephas maximus indicus; assembly: GCF_024166365.1. Classification (NCBI taxonomy): domain Eukaryota; kingdom Metazoa; phylum Chordata; class Mammalia; order Proboscidea; family Elephantidae; genus Elephas; species Elephas maximus. Next base: position 214,048,566 of record NC_064820.1, on the reverse strand, counting down.
ACCAGGGATATCACTGCTGATGTCAGATGGGATCCTGGCTGAAAGCAGAGAACACTAAAAAGATGTTTACCTGTGTTTTATCGACTATGCTAGGGCATTCAACTGTGTGGATCATAAATTATGGATAACATTGACAAGAATGGGAATTCTGGAACACTTAATTGTGCTCATGAGGAATCTGTACATGCATCAAGAGGCAGTTGTTCGAATATAACAAGGGGATAGTGCATGGCTTAAGGTCAGGAAAGGTGTGCATCAGGGTTGTAGCCTTTCACCATACCTGTTCAATGTGTATGAGGACCAAATAATCCGAGAAGCTGGACTATATGAAGAACAGGGCATCAGGACTGGAGAAAAGCTCATTCACAACCTGTGTTACGCAGATGACACAACCCTGCTTGCTAAAAGTGAAGAGGACTTGAAGCACTTACTGATAAAGATCAGACCACAGCCTTCAGTATGGGTTACACCTCAACATAAGGAAAACAGAAATCCTCACGACTGGACCAATCAGCAACATCATGATAAACGGAGAAAAAACTGAAGTGTTGTAAAGGATTTCGTTTCACTTGGATCTGCCACCAACACCCATGGAAGCAGTAGTCAAGAAATCAAAAGACACATGGCACTGGGCAAATTGGCTGCAAGAGATCTCTTTGAAGTGTTAAAAAAAAGCAAAGATGTCACCCTGAGGACTAAGGTGCTCCTGACCCAAGCCATGGTGTTTCCAATCGCCTCATATGCATGTGAAAGCTCAACAGTGAATGAGGAGACCCAAGAATTGATGCCTTTGAATTGTGGTCTTGATGAAGTATTAATACTGAATATACCCTGGACCGCCAAAAGAACAAACAGATTTGTCTTGGAAGAAGTATAACCAGAATGCTCCTTAGAAGCAAGGATGGTGAGACCGCATCTCACATACTTTGGATATATTGTCAGGAGGGATCAGTCCCTGAAGGACATCATGCTTGGTAAAGTAGAGGGTCAGCAAAAAAGAGGAAGACCCTCAACGAGATGGACTGACATGGTAACTGGAACAAGGAGCTCAAGTATAACAACAATTTTGAGGATGACCAGGACAGTGCAGTGTTTCGTTCTGTCGTATATACTGTCGCTATGAATCAGAATCGGTTCGACAGCACCTAACAACAAGAATAACAATGGTCTGTGAGTTCTGTGTGGCCACTGCAACAGATTATTGAATGCAAAAGAGAAATAGTGCTGTGGGAAGGGTGGCTGGTGTCTAACTTGGTAAGAAGGTTGGAGAGTTGAGGTATATCTGACTACCACCTCATAGGAGTCAACCTTGGGCTGATTTTGATTCATGACAGGTTCTGACGCTACTACTCAAATTTCACAGCTGCACAAAGACAATTTTTCAGTGTGGAATATTAAAGGCTGCAGCCAACAATGAACAAGGCACAACGGCAAATTTTAAGAGGGAAATTAGTTTAGTACTGGTACCTAGAGTTCCTACCACCCATCTGTCAGTTTGTCATACTGTGCTGGCTCGTGTGTTGCTATGATGCTGGAAGCTATGCCAGTGGCATTTCAAATACAAACAGGGTCACCCATGGCAGACGAGTTTCAGGGGAGCTTCCAGACTATAACTAGGAAGAAAGGCCTGGCAATCTACTTCCAAAAATTAGCCAGCACACTAGAAAAAGATATTGTTTGGTAAAGTAGAAGGTCAACAAAAATGAGGGGAACCCTCAATGAGATGGACTAACGCAATAGCCTCAATAATGGACTCAAACATGAGTATCATGTGCCATGAAGATAGCACAGGACCAAGCAAAGTTTCGTTCTGTTGCACGTGGGGTCACCATGAGTTGAAGCCGATTTGATGGCAATTAACAACAACCTGGAGTTCAGCTAGTCTAGCGTGGCCAAGAAAAGAAATTACCTCTGCAGACTCAACTGCTACTTAAGTTCTTTTAGTAACAGAGAATGAACATTGTCTAACCACTGGTTTCTAAAACTTCATTTTAAGAAAGCAAGGAGCCTCCCCAAACAAAATCTGACATGGACCCTGACATACAAGAAGACAGATGTACTCTGGCTGCAGCAAGGCTGCAGTCCTACTCAGACTCTTTGCAGACTAGCCTCAAGTAGCTTCACATATTGAAAACCACTGGTCTCATCCTCCAATAACATGTCTGCTGACTCAGGTTCAGGGTTCTCTCAAGGCCTATTCTACCAATAGTCTTTAGGATTTAAAATATTTTTCCTGAAATTTTAAACTTGCCTCCCTGTAATTCCCATATACTGAGAACAGTATATAATTATTTGCAATCCCACGTCTTGGGTGAGGTGCTGGGGGTGAGGGACTTCAATGCAATAGGTTTCTTTCATATATGGCCTTCCTGGCCCTGGGTTTGTAATTCTCCTAAAAATGACTGGTTGGGCCACAGTCCGCCCTGAGATTGGTCTACTTTACCCACCTTGCAGGGATTACCCAGTTTACTAGTCAGGTAGATTGTGTGTAAAACCACCCAATAGGATTGAGTGACTTGCGGTTCACCGAGGGGATTGGTTGGTTCATGTTCCTGCTGAGAGAACACCACCTTGAAATTGACAAGGAGTTTACTTATATAAGCAGCTAACCCCACAGAAGTTTTTGAGAGGGGAGGAGGGAACCTCAGGACCAAGAAAAGCCTGGAGTGGAGTGGTCTGGACCTGGGGTTCCTGCACGGGGAACCTCCTAAAAGAGCTGTAATACGGGTCAAGGGCTGTAACACTAAAGACGGTGAGAGCCCTGGAAGGGGCCTGGTGGCAGAGTCAGTGGCCAGAGGCCTGAAAGGGGCCTGGCAGCGGAGTTGGAGGGCTGAGAGGGCCTGCATGGCTGAGCAGGCTGCTACACTGGCTATGAACTAGGCCAGTGAGCTGCAGAGAGGCCGATGGTGGGTAGCAAATGGCGGAGAGAACTAATAGCAGAGAGACCTGATGGCAAAGAGATACTGAGAGAGCTGTCCTGGTTGGAAGTCGTCCTGCACAGAAGAAGGCCTTGCCTATGTGCTTCCTGATTCTGATCCCGAGTTGTTCCTGTTACTTCCAAGTTGATCCTGATCCCAAGTTGTAGCTGGTTAAAACCAAAAAACCAAACTTGTTGCTGTTGAGTTGATTCTGACTCGTAGTGACCCCGTAGGACAGGGCAGAACTGCCCCACAGGGTTTCCAAGGAGCAGCTGGTAGATTCGAACTGGCGGATTCGAGCTGCTGGCTTTTTCGTTAGCAGCCAAGCTCTTAACCACCATACCACCAGGGCTCCACCCACAGGTATAGGGGTTATAATTCACAACACGTTTTGGGGGCACGCAATTCAATCCACAACAGTATTGTTCCATCAATGCCTGTGTGTGAGTTGTGTCTTTCCTGGTGACCTTGGACCTCGGCTCAACGATTACCTTGTCTCCCTGACTAAAAGGTGAGCTCCACAGTCACACTGATAGCCTTCCTGCCTCACATGCCAAATACACCAATTCAACAGATTCTACATGTACAACTGATTACGTTTTTCAAGTTGCGCAACCATTCTCACCCTCCTTTTCTGAGTTGTTTCTCCCTTATTACCATAAACTCACTACCGCTGAGGTTCCTATCTTATCTTTCCAGCTGTTGCTGTCAATTTGATCCCATATAGATAGTTCTTAAGACAGCATAATGCTGAAGCCAGACTTTTTTTTTTTTACTAGTGAAGCTAAACCATGGATCGATTTTAAGATGACGTCAGGAGATATTTTTGGTTTAAGTGTTAAAGATTATTTCGGGGCAACAGTTCCACCCTCCATGGCTCCAGAAAGCGTACACTCCTTAAGAATTTGAAGTTCTGTTCTACATTTCCCCCCCTTTGATAAGGAATCTTTGATCAAAATGTTCAGTAATGGTAGCCAGGCACCATTCAGTTCTGGTCTCACAGCAAAGGAGGCAGTTGTTCATGGAGGCAATTAGCCACACATTCCATACCCTCCTCCTATTTCTGACTCTCCTTCCTTTGTTGCTCCAGGTGGATGGAGACCAGTTGTTGAGCCTTGGATTCTTTTTTTTTTAATTGTTGTAAAAATACATATAACACAACATTTGCCAGTTCAACATTTTTCAGGTGTTCAATTTAGTGATATTACTTATATTAACCATGTCATGCAACTATCACCGAGTCGTTGACAAATTTCCATCACCATAAACAAAAACTCACTGCTTCCTAAACAATGGCTCCCCGTTTTCCCCTCTCTCCTGCCCTGGGTAACTACTGATAAACTTTGGTCTCTATACATTTGTCTATTCTTTTTATTTCATGTAAGTGACATCATACAATATTTATGCTTTTGTGATTGACTTACTTCACTAAGCGTTTAAGGTTTTCAACGTTTGTTCACATTGTAGCATGGATCAGGACTTCATTTCTCTTTCTGGCTGAGTAGTATTCCAATGTATGTATATACCCCACCTTAGTCATCTGTTGATAGACATGTGGGTTGTTTCTACCTTTCAGCTATTGTGAATAGCGCTGCAAAGAACACTGGTATACAGGTATCTGTTCATGTTGCTGCTTTCAGGTCTCTTGGATACATACCTAGGAGTAGAATTGCTGGGTCATAATAAGGCAGAGGTCCACAGGTTGCAGAAAATTCCACTGCCACAAGCAGTTTGCTCAGCCTGCCCTGTAACTTTCCACTAGAATCCCAGTTCCTTTGCTTGGCCTGCCCTGTAACTTTCCATTAGAATCCTGGCTCCTTTGCTTGGCCTGCCCTGCAACTTTGCGTTAGAACCCTAGTTCCTTTGCTTTACCTGCCCCGTAAAAATCAAAAATCATGGCGTTGCATGAAGTTATATGTAAACCTCACTGCACCAGTGTAGTATGATTAAGAATGTAGCTGACATAACTTGTGTACTTGTAAACCCCTTAAAAATAACCTTTCCCCTCGGCCTCATGGGGCAGTCGTGACAGAAGCAGCGCTGGCTGCTTCCTTTCCTTGCACAATGAAATAAAGGGACCTTTCCACTCTCCCTCCTTGGTCTCTCGTTTATTGACCGATATGAGTCACGCTAAGCAGAAACTGGGGTTTCCACGCAGTAATAATATGGTAGTTCTATGTTTAATTTTTAGAGGAACTGCCAACATGGCTCATCTTAACTGATGCAGAAAAAGCATGTGATAAAATCCAACACGCTTTGTTGATAAAAACACTCAGAAAACTAGAAATGGAAGGGAACTTCTTCAACACGACGAAGGGCACTTCGAAAAACACACAGCTAACATCACATACAATGGTTAAAGATTGAAAGCCTTCCCCCTAAGATCAGGAGTAAGGCAGGATGCCTTTTTTGCCGCTACTATTCAACACTACTTTGGAAGTGTAAGTACAACAATTAGTCAAGAAAAGAAAAGAAAAGGCATCTCTTTTTGCAAACATGATCTTATATATAGAAAATCCTAAAGAATCTACAAAATACCCACTAGAGCTAATAAATGAATTCAGTAAAGCTGAAGGATATAAGATCAACACACGCAAATCCGTCTGATTTTTATACACTACCAATGAATAATCTAAATGGAAATTTAAAAAAAATAATTTCATTTACAATAGCATCAAAAAGAATAAAATACTAAGCAGTAAATTTAACCAAGGAGGTGCAAGACTTGCACACTGAAAACTACAAAACATTCCTGAAAAAAATTAAAGGCCTAAATAAATGGAAAGACATCCCATTTTCATGGATCAAAAACATAATATTGTTAAGATGGTAATATTTCCCAAAGTGATCTACAGATTCAATACAATCTCTATCAAAATTGCAATAGCCTTTTTTGTGGAAATGGAAAAGTTAAATGGAATTGCAAGGGTCCTCAAAGAGCCAAAACAATCTTAATAAAGAAGAAAAAAGTGATGCCTCACACTTCCTGATTATAAAACTACAAAAAACTACAGTAATCACTACAGTGTGGTACTGATATATAAGCACAGACATATAAATCAGTGGAACGGAACTGAGAGTCCAGAAATAAACCTAGACTTCTACTGTCAATTGATTTTTTCCCTAGATTTTGTCGAGAATATACACAGCAAAACATATGCAAATTCAACGTTTCTACGTGTACGATTAGCGATCAATTGATTTTTGACAAGAGTGCCAAAATCATTCAATGAGGAAAGAATAATCTAACAAATGGTGCTGGGACACCCGAATATCTATATGCAAAAAAATGAAGGTGGACCAATAACTCACACAATATACAAAAATTAATTCAAAATGGATCAAAGATCTAAATATAAGACTTAAAACTACAAAACTTTTAGAAGAAAACACAGGGACAAATCTTCATGACCTTGGATTTGACAATGGATTCTTAGATACGACATCGAAAGCATAATAAATAATAAAATAAAAACAACCCAATTGAAAAATGGGCAAAGAACTATGATAGACATTTTTCAAAGAAAATACACAAACGGCCAAGAAGCACATGAAAAAACACTCAAAGTTATTAGTCATTATTGTTGCATTAACTGCTGTAGAGCTGACCCCCGATTCATGGCAACCCCATGTACGTTCTGTTGTGATCCACGAGAATCGAATCAGTCTCCGCCATGGATTGAATCGTGTCCCCCCAAAATATGTGTGTCAATTTGGCTAGGCCATGATTCCCAGTGTTGTGTGATTGTCCACCATTTTGTCGTAATTCTCCCATGTGTTGTAAATCCTCTCTCTATTATGTATTGATGAGATGGGATTGCAGCAGTTATGTTAATAAGGCAGGACTCAATCTACAAGATTGGATCGCGTCTTGAGCCAATATCTTTTGAGATATAAGAGAGAGACAAGCAAGCAGAGAGACAAGGAGACCTCTTACCACCAAGAAAGCTGCGCCGGGAGCAAAGCATGTCCTTTGGGCCTGGGGTTCCTGTGCAGAGAAGCTCCTCAACCGAAGTAAAATTGATGACGAGGACCTTTCTCCACAGCAACAAAGACACAAAGCCTTCCCCTGGAGCCAGTGCCCTGAATTCAGACTTCTAGCCTACTAGACTGTGAAAGAATAAATTTCTCTTTGTTGGAGCCATCCACTTTTAGTACTTGTTACAGCAGTACTAGATGACTAACATAGTCTCCCGCACAGAAGGCGAGAATTCTACTACTGAAACACCACTGCCCCCCCCCCCCTTATCGTTCATTATTGTTAGGTGTCGTCGAGTCAGTTCCGACTCATAGAGACCCTACGTACAACAGAATGAAACACTCCCTGGTCCTGTGCTATCCTGACAATCGTTATGCTTGGGCTCATTCTTGCAGCCACTGTGTCAATCCACCTCATTGAGGGTCTTCCTCTTTTCCGCTGACCCTGTACTTTGCCAAGCATGATGTCCTTCTCCAGGGACTCGTCCCTCCTGCCATGTACAAACTATGTAAGACATTAGGGAAATGCAAATTAAAACCACTTCACATCAATATGGATGGCTATTAACAGAAAACAGTAAGTGTTAGTGAGGATGGGGAGGACTAGATTAGAAACTGGAATTCTCATCCACTGCTGGTGGAAATGTAAACCGGTGCTAGCCACTGTGGAAAACAGTCTGGCAATTCCTCAAAAAGTTAAGCACAGAATTAACACATGACCCAGTAATTTCACTCCTAGATACATACCAAAACAAAAAAACCTGAAAGCAAGTATTCAATCAAAAACTTGAATATGAATTTTCATAACAGCTCTACTCAAAACAGCCAAAAGATGGGAACAACCCAAATATTCATCAAAGGATGAATGGGGAAACAAAATGTATCTATTCAGCCATAAAAAGGAATGCAGTGCTGACACATAGAGAAGATGGTTGAACACAAAAACACTACCCTAGGTAATAAGGGGGTGTGGGCAGTGATTGCTTAATGGCTACAGGGTTTCCATTTGGGGTGATGAAAACCTTCTGGAGCCTCTGTCACCTCAAGTAGTTCCAGACCCTAGTCTCTGTCACACAATACTAGAGCCAGATTCTTAGTCTCTGTTACTCAAAATACACCCTGGAGTCCAGTCTCTGTTCCCCAACCAGACCGCCAAATTCTGCCACCCTAAACAAGACAACTATACCTCTGTCTCTATCATGCCCACTGAGAAACAATGTACAAAATGTCACCTCAAACTGCAGACCTGCACCCATGGTCCCTTTAACTTTGATGTAGACAACCAGACCCCCATCTGTCATCCTAAACTATACAACCAGACCCCAAGCACCACTTACCCCAAACTAGATAAGCAAACTCCCATTCTATGTTACCCTAAACTAGACCTTGGAATTCTAGGTAGGGGTAAATGACTGGACACATTGTGAATGTACTAAATGTCACTGAACTGTATACTTTAAAATGGATAAAATAGTGTATTTTGTTACATGAATCTTACCACAGGCACACACCAAACCTCACTGCTCCCTAATAGTCAGGAATGGCCCTCATGACCCGCCTTCAATTGCCTCTCTTGCTTATCTCACTGTCCCCTCCTACATGAACTTAACTAACTTCTCACTGTTTTTTAAATTTTTACTGTGCTTTAAGTGAAAGTTTACAAGCCAAGTCAGTTTCTCATATAAAAACGTACATATACCTTGCTATATACTCCTAGTTGCTCTCCCTCTAATGAGACAGCACACTCCTTCCCCCATTCTCTATTTTCGTGTCCATTTGGCCAGCTTCTGACCACCTCTGCCCTCTCATCTCTTCTCCAGACAGGAGTAGTCCACACAGTCTCATGCGTCTACTTGATCCAAGAAGCTCACTCTTTACCAGTATCATTTTCTATCCCACAGTCCACCCCAATTCCTGTTTCAAGAGTTGGCTTTGGGAATGGTTCCTGTCTTGGGCTAACAGAAGGTCTGGGGACCATGACTTCCTGGGTCATTCTAGTCTTAGTCAGACTGTTAAACCTGGTCTTTTTATGAGAATTTGAGGTCTGCATCCAACTGCTCTTCTGCCCCCTCAGGGGTTCTCTGTTGTGTTTCCTGTCAGGGCAATCATTGGTTGTAGCCGGGCACCATCTAGTTCTTCGGGTCTCAAGCTGATGTAGTCTCTGGTTTATGTGACCCTTTCTGTCTCCTGGGCTCATAATTACTTTGTGTCTTTGGTGTTCTTCATTCTCCTTAGCTCCAGGTGAGTTGAAACTAATTGATGCATCTTAGATGACTGCTTGCTAGCATTTAAGACCCCAGACGCCACTCTCCACAGTAGGATGTAGAAGTCACTGGTTTTGAACATGTCAAGATACTGCAGTCTACTGTGTTGTTCTTTATACATACTGTTTCCACTGCCTGGTAAAACCTTACAGCCTTAGCTCAAATGTTCATTCGACAAATAGTTATTAAGAGTCTCCTGTTTTCCGGATGCTGCATTAGGCACTAGGAGCATAGTAATGAACAAAAAAGACACAGTCCCTGCTTTTCGGAACTCCCAGCCTAAGGAGGGGTGGTGAAAGGCATCAAATGAAGCACAGTGCATTATTTAACTGAAATGGGTAGGTGCTTTCCAAGTAGGAAAATAGGATGCCATAGCAGCACATCACAGAGGATCCCTGACCTAGTACGGGAGAAAAGGGTGTAGGAAAAGGTTCCTTGAGAAAGAAACACCTAAGCAGAGTCCTTAAGATTAAGAAATTAGTTAAGGGTAGAAAGGCCATTCTCAAGAGGCTGAGAAGCTTAGAACTAGACAATCTTGGGGCTGGTCACTGAGATGCTAAGCCCTGGAAAGAGGTGAAGCTCTTAGCTGACACTCACACAACCTTGGCTCGTGCACTTGCTACCCCTACCCTGGACACACCAGTCTGGGGACTCTGGAGTCTAGAAAGAAAAAGAAGCAAGGAGCTTCACCCCAAGCTCTTAGAAATTCTTCAGAAAACCATTTCAGGATCTACTTTCACTGTCTGAGAAAGTAAGGTCCCCATGTCACCTCCTTCATGAAGCCTTTTCTTAACTTCCCTTTTCCCTATGCCTCCAGTGTGTCTAGAACACGCTCTGTCTGTCTCACGTGTCTGTCTCTGGAATTACTCTGTAGGAGCAGATGGAGGACTGACTTCACTGTTGATCCCCTGCTACAGAGCTGCCCTGTCAGCAGGCTGCAGAGGACAGGAGATGTGGCAGAACACAGGAAGGGCTAGCTCAGCTGGGGAATAACCCCTTAGGGCTTAAGGCCCAAGTTACAGGAGTTGGGTCAGTAGGTCCCAAACTTCACTGACTAGCCAGTGCCCCAGGTGATTCTGACAGCAGACAAGTTGAGTAAGGCTGATGGGGGAGATCAAAGATTTTCAAGCAAATAAGTCAAATGTCCTAACTATATGCCAAAGCTGGATGATGAAGAAGGAAAACCAAATAATCGATGCCTTTGAGTTATGGTGTTCGAGAGTACTGAATATACCATGGACTGCCAGAAAAATGAACAAATCTGTTTTGGAAGAAGCACAGCCAGAATGATCCTTAGAAGCAAGGATAGCGAAACTACATCTCACATACTTTGGACACGTCATCAAGAGGGACTAGCTCCTGGAGAACATTATGCTTGGTAAAGTACATGGTCAGCGAGAAAAAGAATCTCAACGAGATGGACTGACACAGTGGCTGCAACCATGGGCTCCAGCATGACAATGATCATGACGATGGCGCAAGTCCTGGCAGTGTTCCGTTCTGTTATACATAGAGTCGCTATGAGTCGGAGCCGACTCGACGGCACTCAACAACAGCATCAATCTGAGGAAAGCCGGATGCCTGGGAAACCAGACAGGAGGCCACTGCAATAGTCCGCAGAGAGCGGCGGCGGCGGGACCCAAAAATGAGAGCAATAGACCCCATCTCTACTCCAAAAGCCCACCTCAGTGTGCCGGTCCGCGGGCCGCCCTCCGGGGCACAACGGATCGGAAATGCGCTTTCTTACCCGCCTCATGCGACTGTTGGACAGCAAGTCGGCGATGCCTTTGGCCGCGTCGTTTTTCTCGGCCACACAGAGGACCTTCCGCACCCCTCGGAAGGCCACTTCCATGGCGGCGCGGGACAAGGCGCGTGCTCTGGCCCGTGGCAGCCACCGGCGCGCGCAGCGGGCGGCAGGAAAAATCATCCCTGAGCTCTGTACATGCTAGGGGAGCCGCGCTGAGGCCAGCCCGCCGCCCGCAGCTAAGGCGACGAGCGCCCCCAGGAGCCACTCGCGTTCCGGCCGCCTCCCCACCAGCCCGCCAGGCAACCGCCGGGCCGGCGGACGAACGCGCCCCCTTCGCCCGCTCGCTACTCTCCTTTCCGGCGGTGCCGCCGGCCTATCTGCTTAGTACGGGGAAGTCGTCACTGCTCGGCCGTCCCGCCCCCGCCGCACGCTTCCGCACCATCTTCCGCGCCTACTCGGAACCCCCCGCGAGCACTTCCGGGTCACGCGGCGCCGACGCCGAGAGTCATGTGACATAAAGATGGCGGCGCCGCGGTAGCGGGTCCCTGGTTGTGGCGTCCAAGGAGCCGCAACGGTTTCTGCCCCCAAGCTGTGGGGGCGGCCCGTAGTCCCGCGTTAGGCACCCTTTCCGGACTCAGCTGTTACTGGCGCGGTGGAGTCAGGGCAGTGCCGGAGACCTCGCTGCAGGTGCCTTGGGCCGGCCGCGCTCGCTGCGGGAGGAGGAGGGTAACCAGCTTCCCCGGTCTTCTGGGCCTGAGGCCTTGGGGCTCATGAAGCCGTCGAGGGCTCCGGAGAAGCTACACCTTTGAGCCGGGTGTGGGAGTTTTGAGTCCTCGAGTGTGTGTGAGGCAGCCTAGGATTCCTGAGGGCTCAAAGGCGGCCACAAGGACTTAGTTTCCTACTCCAGAGGCTCGGCGTCCCCGCGTTGACTACCCTTGCATTCTTTCCCAGACCCTCTCCATGTTCTCTCCTCACATCTGGAAATATGATCAGCGCCCCTGATGTGGTGGCCTTCACCAAAGAGGACGAGTACGAGGAGGAGACTTACAATGAGCCGGCTCTGCCCGAGGAGTACTCGGTGCCGCTGTTCCCTTTCACCAGCCAGGGAGCCAACCCGTGGTCCAAACTGTCCGGGGCCAAGTTCTCGCGGGACTTCATCCTCATTTCTGAGTTCTCCGAGCAAGTGGGACCCCAACCCTTGCTGACCATCCCCAATGACACCAAAGTTTTTGGCACTTTTGATCTCAATTATTTCTCCCTGCGGATCATGTCTGTGGATTACCAGGCCTCGTTCGTGGGCCATCCCCCTGGTTCTGCCTACCCTAAGCTGAACTTCGTGGAGGACTCCAAGGTGGTGCTGGGCGACTCCAAGGAGGGAGCCTTTGCATACGTGCACCACCTTACCCTGTACGACCTGGAGGCCCGTGGCTTCGTGAGGCCCTTTTGCATGGCTTATATCTCAGCAGACCAGCACAAAATCATGCAGCAGTTCCAGGAGCTTTCGGCTGAATTTTCTAAAGCCTCTGAATGCCTGAAGACAGGCAACAGGAAGGCATTTGCTGGGGAACTTGAAAAAAAGCTTAAAGATTTGGATTACACCAGGACAGTGCTGCACACAGAAACAGAGATTCAGAAGAAAGCCAATGACAAAGGCTTTTATTCATCTCAGGCAATTGAGAAAGCCAATGAGCTGGCCAGTGTGGAGAAGTCCATCATTGAACATCAAGACCTGCTGAAACAGATTCGTTCATACCCATATCGGAAGTCGAAGGGGTCTGATTTGAGTGCGGGTGAGGCAGAGCACACGCAGGATCAGGCTGGTCAGGCATCCACTACCTCTAACCCTGATGAGTCTGCTGACACAGAAGTTTACACTTGCAGACCAACCTACACCCCCAAGCTCATCAAAGCAAAATCCACCAAATGTTTTGACAAGAAGCTGAAGACCTTGGAAGAGCTCTGTGACACTGAGTATTTCACTCAGACACTGGCTCAGCTCAGCCACATTGAGCACATGTTCAGAGGAGACCTATGCTACCTTCTGACCAGCCAAATTGACAGAGCCCTTCTAAAGCAACAGCATATAACAAACTTTCTCTTTGAAGATTTTGTGGAGGTTGTTGACAGGATGGTAGAGAAACAAGGTAGCGTGCTCCTTGAGCCCGGTCAAGACAGGCCACCTTCCAGGTCTCTGGAAGAATGTCTGATTCCCAAAGTGTTAATTAGTGTTGGTTCTTACAAGTCCAGCGTGGAGTCTGTGGTGATCAAGATGGAGCAGGAACTTGGAAATGAGGAGTACAAGGAAGCAGAGGTGACAGAAGTGAGCAGTTTTGACTTGCAGGAGAACTTGGACTACCTGGATATGGATATGAAAGGGAGTATCAGCAGTGGTGAAAGCATTGAGGTTCTAGGAACCGAGAAGTCCACCTCTGTGCTATCTAAATCTGACAGCCAGGCCAGCCTCACGGTACCGCTGAGCCCCCAGGTGGTCCGGAGCAAGGCGGTTAGCCAGAGGACCATTAGTGAGGACAGTATTGAAGTCCTCAGCACTTGCCCCTCTGAGGCACTCATCCCTGATGACTTTAAGGCCAGCTACCCAAGTGCCATTAACGAAGAGGAAACATGTGCAGATGACAGTGAGGGAGCCATCCACTTCCAGGCAAGCATCAGCCCCCCGGATCTGGGGGAGGCAGAGGAGAGCAACTTGGAAAACACCCCATCACACACCGACTCCTCTTGCTGTATTGGGAAGGAAAGCGACAACTTGCTGATGCCACTCCCCACTCCTCCCCACAAGCTCTCTGACAATGATGGAGTGGTGAGCATCCCTCCACAAAGCTATAGACAGAAGGACCAGGGCTTCCATGTGGACTTTGCAGTGGAAAATGTCAGCCCTTCCCAAGACAACAGTTCCGAAAGCTTCCCGGCTTATGAGCTGGACCCTAGCTGCCTGCTGGCCAGCCGGGATGTCAGTAAAACCAGCCTGGACAACTATTCAGACTCCACCAGCTATGTGAGCAGCGTGGCCTCCACCAGCTCAGACAGGACTCCCTCTGTGCATCCCCCCGGCTCCTCTTCTGAGAGGCATAAAAAGAGGGCCGGCCAGAATGCCTTAAAATTCATCCGCCAGTATCCCTTTGCCCACCCCGCCATCTACTCGCTGCTCAGCGGGAGGACACTTGTGGTCCTGGGGGAGGATGAGGCCATCGTCAGGAAGCTCGTGACAGCGCTGTCCATCTTTGTCCCCAGTTATGGCTGCTATGCCAAGCCTGTGAAGCACTGGGTTTCCTCCCCTTTGCACATTACGGATTTTCAGAAGTGGAAGCTTATTGGCCTGCAGAGGTAACTGGTTACAGGTGGTAGGGAAGGGCCCTGTCCAGTTAGAGATGGTGGAGGCTTCAAATGCACATCTCTTTGGGTGAGGTGGGCCCAGATTCAGGGACCTGTGGCTTCCAGCTGGGGTTCCCCAGCAACTCACTGTGTTATTGTTGGCAGATCATTCTCCCCTGGCCTTCAGCTTCTGTGTTTGTCATGGGAAGGGCTTGCAGTTCTTAAGTGGTTCCCAACCCTGCTGTATGAGAATTTTTTAAATCACGAATTCCTGGCCACCATCCCCAGAGACTCTGAATCGATTGGGCTGGGGTAAGAAATGAAATTTTTCTATGTACAGCAAAGTTTGGGAGCAAGTGGACTGCAGGTCCTTCCTGTAAACGATTTGCTCCTCAGAGGCTGTGATCTTTCTCTGAGAGGGCAGCTGTCACAGAGGGACGGCAGGGCATCCTCATAGAGGGCAGCCGTCACAGAGGGCAGCTGTCACAGAGGGATGGCAGGGCGTCCTCGGAGAGGGCAGCTGTCACAGAGGGATGGCAGGGCATCTTCAGAGGAGGCAGCTATCCCAGAGAGACGGCAGGGTGTCCTCAGGGCAGCTGTCACATAGGGACGGCAGGGTGTCCTCTGGCCCTCGCTGTTCTGTTTGCCCGAGGAGCCTGTCTGAATAAGGAAATGCCGTGACCAGTCCCTTCTTCCGCTCTCTGAGTATGTTAGGTTTCATCTCCCCATGCTACTGATATCTGCTTTGAGAGATTCCTTTTGTGTTTCCAAATACTGCTCAACGAGTTAAGCCTTGCTAAGGGGCACTTTCCCTCTGTGTATTCACCGTGTTCAGTTTCCTCATTTTGTGGCCCTGAACGAGGCACTTCCCTTCTCTGAGCCCCATATTCCTTGTTTGTAAAAGAAAGCCGTTGAACTAGGTGATCATTAAGGTCTCTCCTGACTTTGTTTTCCTCACATTACGTGGAAAGGGTCAAATGAATTTCTTCAAGACCTTAATCAACAGTTAGGAATTCTTCTAATATTCCTACTTTCTCATTAATCCTGAAGATTAATGAGGTGTATTATCTCCTGTGGAACTCCCCTGGAGCTTTCCCTAGCCCTTGCTGAGTTAGGTTTTACCTGGGGTAGTCGTGTCTGATTTAAGCCAATGCATTACCCTATCAGGGCTTGTTGAGAATCTACTGAAGGTCATGTGGGTGCTGGGCCACCAGAGAGGGTGTGTTCTGGTCCCAGCTCTAACACCAGTTCATTCACGGGGTACATTCTGGCATGTCGCCCCAGCACTGTAGGCTTCAGTTGCTCTGTAGGAAGTAAGAGGCTTGGGTCTTTGAGTGATCATTTCTCAAATATTTACTGAGGTCTGCTGAGTGCCAGGCACTGTACTTAGTGCCAGAATTACAAGGTGAGTTAATCATGGCAGTGGTGACAGGAAGAGCGTGGCCTCCAGGATCAGCCCCAACCCAGCCCCGTCACTGCTGTGGGACCTGGAGTCGGCACCTTGGCCTGTCTGAGGCTGTTTGCTCAGCTGCAGCTGGAGCTGAGGAGATCTACCCTGTAATAAAGTCTGTTGAAGGGCCTCTTGCATCTGACCCCTACTGACTGGTCTCCTCTGAGATCCAAGTAGGGGACGCAGGCCAGTTGCACAGAGGCTGCATGTGGTTCTCACCCACCAGCCTTCAGAGAGTAGCCTGGAAAACAGATTTTTTAAACATTCTTTCCTGCAAAAGCCAGAGGTCCAGTGAATTGAGATCTTTGCAAAGAATCCCAAGTGGGAGAGTGAGTGATTATTTCTCTGGTTAAATTTCCCTTCTCAAACCCGAGTGTGCTCCGGTATTAGGAACTGGGGATGTCTGCCTCCAGAGGGTCCTGTTCAGGCATGGGGGCGATGGATCGGGGTCCCTGGGGAACATGTCACTGAGGATCAGCTGAGGGGCCAGAAGTAGAGTAGGCATTGCACTTGCTGCAGCTCCCCTGCCAGTGCAGTGCAGAGAAACCCCAGGGGGAGGTGAGCAGTGGAGGGGAAGCATCACGAGGTTAAAGTCCGTGGCAGTGTGGCCTGCCCATTAGAGAGGGGGCAGGGGGTGCTGTGAGCTCCAGCCCTGGGCTGCTCCAGCAGCTGTGCGAATGTGGCCCAGTCGTCTCGCTCCTGCATTCACCGGATCCTGTGGTGCCTCTGTAGGTGGAGCCTGCAGCACCCACCTCCTGGAGTTGTTGAGAGGGCTCACATATGTGCTATCTATAGCCTGGTGCAGATAAGGGTGCTGAGTCAGTGTAGAGCCATGGGCGACTTTTAGGGATGCCGATAGGGCCCTGTTTTGCTGTGCTCTCAGATGCCCGGCCTGTGCAGGTCTCTGCCTCCCACCTCTGGGACCTTGAGCTTGTGCTTTCCTGGATCTGAAATGCCTTCTCCCTCTCCCAGAGCCCACCCTGCTTTCAAGGCCTACCTCCAGTGCCAGCTCCTCCATGACCCCCCTTTGATTTTCTCAAGGTGTCTCAGGAGACCTTGGCCATGTCCCTCTTCCCATCAGGGTACTTGCATGCAGCTCTCTTCCCAACCACACTGAGCTTGCTCAGGACAAGAATTCCAGGGTCCTTTTTATTCCATTCACAGCCCCCAGGTCAGTGCCTGGTATATAGCAGGTGTTCAGTAATGATTATTAAATATTTGAAAAGATAATAAAACCCAAAAGGAAAAAATGTTGTGAGACTATTTTGGCTCCAAGTTACTGTCAACTCTTTTAAAAGATACGTTATACCTAACACAAGCTCTTAAATTTCTGAGGTGTGATAGTCTGTGCAATCTGGTCAGCCAGCCATTTGCCAGACTGTACAGGGTAATCCCAGCTCTGGAAAACTGATCTAGAGGAGGCTTGTTAAGAACCAGCTTACTGAGGCTGACCACATCAACTTTCTCTTCTCGTGGAACTATGCTTCCTGCCCGTACTAGGCAGTGGGGGCCATTAGGCCAAGGCAGACTCAACCCTGGTGCTCCATGGAGAGACAGGTAAGCAGCAGTGCCTACCCTGGGAAGTGTCAGGCTATGAGTAGTAATAGTGGCAACCACAGCTAGCATTTAGCTGCTACTGAGGGCCAGACACTTCTCTCACCACAACTCATTTAATCCCAGCAGCATCCCCATGAGGTAGGTTCTGTTACCTCCATCTTGTAGATGAGGCTCTGAGAGGTTCAAGAATGTGACCAAGGTCACACAGCAAGGAAGCAGAGGTGCACACAAGGGGGGCATTTATTCCAGATTGAGGGATCAGGGAAGGCTGAAAAAGTTCTTATTGACCAACTGGTATAAACCAAGTACAAAAGGGAAGAAGGGCATTCCAGGCAAAGTAAACAGTTCAGTGATTTGGGGGCCCTGCAGAAGGCTGGCCGTGGCTCAAAGGTGGGTCCATGTGGGGAGGTAATGGATGAGGCCTCAGAAGCTGGCAGGAGTCAGTCCGGGAAGGGCTTGTGGGCTATGCCAAGGTGTTCAGCCACCATCATGAGGGTGGTGAGGAGCCATAGAACAGTGTGATAATCAGATTTGTATTCCAGAAAGAGCCAATAAGTGCTGGCTGGGCGGAGCTGGCCTGGAGTCAGAATGCTCACACCTCCCAGGCTCAGCCTCCGTCTTCCTGCACTTCTCTTCCTGCTGACCTTTGCCTGTCTGTTTCAGAGTGGCCTCTCCTGCCAGCGCTGGCACCCTCCAGGCCTTGAGCCGCTATAGCCGCTATACGAGCATCCTGGATCTGGATAACAAGACCCTGCGTTGCCCCATGTACAGAGGTACCCTTGTGCCCCGGCTGGCAGACCATCGCACCCAAATCAAGCGGGGCAGCACTTACTACATGCACGTCCAGAGCATGCTCACCCAGCTCTGTTCCAAGGCCTTCCTCTACACCTTCTGCCACCACCTGCATCTGCCTGCGCACAACCGGGAAACACAGGAACTGGTGGCCAGTCGCCAGGTGAGCTTCCTGAAGCTGAACCTGGGTCTGGTGAATGAGGATGTCAAGGTGGTCCAGTACCTGGCCGAGCTGCTAAAGCTGCAGTACATGCAGGAGTCTCCTGGGACCAGCCACCCCGTGCTCAGGTTTGACTATGTCCCCAGCTTTTTGTATAAAATCTGAGATTGGTCCCAGCTACTGTGACAAAGACCTCTGACTCAGGGCAGAGGGGTTTAGGGGGGAGGTGGTTGGCATGACCAAGCAGTTGTCTAAGCTTGACTGTTTAGACTTGTGTTGTCGGTGGGAAGGAAATCAAGGTGGCCACCATGACTGATGACTCTGGGCAGCTTGAGTGTTGAGCATGGGCAGAGATGAGAGGCTGGGTCTCTCGGAAGGCATCTGGAGGGGCAATAACAGCCCCTCCTGGTGCCAGGTACAGAATGGCCCAAGATTGGGAGTGGCTCCTGTCTTCCCAAGGACTGGCAGCCAGGGCAGAAGAGCCAGCGTCCCTCAGGTGGGTGGGGAAGAGCGGGAGACCAGAGCCTAGGTGGACGGAGCACACAGCCACATTCAGCACTTGTTGACCCAGGACGACAAAACACACTTGGCCTCATTCAGACCCAGCTGGAGGCCCCTGAACAAGTGAGGAGGAGGGGCAGGCGCACCACCAGCTTCCTGGGCCCCAAGGCTGCAGAGGACAAGAGAGAGAGCACCCTTACCCTCGCTGCCTCACCCAGGGAGACATGCTGGTACACTGTCAGTAGAAATGACTGCAGGAGCTGAGCTGCTGGTCCCTGCTGGGAAAGGCACCACTCGGAGGTAGACAGATACCCAGTACACAGGGTGGGGCTGGCTTGCCCGTGCAGTCACCACTGTGCTCTCCTGGGGACAGCCCACTGCCTTTTCTGGACAGATCGAGCCATCGTTTTTCTCCTGAGAAAGGTCTGCAGAAATGTTCAGATTCAGCAGAAGTCATGTTCCCCCTCCAATGCAGTCCCCTCACCCCATCAACCCTTTGCAACCATGGTACTACCTCGTACGGGGTCTTGTTGACAAGGTGGCAGCAGCATTCTGTCTGCCTGGCCAATGGGGTATGAGCCCACCCAGCAGCAGTAATCTTGGGAGGGGTTTCCTGCAGAAGCCAGGCTCCTCTCCATGCTTCTACTGCCCTCCCCCCCGAGTCCCACCTCCACAGAAGGCGTTTTGAGACTGAAAAAAGGAAAAGCCTCTGTTCATCTACCCCACCGCCTCCCACCCTGACCACCACCCCCGCAGGCCCCCTCCTCCCTGGGGCTTAAGGAAAAGTTTCCTGCAAGAAGAATTTACACCTTTTTTCAGAAACTGTTTTTCCCCACAAGTAGGAATACTCTGGATGTTACTGCTTCTTTTTAATTTGTTCCAAGAAAAAGGTGGTCACAGGGGCCTGAATCAGCCACAGCGGTTGCTCCTGGGCACTCGTACATATATGCACAGACTAGGCACTGCCTTTAGTGTTGCTTGGGTCCTGCTGCTGACACCCAGCCCCACTGTCAGCTTTGGGAGCACCGTTGAGGTCACTGAGGGCAGCCACACAGGACCAGGGAGGGTTTGCCTCCCAGCGCCCTGTGATCCTCCGTCACACAGGTGTCTGCACAGAAGGAGCGTGCCTGCTGGCACCCCCTCTCCCCTCAGAGGGCTGTGGCTTTGCACATGAGGCTTCGACCAAGACCCTTTTGTGGCGGATGGCGTTGCCCACGCCTCATCAGTTTCTTTGTACCTGTGCCTGCGCTGTGCATTTTCAGAGACAGAAGTTGCCAGCAATGTCTTGGCAGTTTTTAAATGTGAAGTATCCATTGTTTGCACGTGAAGAAGGCTGCATAGAAAGCCAGTTCTTCTGTCTCCCTCTGCCTGTCTCCACGCCCCCTCCCTGGTGTTTTAAGTGCTGCTTCATTTTCTAACTGGGTGGTTAACAGCTGTCTACTTAGGCATCCAAGGTTGCAGCAGCGCAGTATTTTGTCTTAAAGGGAAGAAAGGTCTGTGGCGCCCAAATGACAAGAAAATGGACAGGTGTTCATTGATACTGCCGCTGCTGTTTTGTCCCTGTGTTTTTACACTAGTGTGGAAACCTGCAGTTAATGCTGCTTCTCACTTGGGAAGCTGGTCGAGGCAGCAGGTCAGTTTCTGGCAGATGCTGAATCGCAAGAGCAATTGGCCTTCTAGAAGCTGAAGCAATGCATTACACTGATCTTAAGTAGAAGTCCGCTTCAGTGGGTATTTGCTTGGAGGCTTAGCCTCGAGGACGGTTCAGAAGGTTCTCAGGACTCTCAGGCAAAAGACCAGTCAGGGTGACAGAGCCACGTCTCCTGGGTGGAGCCAGCTACAGAAGGAGCAAACCGGGAGCAGCTCACTCAAACTGTTTGCTCTCAGAAGTGAAGGTGGTGTCACTGAATAGTGGCTGAACTCCAGGACTGAAATTTTGGTTAGGGTACCTTTTCAGAGTGGCAGTTTCAAAGGATTACTTGATGCAGAGTATGCTAGTCCTTAAAGGGATATTGAAGGTACTAGACCTGAGTCATAGTTGAGGCAGAGATGTCTGATACTCTGACGCTCTGCGCCCTCCCAGCCCTGCTCCACTTTGGAAAACTTGAACCTACTAGAAAAGTCTTGTACTTATGGCTGTTGGTGGTGGGGAGACCTATGCAATGGGGCTAATCTCTTGAAGAATTTTCATTTGAGGTTTTTGCTTTAGTAATAGGTTAATGAGTTTTATAAACCATCTAAAAACACCACTTCCAGAAAATAGGTATTAGTGCCCCTAATGACTTCTTCAGTCATAGGTATCATGTTGAAGGCCCAGGCATTGAAGCTTTATTCTTGTCTGAGGTCTGTTTCAGCTTCACCTATAAGCCATTACCACTTCCCCAACCCCCTTTTTATAAAAACAGCCCAAGTTAAAAACCTGATCAGGCCAGCAGTATGCACTAATGGTTTTCAGAAGCCCCATTTTAGAGAACTGAAGGCCTTTTCTGGCCTTTGTGACGTGTGTGACACTGGCCTGAGCTTCTGCCTCACCTGTTCCCCTAGGAGCCTCACTCCCATGGTGGAAATTTAGGATTTTAGCAGTTGTGACTTCTCCATAGTTTACCACAAGGCTGGCAGTTACACGCATTGCACAGGCCTTAGGAATGGCCCACGGCAGCTCACCTGCCATCCCCACCTAGCCTGTAATTTCTGTTTCAAAGCATTGCTGTGTCCAAAGCACTGTCAACTCAACCCCAAACAAATTACATCTCAAAATCCCAGAGAGGCCTGTGGACGCCCCCCAGCACCCGGCTGGGGCTGCTGCAGCTCCCGCAGTGTTGCTCAAGGCAAAGAGCTCTCTGCTCGCTGGACATCTTACATGCAGTGACTGCCCACGTCCTATCCATGTGGAACGCACACTCCCCTCCCCCAGCCCCAGCGTTGCATGTCCAGCCAGCTTCTAGTGTCACGCCGTCGTCTGTCTGCAGGACTGGCAGCACAGTCTCAAGCTGATGGAGAATTCATGGTGGGCATGTCTAGCATGGGATGAACTGGCTCCCTTGGGGAGCAATCAGGCATCTCCTCCTTTGCCTCCCGCCTCCCTCAGGCAAACCAGTCCGCTGTCTGGCTTTTCCCCACCACTGTGATAGAAAGTGGTAAAACTGGGATCTTTACAGACCTCAAAAGCAAAGAGCCCTGGATTTCTACTTCTAGCTGGAAAGCAAAGAACTGATAACGTCTGGCACCAGACATTCTCCTGGGCTCTCTCCTTGGGGCCATCTCATATAGTCTGGTTCTGTCAGATAAGGTTTGGTTCAAGCTACAGGAAGGCAAACGATGAAGGTAATGGAAGGAACACTTAGCAAACCCACCTGTAGGCATGGGGCCTGGGCTTGCTGGGAGTCAGTTGTTCCACCCAATATGAAGGAGATGAACTCGGTCCTGTGTAGTAGGGGGCCTTGGATACATCCATTTACCCTCAGTTGGGGAGGAGTCCCAAAATTACATGTTTCAGCAGCAAAACGGCTCCCAAGTGGAGGCCGAAAACAGAGCCTGGGACCACATCCAGCACACTGGGTGACTGCAGCACCTGCGCCGGCCCCACTTGAGCGAGCACCAACAGCAGCTAGGCCCAGGCTGCAGGGAGTGCCAGGAAGGCAGGGCCGCAGGGTACCCCTGCTGCCGCTCAGTGCACTGGGTCAGTGGACACACAGGCTCAGTTGAGATAAATGCTGCCTTCAAGGTGGCAGTGAAAAGCAGTCTGTGGTGAATTCCTGTTATTTTTTAAGAAAGCTATTTTATTACTGCATGTTCCCCTGTCTGTTTGTGACTGTCACCATGCAAGCAGCAGCTCCCACAAGTGGCTGATGGAATCGTTCAGCTGACGTGTGGTACCATTTTATCGGTGTTGCTGAACAAGAGTTCAACCAGAGTAAATGCCAAATAGTATGAGAAGTGTACTTTTTAAGAAAATTAATTTATTTGAGTTCAGATATTTTTGAAATAAAAAAAATTGGTTGTATTTTTAAAGGTACAATTCCTGTAGACATTCTGTGGTTAAAAACTTACTGTGCTTATTAGAAATGGTCATCCAAGTTTTGCACTTCAGCTTTGTGAGAAATAAAGTTTGTTTGGGAAGGTGATGTTTGGTGCCTAATTACAGGAGGGAGCTAGCTCTGGGGCTGCTGACTGCCTCTCAGACCTGTGATTGTGGGGAGGGGCTTTCTGGAGGGGATGGTACTGGGGCACACTGGTGCTCTCCCACCAGCCCCAGGTGTGGAGGGCAAAGGATACCTCAGACACAGCACCCTCTCAGCTGCTGACAGCAGCCCTGCCACCTCTTGGGGGGGTGCCTCGTGTGGCCTGTCTAACTTCGGTTCTGGTTTAAAGCACACAACAGCAGTGTCTGAAGAACTTTCTTTAGGATGGTCAAAATTCAGCTTTCCTTTTGGCACCCCACCAGGTAACAAAACATTAACAGTGGGCAGCTTTTAGAAGCTATTAGCTTTGGGTTTGCTGTCTGCCACAGCAGGTTAGGAGAAAGCCCAGTGACTATCAGAAGGATAAGTACAATTACTGGAGTCTAATAGTTTTGCCCTATACCACTGTCCATCCAAATGAATTAAGGCTAAATGGCTAAACAGTATTTCATTTGTCCAGAGGAATTAGGTGTAGCTGTTTGAGAAAGTAAAAGTTCAGATCGAACGCTTAACCTGTCACAGAGTACTAACAATGGGCTCTAAACACATTTTGATTAGTGAAGACACATGAAGAAGGTTCAAAATGGAACCCCTCCAAGGGCACAAAGAGGCGAACACGGTCCCCAGTAGGGCAGCTCTTCTCTGGCCCTGAGCAAGTGGCTCCTTGGCAGTGCCTGCCCCCCCGGCTCTGTGCTGCTCGGGGGTGGGTAGGCAGCCCCTTCAGAAGTCAGGCAGGCCAGGCAGAGGGAAGAGGGAAGCAAAGTTCTCCACATCCTCCCGGAGAGCCCTGATGGCAGTCTGGTGCTTCTCATCGCCTGCTAGCTTCTCCTTGAATTCCTTCAAGGTAGCCTTGGCACCGATGTCCTTCTGAATCTGCAGTGTCAGCTCTATCCCTGTGTAGCAAGACACAAATGAGCATCTGGCTAGCAGTAGGGTGTGGCTCTGCTGAGGCCACAGGCCACAAAGTGGGAGAAAAGCATGGTTCATGCCCTATGCTAGACTAGGGGGGAAGACAAGGGCCTGAGTCCAAAGCACAATTGTCAAAATGTCCCCCACAGCTGGTGAGTGTAATACACTCAAAGATACTAACATTTACCTCAGCAGGGATTCTTACAGGCACTCTTCCTTGGGCAGACATCAGGAAATGTATAAGCCTCTAAGGATGGCTTGCTGAATGATTTTTGCTGTCTCCTGTACCCAACAAACACTTGGCCTGGAGACAGCAATGTCCCTCAGTGGCTGTTTCTGCACCACCCATGGTCACAATTAGAGCCTTCAGGTACCCAATAAAATGTGGCAAACTCCCAAATTTTATCCTTACCTCTGTGGATAAAGTGGGCTACTTGGTGGAAGTCTTCTTCCAAGAATCCTCGGGATGTCAGTGCTGGGGTCCCCAGTCTTAGTCCACTGGGCCGCAGTGCACTTTTGTCACCTTTGAGATAAATGGGATTCTGTCCCTAACCCACACCCAACTCGCCACTCAGCATTTACAGAGTATGCTTGGGCAAGAGCTGGCTCGAGGGTACTGGCTTGACCTAGCAAGAATAGTACCACTGACCCAAAAACTAGGGGCAGGGCCCAAGGCATCACAGACGGGGGGAGAGAAGTGCGTTTTGGTCCGTCATTTTTAAACAGCAAAGTCATCTCCTGTGACGTGGCCCTTGCTCTGAAAACGAGGCTAACATCTGGCAGGGCCTGGGATGTATCTCCAACTGCTGGGGTGAGGGCTGAGTCTGCAGGAGAGGCTGGAAGACAGCCTGGATTCAGTCCCCATCCAGAATGGTGTATCAGACCCCTCAGATCACCTTATGTCTCCCTGAGGCGAAGTATCTTGGCCCAGAAAAAAGGCAGACAGGTGATGAAAGGAAGGCCAAGGATTCTCACCTGGGCAGGTGTTCTTGTTACAGGCAATAGAACAGGCTTCTAGCACCTTCTCAGCCCTTCCACCATCAGTGCCTTTGGAACGGAGATCCACAAGGATCAAATGGTTGTCAGAACCACCTGAAAACAAAGTTGGACATGCAGAAAATGCAGAAGGCTGACTCTGCCTGGTGAAGAAGTACCTAAGAAGCACGGGCAGGGAGCGATGGAGGCTGCAGCAGATGAGGTGAAGGGAGTGAGCATACCCACCACATGCTCTCCAAGATTTTAATCCCCTGCTAGAAAAAAGGAGGCAGTGGTGATTCAGTGGTAGAATTCTCAGGGAGACCTGGGTTTCATTCCTGGTCAATGTGCAAGCCACCATCCATCTGTTGTGGAGGCTTTGGTGTTGCTATCATGCTGAATGGGTTTCAACGGAGCTTTCAACCTAAGATGGACTAGAAAGAAAGGCCTGGTGATCTACTTCCAAAAATCAGCCAGTGAAAACCCTACAGATTATAATGGTCTGATCTGCAACCAATCATGGAGATGGCACAGGACAAGGCAGCATTTCTTTCAATTGTGCATGGGGTCTCCATGAGTCAGAGGCTGACTCAATAGCGGCTAATAACAGCAGCTAAAGAAAAGATGCCCCAGGAGCTAAGAATTTGAAAGGACACAGTAAAACAAGGTAATCAATCATACAGAGGAAGGATGAAGCTGATGGGTAAAATGTCCACTCTAGTGACACAGAGGACCAGAGGGCCTGACAGTTTGCTCAGCGTCCTTTGTGGTTTGTTTTCTCCTAGACAGATTACAATTGGCCATTTCCTGTGTCTCGGAAATCTGTCAGAGGCCACCTCTGTGCCTGGTCAGGGGAGCATGCAGGTGGTGCAGCAGCCACGCTCGCCTGGCTAGCACTGTCACATACTTCACCCCTCCCCCGGTGAAGTGGACAGATGATGCTACGGAGGCTAAGAGACCTTGGTGGAACTGGTCCACGGTCATGCAGGGGTCCAACCACACTTTGGCCTGTTTTCCAAGCCCCTGGATCTTTCCACTTTGAACTGTTGTTATACCAGGCATCTTGAACAGGTGACAGTGGTGCTCTTGCTTGGCCACTGGGGTGTGTTTCAGGGATGACCAAGATGCAGCTGACTCTAATCAATAGCTTTGCTCTGTAGCCTCGGGGCGCAGAGTGTAAGTCTCAGCTTTGCTGCATAGCTACAGTCAGGGAGCTCAACATTTTTGAGCCTCCGATGCCCATTTGCAAAACAGACCAGTAGTTCACGAGGTTGTCAGGAAGCCTAAATAAGATACTGTGTATTGTCCTTGGCACGGTGCTGGCACTCACAAATGTGGGCTGCTGTTATTGCCACTGTTACCTGCTTTGTTGCACTGGGCCATGTCTGCAGGGAACAAGAAAAAGACAGTGACCAGAGTGAAAGCAGGCCTGGGAGGCCACACAGGTGGGAGACCTTCTCCCCCAAGTCACCACCGGGCTGCCAAGGCTGTTATTGGATGCCTGGGGCCGGAGGGAGTTTGGCTTACATCCTAGTAACTCAAAGTGTGGTCCCCAGACCACCAGCATCAGCATCACCTGGCATCTGGTTAGAAATGCAGAGACTTGGGTCCCCCAACCCAGACCTAGAGAATCAGAACCCGCATTTTAACCAGAGCCCAGGTGACTCGTGTGCACGTCCAAGCTTGCGCAACCGCAACACTGACCTCACCCTCAGGAGGAGACCCTTCCATGGGAAGGTGTGAGGCATTTCTCTATAGAAAGGCACCACAGCCAGGCCTTGTTCCAAATCCCAGCCCTGCCACATACTAGCTGTGTGGCCTTTAGCCTTCTCTCAACCTAAGCCCCTTATGTCATACATAAGCACGTGCCCATCTTTCAGAGCCAGGTAACAAACACCAGCTACCATGACCGTCATCATGGCACATGGAGAAGGTGTCTGGCACTGTGAGAAAGGGGGAGACCGGACAGGAGGCCCTCCAGCCTGAGGGTGTGCTGACTTCTGGGGTGGTCCCAAGCCCTCACCCAGCTACAGTGGCAGAAACCGGTTGACTGCCCCATTGGCCACCCCATACTGGGATAAGTGGGGTGCCAGGCTTAATGCCCCCACAAGGAAGGGCACCTGTGGACCGGCCACATGGCACAACATTGCTTCTGTGCGTACCTGTCACTATGCTGTAGCCCAGCTCCGTTAGGGCCTGGGACAGGGCCTTGCAGTTGGCCACCACCTGGTGCTGATAAGCTATGAACTCCGGAGTCATGGCTTGCTTCAGGGCCACAGCAACCCCTGGGTGGGAGGAGAGAACGTTTCAGAAAACAGGGCAGGATCAACAGGAAAAAATCTGTTTCTATGTGAGCCGCCTTATTTTTCAGTGTCACCAAAGGGAGGTGGATTACATTTGTTTTCTCACAAAATGGTAATTTTTCTAATTCTACAATTACCTGGCTAAATTTCCAGCCCTTTATTGGAGAAGATTCTTTCTGAGGAACTGCCTTTTTTTTTTTTTTTAATGTGCTCTTCTCAATCCCCCATTTTTTAATTTTGTGGTCAAATAGATATAACAACAACAACAAAAAAGTGGCCATTTCAACTATTTTTAAGTGTACAATTCAGTGACATTACTTACATTCACCATTTTGGGCAACTATCACCACTCTGTATTTCCAAAACCTTTTCATCACCCCAAAGAGAAATTCAGTGCTCCTTAGGCAATAACCCCCACCCCCCCCACCCCTAGTAACCACCAATCAACTTTGGTCTCTACACATTAGCTTGTTCTGGATATTTCATTTAAGTGGGATCATATACTATTTGTCCTTTTACGTGTGACTTACTTCACTAAACATAATGCAGTGGCATGTATGAGAACTTCGTTTCTCTTCACGGCTGCGTAATATTCCACTGAATAGACAGACCACATTTTGTTTCTCCCTTCATCAGCTGATGGGCACAGGGGGTGTGTCTACCTCTGGATACCGTGAACAGTGCTGCTGTGAACAATGGTGTAGCGGAACTGCTTGTGAGGTAACTTTTTCCCTAAGCATGGAAGCTTAGTGCTACTAAGATTACCGCAGAAAAAGCTGTTCTTGGACAAAATGAGTGTTACTACTCAGCTGCCCAAAGGCAGATTTTATGCCCGATCATGCAGCTGTCTTAGAGTCCATGGCCCCATTCTACTCTGCACCATTCAAGCCACCTCCAGAATCCTGGGTCAACTGTGAGTGCTGCTCAGGGAGACAGAAAACTGGAGGGTGATGGGAAAGTCAGTGCCTGAGGCCTGGCACAGATGGCCCCACTCTGTGTTCGTGGGCCTGAACACCCTACCCCCAAGGCTGAAGAAATGTGAAAATGCCCCGTGCTCCCAGACTTCTCTCCACCTGCTCACACTTCAAATTCCCTTCTTTGCTGCTTTCCCCAGTTCCCTCTTTTTAAACACTAGTGTTTCCCTAGAGAAAGGTCACACATTTGTCACTGCTCCTCAGATGAATACGTTTCGTCACTTGCTTTCTCCCAAAGAAGATATGGCATAACTCCGAGACAGAGCATTTCCTAACCAATCGCAGTAAGAAAGGAGACTATTTAACGAGACCTCCAGTTGTCAGTGGAGACAGACCTGGGAGTCAGTGATGTGGGAGGAGACACCCATCAGGGGGAAGTGCCTTGTCTGAGAGCCTGCTCCGTTGCAGACGAGCTCTCACATCCCTATCTGCACCTTCTCGTGGTCATGTTCCTTCTACACACTTTAAGGCCCCTGCCCTGACCTTAGCCTTGCCCAATGGTGACCACATGTGAGGAGTGGCTGTCACCTCTCTCTAGTCCCTACCTTCCACCAGTCACAACTATGTCCCTCTTCCCTGTTGGCAGCTCCTGGGTAGAGATATTCCTGCCACACACTTTGAATAGAAGGTGAGACAGAAATTAAGGGGCACAGAATGAGCCGAGGGTATGAGAACCACCAGAAGGCACCATGGCCATCGGCCTGAAGGTGCATTTTACCAGCAATGGCGTGGTTGTGGGGACCTCCCTGGAGGCCCGGGAAGACGGCAGCATTGATGAGCGACTCCAGGTTGTACAGAATCTCTTTGCCAGTCTTGGGGTCCACACTGCGCACTCCTGGGTGAAGAAAAACATCAGAATGGAACCACATGGGCTGTCCCGTGTTCTTCCTTACTTGGACTCAAGCCCAGACTGGTTCCAGCTCCCAAGAGAGCAGAGGTGGGGAGGGGTACACAGCCTCCCTGTGACTGGGAGAACTGGTTCCCAGCGCTGCAGAGCAGAGGGCCCTTCCCTTCCTGACCAGTGTCCTCACACTTGGGAATGAGGTGTTAGGGATGACTCGTAGGAACATTGGTCTCAGCTGGACATCTGTTTGCCCTGACAGCACCTCTTTTTAACAACACACAGCTGTAGTGAGGCTTTAGGAAAGTAAATGGCAAAGTGTCCCTCCCTGAGACTGGAACAGACTATGCCTTGGGTATATCTCCCCAAAAAAGGAGTGTCCAAGACGGTCACCTCCAAGATGATGACTTTGAAGGGGACAACAGTTATCGGGCTAGATAAGGGGAATAAGGTTCCTTTCTGTTAGTAATAATGAGAAACAACAACTACCAGTAACATCTATCTAGTGCTCCTTGTGAGCCAGCAACTGCTCTAAGCATTTTATAGCAGCCGCTGGAAGAGAAAGGGGCTATTATGATATTATTACACTCCCCGTCTGGAGATGAGGAAATGTGGTGGAGAGAGGACACACCACGGCCCTAGAACACTGGCCAAGCAAGGCCCAGGGTGAGTCACCTGGGCAGTCTGGCCCCAAATGGGCTCCACTCATGACACCCACACATAGTGGAAAAGGCAGAATCCTCCCAGGCATGTGGGAAGAGCCACCTGCCTTAGAAATGGGTCATCAGAGGTGTGAAGGCAGCAGGACCCTGAGAAGCAGAAATAGGCAAGTGGAAGAGTCTAGCAATGGGAGCTGCGCAGAGATAAGAGTGATCCGTTACTACAGGGCTTGTTTCTCTTCTGACTCAGGTTCATTCATAAGTTCTCACCACGGGCTGAATGAGGACCTGATTACTAGCTCGGTCTTTCCAGGGTGAGATTCCCCAATTAAGCGGGGCGTCTAGATGTGGGCTATAAATATTCCACAACTGGAAGAGAAATTCCTCACTAAAATTACTAAACTGGAATAATGGTTTTTACATCAGTGCCTTACAGTTTGGTTACTGTGAGTCTTTTTTTGGAGAAACATGCTAGAGCACAGTGAATTCACCAAGATGATGGCTGTATGGCAGGCGGTGCCCATTCAAACACCATTCAAACACCACCTGCCTCTCGTGGCAAAGATTAGCTAAGACAAGGGGCAAGAGTACAGACACACAACGGTGCCAGTTCACTTCCTCTTTTCCTTGGACTCAGTCACACAAGGAACGATAGGAGAGCTGCCGCTCGGGATTCCTCCTCCAGTCCTTTCTGCAAAGCCGCCATTGTTCCTTCCCCAGATAGCTCTTCAAAGGATCCAAGGTCAGAGCTCGTTCCAGTTCCTTAAACCAAATCTAAATCCCCCAGGAGAAACACAAACTACTCCCGTGTGCCCAGACCCTCGGGAAGCAAACCTTTCCTGTAGAAGATCATGCCAGCCCGGCAGCCTCGCAGAGTCTTGTGGGTGGTGGTGGACACCACGTGGCAGTATTCAAAAGGGGAGGGCACCACGCCAGCTGCCACCAGCCCACTGATGTGTGCCATGTCTGCCATGAGATACGCCCCGTTATCATCGGCAATCTTCCTCAGACGGGAGTAGTCCAGGTTTCGGGAGTAGCAGCTGACACCTGGGAGGGGACAGTGACACTGTCACGTCAGAGAAGGCCCTAGCAGCGGGGCCAGGTGAACTGCAGATGAACAGGCGGATACCAGATGTGCAGATTCAAGAGCCTAGCACTGCCCTCTGCTGCCCAAGACCTCTGAGAACAAAAATGGAGAAGTGCTAAAGGCAATGACACTGACCAGCCCTTGAGTGTCACGGTGATCAGGGCGGCTCCCACTAGGTTACCACCCCCAATTAGTTATTCCCCTGGTACTGACATCAGCATGCACACACATTTGTCCTTTCGGCTGTTACTCCACACCTGAATTTCTAAGGTACTTTACATGGGGTGTGGCTCCCGCTGAAAAAAACAATACTTAGACCAAGAAACACTGCTACCCAGGGCAGAAACGACAATAAGCTACAGGGTGGGAAGCTACAGGTCAAAGGCACATGGGATCTGCTGACAACTAAGGCTGCCTTCAGCCCAGCGAGTCACCTGCAATGATCAGCTTTGGGTGGAAAAGGCGGGCATTCTGCTCCAGCTGGTCATAGTTGATATATCCAGTGTCGGGGTTCACCTGTGGGAGGCAAGACGGTGGCTCAGCCTTCTCCCTCTGGCCACCCTGTGCCCACTCTTCTTGAACTTGAGCCAGCTGTCAAGGTTACAATGGCTTCTTCCGAGTCCTCGGGTGGTGCCAACAGTTAACATGCTTGGCTGCTAAACAGAAGGCTCGAGGTTTGAGCCCACCCAGAGATGCCTCAGAAGAAAGGTCCGGTGACCTAGTTCTGAAAAAGCAGCCCGTGAAAACCCTATGGAGCACAGCTCTACTCTGACACACGTGGCTCACCGTGAGTTGGGCTGGACTAGACAGCTGGTTACTATGGCTACATGGTCCAAAGCCCATCTTCAAGATGAGTTTTGGCCAATTATGATATCTGGAACTGAAACACCTAGCCCTTCAATGAGAAGAAATGAACTATCACTTGCACACCAAAGAGCACACGCACCCTTACAAGAACTGAGACAGAGGCTAAGTAAAAATCAAATGATCAACAGACTGCAACAGACATCTGAAAGTGGAAACCAGCACCCATCAGTCAACAATACTGTGTCCGCTATTCACCAGACTGAGAGGCTCTGGTGCCTTCTGTTCATGGCGGGAAAGACAGCACACCCCAGGAACGGCACGTCTGACAATGAACAATGCAGGCAGCAGGCTTCTGACGTGATGCAGTTACCTTGTGCACTGCCTGGGTGCCGAATACGCACGAACCTCTTCTCTGCCGTCCTTAAACCTGCATGGAGAAACCACCATGCCTCCCAGGAGCCCTCAAATTCTATCATGCATTTTTAAATCGTGTTGTTTCTATGGACAGGGCCCCAGGCAGCCCTGGGCACTGGTTTTGACAGTTGTTGTTTGTTACAGTTAATTCTGACTCATGGCAACCCCACGTGTCACAGCAGAGCTCCACAGGGTTGTTAAGGCTGTGGTCTTGCAGAAGCCGATCTCCAGGCCTGTCTCTCAAGATGCTTCTGGGTGAGTTCAAACTACCAACCTTTTGGCTAGTGGTTGAGAGCTTAACTGTTTGCACCACCCAGAAAATGGTTACATACTGGGTGTACTGTTGATATGGGTTATAGCTGGCAGAGGGTAGGTCTGGGCAGTGAGGGCAGCCACAGAGTGCAGGAGCCTGGGCTGTGACTGCTATTGCTACCACCCAGAGGCAGTGGACGTGGAGAGGTGGGCCGTGTCGCCCTGCTCTAACCTCTCTGGCTGCAGGGGCTCCCCTAACTGGCTGTGGAGGGCTGTGGCTGATGCCCAGGATGCTGGTATTGGTGCTAGGGCCAGGGACGCTGCTGTCCAGCAGCTGCTGGCCTGCTGTGATTCTGAGCAGGGCTGTAGCTGGCTAAGGGTGGCATCTGCTGTGGAGATAGCTGTTTCACCGGTGCGAGGTCGGGTGCAGATCTGGCTGTAGTTGACTTGGTGGTTGTAACTTTTATCCTGGTTGCTGCTGTCCCAGTAATTCTGAGAAGCTGCCATCCCCACTACAGATGAAACCTCCTTGGTGGTTGCCTCAAGGCAGTCCCTCTGCCTCTGGACCACAGCTTCCCTTCACTAAGTCCCAAGAGATCTCCCTATTCAGGGCAAGAAAAGGAGAAACAGGAGCCGTGGAGACTTCCTGTATTGCCACACGAACCAAACTTCATTCCTGCAGATGCAGCCCAACATGGGGGTCTCCTGAGGAAGCACACCAGAGACGCATGCACTAACCTTATAAGGCATGGATTCAAAAAAGATGGATGTGGCCGAGATCTTCTTCTTGTCAGTCATGAACCCGTGGGTCAGGTGGCCCCCGTCGGGCAGGTCCAGGCCCATGATGCGCCCGTGGGGCTCCACCAGGGCAGTGTACACCGCAAAGTTGGCAGGGGAGCCTGCAACGGGTGGGCCAGAGCAGACACGGTTATTTCTACTCCGGAGGCACCGTGCAGCTCCCAGGGGCTTGGGGAGAACAGGCCCAGCCTCCCACACAGATTCCTGAGGAGGGGTTCCACGAGCCCCCAGAGGGTCCCCTGCCCCATCCGCATGAGGATAAGGGTATGTGTGTGGGGAGTGGGGAACATTTGGGAGAAAGAGTACTGCCAGGGGAGGGGGCAGTGCAGCTGAAAGACCATGAGCCAGGAAGGAAGATGTGCCCACCCAGCACAGGGTCGACTTATTTTTTACTTTTGCTTTTGGCCAGTTCTCTCAGGGAATGTCAGCCCTTACCTGAGTAGGGCTGGACATTGACCCCCCAGCACTGGGGGTCCAGGTTGTAAGCCTGCAGCGCCCGTTTCTGGCACAGAAGCTCCAGCTCATCAATGAACTCCGTCCCGCCATAGTACCTGTGGGGGAGGGCAGGAGACTCAGACCTGCTTGGCTGACTTCCAGTCCCAGCAGAGATGGTACACGTGCAGAGGCAGAGGGGCCCTGCACCAGCCCCATTCCTCTCACTGGGGCCTCTGGGACCTCGAGTAGAAGACCACACCAGCTGTGCCGCCGAGCAAGCACCTCCTCATCTGTAAGAGTGGGTACCCACTAATTGTACACTTTAATGGCGAATGTATGGTATGTGCATTGTACCCCAATAAAGCTGTTATAAAATAGTAAAAACCCCAAATCCAGAAGTTTGGGTCCTAGATTTGTATTAGGGAAAGTCATTAATGCTAGATCACTGCTGCTTCCAAATACTAAGAATACCAAGAATATTCGAAGGGATGATTTCACATTTTTAAAAAAATGATAACGTAAATAGACTTTTTCCATTTTTAAGAGCCCTTTAAAGTGAATAAATGATTGAACTACCTACACTTCTATTTAGTTTTTTTTTAATTGTGGTAAAATATATATAACGGAATTTGCCATTTTAATCACTATTAAGTGTACAGTTCAGTGACATTAACCACATTCATCATGTTGGCAACTGTCACCATTTTCTATTTCCAAAACTTTGTCATTATCCCCAACAGAAACTATGTACTTAGTGGGCAGTAATTCCCCGGCCCCGCCTTCCCCCAGCCTGCAGGAACCACTAATAAACTTTGGTCTCTCTGCATTTGCCTATTCTAGATACTTCCTATAAGCGAGATCATACAATATTCATCCTTTTGTGTCTGGCTTATTTCACTCAGCATCATGTTTCCAAAGTTCATCTGTGTTGTTGCATGTCTCAGAATTTCATTCCTTATCATTGCTGAATTCCAGTGTATGTATATCCCACATTTTGTTTATCTATCCTCTGCTGATTACATGTGGGTTGTTTCCACCCTGTGAATAGTGCTGCTGTGAACATAGGTGTACAAGTATCTGTCTGAGTCCTTGCTTTCATTCTATTTAGTTTTTAGTGACAATTATTTTTGGTTCAGTTAAGTAATTAATAAATTCATAAAATGAGCCTTAAAAAGGGGGAGACGTCACTAGATGACCTGAGGGCCCCTCTCAGCCTCACATTCTATGGTTCCAGGCAACAGAAGGTGAGCTGCCACAGGCTGCAGGAGAGCAGCCACACCCAGGACAGCAGACTTGCAGACTGCCGGGGGTGTATGGGGACAGAGGGGAGGGAGGGAGACACAAGACCAGACCCCGATGCTCCTTCCCGGCTCGCCTCTCTGCACTGAGCAGTCTCAGCAACAGGGGACTGTGCAGAGCGCTGACGCTTCACAGTCACAGATGCAGTCAGCCCCTGGTTCTGCTACTCACAGACTTGGCACAGCTTCCTTGGCCTATTTCTTTATTTTTAAGAGGGGATGACAATGCTGACTTCAAAGTAAGGCCGTGATGTGAAAATAGGGGATGTGCACAATCACGCTCAGCTCAATGCTTAGAACTCAGCACTTCGTTCATCAATTTAAGATGTCCTCAATTATAAAATGACCATTATTTTATTAATCACTGAGGAAGCCAAGAGCATTGTCAATTATCAATTAAATGATAACCTGCCATCAGCTGGCGCCCCTGCGTGGCACAGAGGGTTAACGTGCTTGGCTGCTAACCACACGGCTGGCAGTATGAAACCACCCAGAGGCACCCGCGAACAAACTCCTGGCGATCTGCTTCTAAAAGGTTCACGGTCATGAAAACCTTCTGGAGCGCAGTTCTATTTTGTAATACTTGAGATTGCCATGAGTTGGAATCGACTGACTACGGCAACTGGTTTGGTGGTGTTTTTTTTTTTTTTGGTTGCCAGCAATTTTAAAATGGATTCCAATTTCACAGATGGTAAAATGGGAAAAAGCAAGGCATTGGACTGATGCAAGTTGGCAATACTGAAAAAAGTTAGAGCAGCTCCCCGGTGCTAAGCCTCTGAGCTCGTATGGAAATTTCATTCTGGCAAGGGATTAAGAAGCCTGACCCTGGCCAGGGATGTAAATCATGTTCTCCAAATTAACTTCGCTTGCAGTAAGGTGGCTACCCCTCCCCCCACCCCATTTGAGCACTTACAGAGGAGGAGAAACACTACCAATGATTAAAGAATACACTCAAATCTCAAAAGAAAACATGCGGCAATTTTAACACCTTACTGGGCCCACAAATCACCTACCTCACCTCTTTACAGACATATTCACTGGGCCAGGGCAAAAATCCCAGGAACTGTCCAAGTCTTTTCTACAAAACAGACTAGATATGCTGGAACCTCAGGCAGTTTGGGATTTGGTGTGAGAACATCTGGATTCAAACCCCGGTTCTGCTAGCAGCGTGAGCCCTGTGTGGTCCCTGTGCTGTGCAGCCTCGGGACGCCACTTCATCTGGTGTGCCTCAGCTTCCCCAGACTGAAGACATGGGAGACAGCGCCAGCTGCCTGGCAGCCTTGCTGTGAGGGTCTGAAGCCATCTGTTGTGGAAACATCTGGTCAGCTCTTCAAGGGACAATGCACAAGTTGTTCACAGTGCTGCTGCGCTCAGCTGCCATTGAGTCAGCCCCTCAGCTCATGCCCATCCCATGCACGACCAAACAAAATGCTGCCCCAGATGGGACCACTGTGATCCAGAGGGTTTTCGCTGGCTGATTTTAGATCACCAGGCCTTTCTTCCTAGTCTGTCTCGGTCTGGAAGCTCCACTGAAACCTGGTCAGCACGACAGCAACACACAAGCCGCCACTGACAGACGGCTGGTGGCTGCGCATGAGGTGCGCTGGCCGGAATGGAATTGGGTCACCTGTGCGGAAGGTGAGAATTCTACCCTGAACCACACAGTTCACTGAAGGAGAAAGACAATTCCTTCCCCTTGATTCTCAGCCCCTGTATAGAGTGCTTCACAGGTGTCTCAGAACAAAACGGCAGTTTATACTCCAAGTAAGATCGTTCCTTCTGTGTCCTGGTGACAAAAATAAATGTGCCAAAACCATATTTCATGCTCTGTATTTTTTTTGGCTTGATGACTGTAAAAGGCAAAAATGAATACAACTTATCATGGTTCTCAGGGCAAAAGAGTTAACTAAAAATCACTATTGAATTCACACAACCCAACATTCATCGTGCAGAGATGCTTTCCACTACTAGAGATCACCTTTCTTTTCCTGGCCGTTCCTGACAGCAGTTCAGTTACTCGAGTAGCAACAACCACCCTCCACGGTATGACTCCAGGGTCCGGACCTTTTCAACATAGAGGCTAGACAAAGGCCCAGCAGCTCAGCACTCCGGGTAGCCTGGCCTATCACTCTAGAAAGCCCTAAAGGGATGGAGAACCTGAGCATTTATATTTGATCCAAGAATATCAGAGGAATCCCACACTGGCATAATAAAAAGAGTTACGCTAGCGAGCGGGAGTGGAGTAGAAAGCAGCATATCTGAGAAACCAAGTCCGGACACACACACATACCTCTGGCCTGGGTACCCCTCAGAGTATTTGTTATTTAAGCAAGAGCCCAGGGCCTCCAGAACAGCTCGGCTGGCGAAATTCTCTGAGGCAATCAGCTCCAATCCAACCCTCTGCCGGTTACTCTCCTTCTTAATGATGTTGTAAACCTTGTGAGGATAAAACAGACACTCAACATTTGAGTTTTTAGTTTAAAATTTTGTTCTGATCAAAGCCACAACTTCCTAAAGAGACATTACTATAGATTCATATTTTGCCCTCAGAAGCTAACCATAACCCAAATAACCAAATTAAGACGACTTCTTTAACACTTAAGGAATAGCATAAATCTTCTGAAAAATTTTACCAACAGGGAAAGAACTAATAGAAGACACTGAATCAAAGCAAACGAAATGACTTGAGAGAAAATTATCTTTAAAATAAGTTTCCTGCCGAATTCTACACCACCCTGTCATTTTTATCCCTATGTGTCATCAAGTTTCTGCCTTCTTGAGCCTTATTCCTTCTTCTTGCCCCTTCCTTAAAATAAAACATGCCTAGGCAAACACATAGAGACAGAAGGTGCTGGCGGCTGCCAGGGCTGGAAGGGCAAAGGAAACGGACTGCTGATGGGCTCAGAGTTTCCTTCTGGGGTGATGAGAAATGTTCTACAATTGATTGTGGTGATGGTTGCTGAAAACCATCCAAATGTGCATTTTAAATGGTAGACTTGCATGGAATGTGAGCTATATCTCAACAAAGCTGTTAAAAAAATAAATAAGCAAAAGATGCTTCCAGGCGTCTAGATATACCCTCTCTGACCTGTAAAAAAAAAAAAAAAATTAGGAAAGGGTCAAATTGCAGTGATCTCTCCCCTCCTTCCCTCCCCATTCCTTCACAAGCACTGACTGGCATGGGGCCCTGCAGGCTGTAGGACCTCACAGATGTTTAAATTCTGCTCTTCAACAACATGGAGCCATGTCGTCAGCCTCTGCCCCGAAACCTGGCACTCTTATAATAATTACAAGCTGTCCCTCATAAAGTTAATTCGTGATTAGAACCAGAGATGTAAACAAAAGGCTCTAATTTAAAGACACGTGTTAGGACTCCCACCTCGATGTCATTGTCTCTCAGGGGCTCTGCCAGCATCTTAGTGTGCGAGGCCCAGAGGTCGGCATCCTGGTGAACACCACTGATGGGAGTCGCCATGACACTGGTCTGAAGTTGTCTGAAAATAAAAAAACATGTAGTTTTCAACATTAAATATAGCCAAAGTTCACCTCAACCTACCGGTTTTCCCAAGTTGCTAAATTACCAGCCCATTTTGCAATATTGCCCTGGAAATACTTGGTAAACAGGAGTGTGTTCTATTGCAAAACCATTCTGTGTAATGCTGGGCTCCTCCTCGCTGAATGGCTGTAGTAATGAGAACTAACCCTCATCTCTCCAAGCCCTGTTCACCCCTCACAACCCTCCTCCCGGTGAGGCCATCTCAGTGTGAGGGCTACCCCCTTTTCTCAACAGCTCACCTTACCCCTGATCAAAGGGACTTGCCAACACTGCATTTATAACTAAACGTTTCATGGTCACATCTTACCTCCCCAATTAAACTTAAGCTCCTTGAAGGCAGGGACTGAATGCTAGATTTTTAAAAATCTCCCAGAGTACCCATCACAACTAGACATGTAGTAATATGTGCCAAATGACTAAACAAAGGAATTGGGGGCTTACAGCAATTCCACAGGTCAGGAATAGGCGGGTTCCCACAAAGTGTTAAAAATTCAGTACTTAGCAACTTTTCAAGATACTTTTCTAGGCTGATAACACAAGTTAATGATGAACAGGGTACAGGCAATATGATCACCACCAGTAATACTTCATAAATTATAATTTAAGAAAACATTCATCTTAGTCTTGGCACATTTCTCCAGGCTTGGGGAAAGTATACTGCAGAGTTTTGCTCTAAGAAAGGCCTCTACTAGCCAAACCAAACCCATTGCTGTCGAGTCATTTCTGACTCATAGCGACCCTCTATGACAGAGTAGAACTACCCTATAGGGTTTCCAAGGAGCTGCTCGTGGATTCGAACTGCCAACCTTTTGGTTAACAGCCAAGCTCTTAACCACTGTGCCACCAGTACTGGAGTTTTGCTCTATGAAAGGCCTCTACTAGGCACTATGTATAAGTTATCTCACTTTACTTGCAACACTTTAAGTGTCCCCCCTCATTTTTTTCCTCTTTAAAAAGCTTTATAGAGACATACTCCACATACCATAAAATTCACTCATTCAAGGGTACAATTAAGGAGTTTTTAGTACATTCAGAGATTTGTGCCATGTCCACCACAATCTAATTTTAGAAACCATCACCCCAAAGAGAAACCCTATACCCACAAGTAGTCACTCAACATCTGTATCCCCCAGCCCTAGACAACCACTAACCTGCTTCTTAATAGATCTATCTGGACATTTCATATCGAAAGAGTCGTATAACATGGGGTCCTCTGTGATAGGCTTCTCTCATTTAGCATTATGTTTTCTAAGTTCACCCACGTTGTAGTAGGTATCAACGCGTCATTACTTTTTATAATTTATCTTTGTTGTCGTCACTGAGAATATATACAGCAAAACAGACACCGATTCAACAGTTTCTACAGGTACAGTTCCGTGATGTTGATTATACTCTTCAAGTTGTAAATTCTTACCTTTTCTGAGTTGTTGCCGCCCACGCTGACATAAACTCACTGCCCCTTAAGGTTTCTATCTAATCTTTCCAGTTGCTGTTGTCAATATGATCCCACGTAGACAGATCTGAAAAGGGCACAATGCTCAAGGCATTCTTTACAGCTAACCTAAACTATTTCTTTTTGTTTGGTTGGTTGGTTGGTTTTAAGAAGACTTCAGGGGTTGTTTTTGGTTTAAGGTTTAAAGATTAATTCAGGGCAATAGTTTCAGGGGTTCATCCAGCCTCCATGGCTCCAGAAAGTCTGGAGTCCATGAAAATTTGAAAGTCGGTTTTACATTTTCCCCCTTTTGATCATGATTCTGCTATAGAATCTTTGATCAAAATGTTCAGTAATGGTAGCTGGGCACATCCAGCTCTGGTCTCCTGGAAAAGAAAGCAGTTGTTCAAGGAGGAAAAAAGCCACATGTCCATCTCCTCTTCCTATTCCTGACTATCCTTCCTCTGTTGTTCCAGGCGAACAGAGACCGATTGCTATGCCTTAAATGGCTGCTTGCAAGCTTTTAAGACCCAAAGGCACTATGTAATGAACTAGGAGGCAGAACAGAAACACTAAACATGATACTAGGCCAAATAACTGGGATATCCCACAAAACATGACCCTAAACCTCCAAACCAAGCAACCAAATCCCATGAGGTGTTTGGTTGTACAGACAGCTTCAGTAGTTATTTTTTTTTTAATCATTGTTGTAAATATATCTACCACACAACTTTTTTTTTTTAATTTTTATTGAATATTTCTATTATTTATGGACATGTTAAGCCATACCACTGATGTCAACAAAAACTTATTATCTGTGTTTTCCAGACAAAAGCCAATCAAAAATTTATTTTGGTGTTTTAACTTTTCATCAAAAGAGAAACTTCTAGCAGTATTAAACTCTCAGCAGGTCTGAAGTCTTTTGGATGCCCTTACTAGGGAAGTATACATAACCATACTCAATCTACTCCCCCAAACTCATTGTCGTGGAGTCAATTTGGACCCATAGCCACCATGTTGGACAGAGTAGAATTGCCCCGTAGAATTCCCAAGGCTGTAAACCTTTACAGAAGCACGTCTTTCTCCAGTGGAGTGACTGGTGGGTTTGAACTGCTGACCTTTGGGTTAGCAGCAGAGCACTTTAACCGCTGCGTGCCATCAGGGATCCTTAATCCACTACCAGGTGGACAATAAAAAGTTTATGGTGTGTTCTGGTAAATGTAGACTTGTTATATGTTGCTTTTATCTCTGTTTTAACATCTGCTCTCTATTTCTTCCCTTGTACCACTTTTTTTAATTGTTTTGCTGACTCAAATGTCAGTTGTTGGCCTTGCCATTGTTGAGGAATATTTCGAAACAGAAGTAAAAGCAGTGGGAAAAGATAGTGTTTTTGCTAATTTGGCTCCAGCTGATTTTAGACCTGGAAGCAGGAGAGCTGATGGCTCTTGTGTGCTGTTAATTAAACCCTGGGCTGATGGCTTCTGTTATAGGTCTGAAGTCACCCAACTTGTTAGCAGGTCCTCTGGTCCAATGGGGTTGGATTTACCATTGGGGAATCATTTTCAGAATTTTTTACCGTGTATTCAGGTAACCATTTGAAGGGAGGATGATGGCCTGATGTTTGCATTTGGCCAGAGAGTTGGCTATGAGATGTGTGAAGGCAATTTATATGGAGCCTCCCTCTACTTCGCTTTAAGAACAAGATGGTGTCAAGTAAGGGCCATCAGTGTGAACTTCTCTCCTCCCTTCCATCTCCTAGAATTCTCTTCAGTGAGAAAAGAAAACTCTCACTGCATTTTGTTTTCCTCATGCTTCTTGGATTCTCGCCAGCAGGTTTTTACAGTCTGTTGCTTGCCTTTCAGATTAGAAGAATGCTGGCATATTTTAACAGTTTCCTAGGATTCAAACAGCCTTTAATTAACAGCAAATTGATGTTTTGGAATGTTACCAAATTATGGGAGACTCTGAACGCCGAAGCTGGGCTTTCGTCCTTCCAGGCTCTGAGCGCAGTGGAGTCCTACAACAGGGGGTGAAGGTGTGTGCTTCTTTACAAAACAGCTGGCTGTGTATTAGTGTGCAAAGGGGGCGTCTTTGTTGCCATATGAGTCCCACAGCCTGCTCATTGGTGGCCTTCTAATTTCCGCCTACCCATACCTGCCAAGGAGGCAGGTAGTTTTGAGTGCTCAAAGCTAAGCAGCCCAGGGGTTACTCAGTTTGTTGCACTGGGTTTGCTGGGTTTTAATCCTCTAGTTGCCAGGGCAGTAAGGTACAGCTGCCTGTGTCTGCAGTTGAGTTTCTTTTCTGTGCCAGGTTCATGTCATCTTGCTGCCAGAGTTCTGGATGTGGGGGAAAAGAGCAGTCCTGGAAAGTAATCACTCAGACTGAGTGTATTTTCTGAGCAGAAGTTGGGTTTCAAAGAGGGAGAGTACCACACAACTTTTGCCAATGCAACTTTTTACAAGGTATACAACTTATTGATAGCAATTACATTAATTGGCTATGTAACCCTACCCTTAATCAATGCAACTTTTCCATCACCGTAGCCCAAACCTCAGTCCTCCATAAGCAATAACCCTCCCCATTTCCCCCTCTTTCCGGCCCCTCATAACCACTAATAAAACTTTGATCTCAATACATTTGCTTTCTTTGTCTTTTTATATAAGTGAGGTCATACAATATGTGTCCTTTTGTGACTGGCTTATTTTATTCAGCATAATGTCTTCAAGCTCCGTCCATATTATAACATGTATTAAGACATTATTTCTCCTACTATTATTCCATCGTATGTATGTACCACATTTTGTTTATCCATTCATCTGCTGATGGCTATTTAGGTTGTTTCCACCACTTGGCTATTGTGAAGAGCGCTGCAATGAACATGGGTGTACAAATGTGAGTCTCTGCTTTCAAGTCTTCTGGGTATATGCCTAGGAGTGGAATTGCTGGGTATATGGTAGTTCTATTTTTTGTTTCTTTGAGAAACTGCCATACTGTTTTCCATAAGGGCTGTGCTGTTTTGCATTCTCCTCAGCAAAGGATAAGGGTTCTAATTTCTCCACATCCTCATCAAGATTTGTTTTTTTTTTTTTTTTTTATCTTAGCCATCCTAGTGGAAGTGAAATGGTACCTCACTGTGGTTTTGATTTGCATCTTTCTGATGCCCCCTCCCTATTCTTCAAGTAATGACAACGAAGCTCAGAAAAGTAAAGTGTCTTTGCCCAGGGCTGCAGAACAAGTTGGCTGTTGGCTATGGAGCAGGATTCAGCACCCCAACACACACGCTCTAACTGTAAGAGCTGCTAGTTAAGATAGGCACTTGCTTGAGTACAGACCCTTCCGTAAGAATTACAGGTCAAATTTGCATTTTTATATTTCTATCAGAGAACTGTTGTTAGCTGTCATCAAGCTGGCTCTGAC
The DNA here is from genome assembly GCF_024166365.1 of Elephas maximus indicus. Classification (NCBI taxonomy): domain Eukaryota; kingdom Metazoa; phylum Chordata; class Mammalia; order Proboscidea; family Elephantidae; genus Elephas; species Elephas maximus. Next base: position 214,005,531 of record NC_064820.1, on the reverse strand, counting down.
TATGGTGACCCCATGTACAAAAGAATGAAATTTGCCTGATCCTGTACCATCTTCACAATTGTTGGTATGCTCAAGTCCATTGTTGTGGCTACTTTGCACTCTGAGTGTGTTCCAACCTAGGGGGCTCATCTTCCAACACTATATCAGATGATATTCTGCTGTGATCCATAGAGTTTTCATTGGCTAATTTTTGGAAGTAGATGTCCAGGCCTTTCTTCCTAGTCTGTCTTAGTCTGGAAGTGCTGCTGAAACCTGTCCACCATGGGTGACTGTTGTACCAGAGTTCAAGGTTGTCAACAAAAGACACAGACCACACATACGCTCCACCGGTGCACGGGTGATCACTTCACTCATGTAGAGAAGAAACAGTGAGATCAGCTTCACTAGTGGGCACCAGTCTCCCACAGCCAGCAGGATCATCCCTGTATATGTCCAGTGCAGGGCAGATGTTCTACGTTCACCCATCAGGCTGTAGTTTGAGGCCCTGTTCCCTCCTTGCCAGGAACAGATACAGAAGTGGGGCTGGCCAGGTACCACATGGTGCCCACGCATGCACAAGAGACAGAGAAAGTTAATGTGTGCCCAGAACAGGGGAAGGCTTCCCCAGTAAGAAGGAACTGGGAGAGAGAGACCCAATTCCCAGCGTCCTTATCAGAGAATGTTCTCGGCCCTAGGCCTTTACTTAGGTAGCCTGAACGGAAGGCAGAGAGGCAGACCATTTCCCCCACAGTGACCCTGCTGATATCTGAAATACTGATGCCATAGCTTCCAACATCAGAGCAACATGCAAGCCACCACATTACGACAAACTGATAGACGGGTGGTGGATCAGAAAACTACATCCCATTAAAATACAGCTGAGGACACGTGTAGATTGTAGAAACGGCAAATGTTCTGTTACCTATACACTTCCTTGATTAAAAAAAAAAAAAACCTGAATCGAAGGGAAAAATACAGCTTACTAAAAATGGGTGTTTCTTTAAAAATATATTTCTACAAAGAAGTAGAATTTGTGGCCAGCTGGAATTTTATGATCAGTGAGAGTTTTAGACATTTATAAGAGCAAACCTCTCTTAACCAAGAGTCGGCAGCTTTTCAGTATATTTTTCTGATTCTGGTAGCTTTCATTTATAATCCATTCACTCAACGACTATTTGTTGAGCCCATCCACATGCAGGCTCTGTGTCTGATACTGGAAAGACGGGTGAACAGGCTGGACCCTGCCTCCGTGGAGCACGATCAAGGGCACCCAACACGTAATTGGTGCCGTGCAGGACAGGTGCCGGGTGCCGGGGCAGGAGGGCAGACAAGGGAAGGTGCTCGCTTCAGATAGGTGGTCAAGAAGGCCTAGTGCGGAAAGGATATTTAAATTGAAGAGAGCCAATCACAAGGAGAGAGACCATTTCCAAGTATACACACAGCACAATGTCCTAGACAAATATGCCCATTTAATGGAAATACACAAATTGTCCTAGTAGTCCCAAATCATAGCCATCCTCCTTAATTTCTGGTAGAGCTAATATAAAGAAACAATTGATAATCTTTTAACCAGGAAATTCCCAATCAGGGCTTCCAAAGCAGCCTTTCTGTTAAAGCAGGGACAACGGGATTAGAAACCCAGCCAGGCCTGAGGCCGCAGTGCAGTGCTGTCTCTCCCAAGGCTGGGCAGCTCCACATGTGGCCGGCCACATATGCCTGGGTAAGAGGCGCCAAGACGGAGTACACGTGGTCCGGGCACCAGGCCCCTACTCAGCTCTGCTGGTCTCTGCACGCAAGCGTGGCCAGGGCCACCAAGAAGCTCTGCATCCACCAACGCACCACCCTTGGCAACAGGGGGCCTTGAAAAAAGCACAAGAGCAATAACAGGCCCCTGGCCCTAGAATCCCAAAAAGAAATACTGCCTTTAAACAGTAACTATTCAAGGTTAAAAAGCATTTGAAGGTAGCAAGCAACACAGAGCAGGTATTTCTTAACTGCCAAACAACCGCAGTCCACTTGGAAACCTCCTCCTGTATTGACAGACAGACAATCCTTTGGTGAAAAGCACTTGGTTTAACTCTCCGCAGGGGGAAAGTCTCTGTTTGCCTTCAGTCCAAGGACACGCTGGTTCTGCATCAGCATTAATAATAACACGCACCACTTGCTGTCCTTTTGCACTTATTGCAAAGCTTTTTCTTAGCCAAGATACTCAGTGTGATCCCTGTCAGTTGTACGGTGGCTCACCCAGGCTAGTGGCGCCATCCCTGCTCTACCCGTCCTGAATTCAATGACCACTGAGGATCAAGTAATCCCCATGCTAAAGGTAGTACTCTGTCCGCTTATTAAACCTATGCCCTCCTTGGTCCTTTTAGTTTCTTAGGGCTGCTGTACCAGAAATACCACTAATGAGGCTTTAATAGACAAACATTTCTTTTCTCACAGTTTGGAGGCTAGAAGGCCAAATTGAGGGCACCAGCTCTAGGGGAAAGCTGTCTCTCTCTCTGTCCCCTCTGATGGAAAATCCGTGTTTCAGCTTCTCTAGCGCCGGCATTCCTTGGTTCCTTGGTGATCTCCACGTGGCATCTTATCTTTCTCCCATTTGTGCTTGCCTGTCTCTGTGCTGGGAGCCCTGGTGGTACAGGGGCTAAGAGCCGGGCTGGTAACCAAAAGGTTGGCAGTTCAAATCCACCATGAGTCAGAACCAACTGCAAAGGGTTTGTTTTGGTTTTGTCTCTGTGCTTCATCTCCTCTTTATATCCTGAAAGTTGACAGGTTTAAGACACACCCTACACAAACAGGGTATTACTAACCTAACAAAGAAAATTCTATTCCCAGATGAGACTACATCCACAGGTAGTCAGGCCCACATGGCTGAAGCCTGCAGACCAGGGAGAGTCCCAGAGATATGATTCAAGAGGCCCAAGGATAAGACAGTAGACGGGCAGAAGCACATACTTTTACCCTGACAGCATATACTCTGCACATTTCAAAGTGTTTTCTAGAAACCCCGGTCTTAAGTTATTTTCTCATTCCAACTGTGACATCTGAAACCAACAATTAGGGAACCTCAAATGGAAAAGACAAGGACTTCCCTTCTCCAAAAGAGCATGTAGATGACCTAATACCTCTCAAGCTGGACCCCTCCACTTTTCCAGGTCTCCAGATGAAAAACACCTGAAGGAGAGTGTGCATGTTACTGGGTGGAAACCCCAGGCTCTTGCTTGGCATGACTCCTATTGGCCAATGAACAAGAGACCGAGGTGGGAGAACAGAAAAAGCACGCTTATCTCGTTGTACAATGAAAAGGAGTCCCTCCGAGCTACTGCTGCCAAGACTGCTCCCTCATTAGGTGTATTTTTCTGGCTAAAAGAAAACCTGGAAAATAGTGCTCTGTTCTGCCAAATTTACAGGGGGAGGTGGCAGCTCCTGACCTGTGTTATGAAATTTGTAGAAAGAAGTGGCAGCTCCTGCCCTGTTTTATATAATTCGCAGGGAGAAGTGGTAGCTCCATACCTGTTTTATGATAGTTTCTCAATAAAGAATTACAATAATATTCCTCCATCTGACATTCTGCCAAGTTAATAAGTTTTATCTTTCGTTGAATGGAGTCGATCTTACCAAAAATTGCTATATACGCTTTAAGAAAGTAGAATCCCCATATCCTTGTTTTGTGTGGTATTGTTCAGTGAATTTATGTGGTCTTTCTGTCTTGTTTTGTTCTGAGAGCTTGCTTCCGGTCTAGAGCATTGTGTCTAAGTTTCTCTCTTGTATCAGGTTGGAGGCTATGGCTAAGAATTGCTGTTTTCTGTAAGGCTGTCTTAGAACCTCAGTTCTTTCCTCATTCAAGAAAAACTGTGTCTCCTGTCTCATGATTTAGATTTTTAGTAGCTGCATTGAAAAACTTAAGTTTTTCTAAGTAACTTAAGCTAGATATTATATGAAATGTGTTTTATTTAAGGAAAAAGAATAATTTTGTCTTAAAGTAAAACTAGTAGTTACAGAGTGGGTAAAAGGAGGCATAGGACAAGCCTAGGAGAAAAAGAAAAAAAAAAAAAAAAGGCTAGCCAAGAATTGATGGATTCGTTTTAGAAAATTGCCAAAGAGTTTTGGTATGTACTGGGTAGACAGCCTTTCAAAAAGCCTAGATCAATTTAAACATATGTAAATGAACTGGAATGACCTAATCTTGTCTTCTATCATGAGTCAAAAATCGAGAGGGTGGGGGAACATCAGGCCCTGATTAAAATAAGTCAATCACAAAAGATTAAATATTGTATGAGACCACTACTATAAAAACTCAGGAAAAGGGTTACACACAAAAAGAAACAATCTTTGATGATTATGATGGAGGGAAGGGCTGGGGATGGAAAAACACCAAATAGACAATAGATAAGTGATAACTTGTGAAAGGTAAGACAGTATACAACACTGGGGAAGCCAGCACAACTTGTACAAGGCAAGGTCATGGAAGCCCCATAGACACATCCAAACTCCCTCAGGGGTAAGGGCTGTGGGGACCATGGTCTCAGGGAACATCTAGCTCAATCGGCATAACACAGTTTATAAAGAAAATGTTCTACATTTTACTTTGGTGAGTAGTGTCCGGGGTCTTAAAAGCCTGTGAGCAGCCATCTAAAATACTCCACTGGTCTTACCACATCGGGAGCAAGGAAGAACGAAGAAAACTAAAGATACAAGGGAAAGGGTAGTCCAAAGGACTAATGGACCACAACTACCACGGCCTCCACCAGACTGAGTCCAGCACAACTAGATGCTGCCCAGCTATTACCACTGACTGCTGACAGGGATCACAACAGAGGGTACGGGACAGAGATGGAGAACAATATGGAACAAAATTCTAACTCACAAAAAAAGACCAGACCTACTGGCCTGACAGAGACTGGAGAAACCCCAAGAATACGGCCTCCAGACACCCTTTTAGCTCAGTAATGAAGTCACTCCTGAGGTTCACCCTTCAGCCAAGGATTAGACAGGCCCATAAAACAAAAACAAGACTAAGGGGGCACACTAGCCCAGGAGAAAGGAGTAGAAGGTAAGAGGGAACAGGAAAGCTGGTAATAGGGAACCCAAGGTCGAGAAGGGAGAGTGTTGACATGTTGTCAGGTTGTTAACCAATGTCATAAAACAATATGTGTACTGTTTACTGAGAAGCTAGTTTGTCCTGTAAACTGTCATCTAAAGTACAATAAAAAAATACATTTTTTTGTCTAAAATTTTTTAAACTGACTTTACTTGGTTCTGAATTTTTTTTATAATTAAGGGTATTATGTTTATAAATTATCATGGCCATATTAAGATTTGTCATCTGCAGATAAGTTTTTACTTTGCTGACTTGCTGAAAATGTTTGACCAAAATATCTCAACAAAAAGACAGATTTATGAAAACAACAGTGACTAGACTGAATCAAGATTTCCAAAACTCTTAATGCAGAGAGAAGCTGATGCGCTCACAGACAGCTGCTGATCGAGAATCACCTGGAGCAGAAATTAACTACATAAGACTAAGTAAAGGAATACTATGGGTTTTATACAGGAATATTGCTGATGTCTTAAGGTCCTACTTTCTGGATATGAGAAACCATTCTCCTTTCTCCTAAATTATTTAACTGAAGTGTTTGGATATTGCAACTCTTGAATTAGAAGCTCTTCTCTCCTAAAAACATTTTTATGACACTTCTGCTTCTGAGAAAGTGATCCATGGCTGTTAATAGGTAAACCAAGAAGGGACAGCTTGCCCTCGAGAAGAACACTTAGTATGTTTTAAACAGATTAACTGAAGACCCGTATTATTTTGTTAATCACGTATTCACTAACGAAAAGCTGATTGTCACATGTGAATTTTTCTATACGTTATGTTTCCTCTGGACAAACTTTGTGTGCTCCTTACGGGTATGTTTTTTGTGTGGTGGATCCAACTATACTGGTTTTAAATGATCTCTTTCCAACTGACAGTGAGTTTACGTGGGCAATCTCGTTTAGATTCCTGGTGAATGCATGGGCAACACATTTCAAGAATTTTCAGATTCCTTTCAGGTATTCATAGTAATGGTGCTAGTAAATATTGAAAAGGTAATGTTAAATTGTTACACATTATAAAATGAGAGTCAAAAAAGAAACCCACTGGTCCAACACTCAGGGTATGGCTTTAGTTTCTAGTTATGGTATAGCTGAATTGGAGAAATCTTCGAGAAGTTTATCAGTCATTATGGGGCACATAACAGAAGAAGTTGCTAATGAGATAAAAACAAGACAGCCATCTCTGAACTCATTAGCCAAGGTGACATGAGATAACAAAATAGCCTTAGATTTTTTTATTAGCCCAAGAAAGTATAGCCTGTGCTGTAGCAAATACCTCTTACTGCATCTGGATAAGTATCACAGGAGAAGTAGAACAGGATATACATAGAATTAGACAGCAAGTTACTTGGTTATACACTGTAACATTCTTACAAACACCAGACTTATTTGGTTAGTTACCATCAGGAGTTAAGTACATGGGCTAGATCACCACTGCAAAGGATAGTAACATTCTTAGTCTACATCCTGATAGTATGAGGCATAATAACACTTATCTTCTACTGTCTTATACACTTAAAAGGCAAATGAAGGCCTCAGGCTAAAATGTTGAGGTACATTGACTCTGCTCACTTTGGCAATGGGATTGATGAGAACATCTCTTAAGATCCTGGTGAAGAACTACATGGTATTCAGTGGAAAACCAGCACCCTGAGTTTAAAGAGCCTGCCCAAGCCACCATCTAAGAGCTCAACTAAGTCAATGTGTTATCTCCAATCTCCAATCAAAACAAAAGGATGTCTTAGGAGATAAATCCTGGAGCATAAATGTGACCCAGCTGGAGCTGGACTTACAAAGACACATCAACTGGGCCCTGAGGTATAAAGACAAAAAAAAAAAAAAAAAAACCTTTTAAGGAAACATTCACATAAACAGGACATAAAAGCCACTCTCTTTATTTAGTAAACAGTATAAACTAGTAAGAGGTCAGTAACCACAGTGAAAGGCCTAGGTCCAATATCTGCCCCTCCTCCAACATAAGGCAAACAATTCCAAGCCAGGCCACGGTTCAAAATGGACACTCGTCTTGGATGACCAATGTCCAAAAAGAAATGGAAGGAGTGAGACAGAGCCCTCACGGTGCTTTATTAAAAATCCATGTTTTCTTTACCTGACTTCCTCCCCCACAGTATTGTATCAAAAAATCCTGTTTTCTTTGCTGGGCTTTCCCTCAGGCCCCAGCTTTGCATTTGAATCCTGCTTTTGCTAAGAGGGTATGTGTAAACCCCATTGCTATAACTTGTAGGAACTCCCTACTAGTAAAACCCTTTAACAGTAACTTGCCAGCACGCCCTTGGGGAGCAGTCTTGGCAGCAGCAGCTCAGACCGACTCCTTTTCCTGTTCTCCCACCTCAGTCTCTCCTTTATTGGCCAATGAGTCATGCCAAGCCAAGAGCCTGGGGTTTCCACCCAGTAACACACCAAAACCAAACCCAACCCACTGCCATTGCATTAACCCTGACTTACAGTGACCCTACAGACGGAGCAGAATGCCCCCATAAAGTTTCCAAGGCTGCAATTTTTATGGACGCAAACTGCTACATTCCCCCCATCCCCCCCCCGGCGGCTGGTGGGTTTGAACCATCAACCTTTCGGTTAGCAGCTGAGCGCTTTAACCACTGCACTACTAGGGTTCCTTGGCACAGAGTAAGGACTCAAAAAACATTTGCTATTATTATGCTTAAAAAAACCTGGGACCTCAGTGCCTCTTCATTACCACCTGGTAACACCTACTGGCAGCCCTGGTGGTGCAGTGGTTAAGAGTTCGGCTGCTAATTGGAAGTTTGGCAGTTTGAATCCACCAGCATTCCTTGGAAACCCTATAGGGCAGTTTCACTCTGTCCTATAGGGTCGTTATGACTTGGAATCTACTTGATGGCAGTGGGGCTTTTTGTTTTTAACACCAGCTGAGCACCCTGTAGAAATATCAAGCATGGGGTTATCCTCACCATAACCCCACGGTAATGGACCCAGAAAGTGAAGTCACTTGCCAAGGTCACCAGCCTTGCCATAACCTTGGGAGCTCTGTAACAGGTGGACTGAGCAGGAGTCCATGGGGATAAGTGCCTGGCTAACTTACCTGGCAGTTTCTGTGCTCTCTACAGAGAAAGAAACAAAGAGGCCCTGGAAGGGACTTGCCTCAGGTCATAAAGTAAGACAATCTGAACTATGGTTTACCTTAAGTTCCAAAGCCTCTTCCCACGATACTGCACTAAATAAAACCACAATTACCCACCTCCACTACATGCTCCCTCAACTGAAAAACTTAAAATATGGTCCCCTAAGAACTCAAGCTGGTGTTTCCGGTCCAGCAACTCCTAAGTGAAGGCTCACATTTCTGCTGCCTCAGCTGACCAAGGGTCACTCAACTTCCAGGACCTCGAAATACAGGGCATTGGGCCAGGGGCTGACAGTACAAGATTCCTCTCCAAAAACGGTAAGTGATGGATGGTATCAACTGGCACCACTCCTCCCCTACAACGGTGCGGCTGGACAAACCAAGAGGGGAGGCCGCGCACGTGGTGGTAATGAGTGCAGGCTTGGAAAATCCAGGTTCCATCCTGGGCCCCGTCATTTTACCAGCCCTGGACTGCTAACCTAAAGGCTGGTGGTTCAAATCTACCCATGGTGCCACGGAAGAAAGGCCTGGTAATCTCCGCCAGTAAAGATTACTGTCAAGAAAACCCTATGGAGCACAGTTCCTCTCTGTAACACATGGGGTAGCCATGAGTTGGAATCCACCCCAGAGCAACTAACAACTCCAAGGATCTCGCTTAAGATCGCCCTTGAGTCTGCCGCCTCACCTTCCTCTAAAACGGGGTTATGATAGTCAATCTGCAGCACTGCCGGGAGGCTAAGGTAGGGGTGAGGTGCTTGACTTAAAATGCTTAACGAGAGAAGTACTCAGCAGTCAGCCTTGGCATGCGTGTTGAAGGTCACCGCCATCACCCCTACTTCACTGCGAGTTCGCTAGCCCTCGCCGCCGGACCCTGCGTCCGGGGCAAGAACAAAGCGCTCCCTCCGCGGATTCCGGGGGAACGCCCACGCGCGCCGCGATACCGAGGCCTGGGGCTCCAAGCCGCGGACCTACCGGATGGACCCGCCCACGAGACAGTGACATCGGCTCCCACATGCGACCGACCACGCGCGCTCTAACCCGAACTCAGCGCGCCACGCTCTCCGCTCCCTCCATGCTCGCTGCGCGCGCCGACCCGCTCAGCCCCGCGCCCCGTGGTGCCCAATCAGAGCGCGCAGACAGGAGCGCCGGCCGGAACCAGCCTACGCCATTGGCTGCGCTGAGCCAGGCCGGAACCGGGCCCGGGACGTCGCGTAGTGCACCTACTCGCCTAGGGGTGGGCCAGGTTCGGATGGCCAGCTGCGCTGGGGAACCCAGGCGGGGTTTTCCGGGAGCCCGCGCAGGGCTCGCTCCATTTCACTTGGGTAGGAGCCTTATAGTGTGGGTGAATTTTATTGTTTGTACCTGTTTGCAGATGTCCTACTTACAGTTTAGCACATTGGACCTTAAATTCATACTAACTTAGGTAGGAAACCAGACGCTGGCAATATTCACTTTACTTTTTTGAGGTTCATATTTGAGATGGAGATAATTTTATCAGCCTGGCAGGGCTGTCGGGAGGATTAATAGATATATCTAAAATTCTAGAGGGTTGGCGCAAAAGAGGAAGACCCTCAATGAGATGGATTGACACAGTGGCTGCAACATGAGCTCAAGCATGATAATGATGGGGAGAATGGCGCAGGATTTCTGTTGTACATAGGGTCCCTATGAGTTGGAACCGACTAGACGGCTCCTAACAACACAACAAAACACTTAGCATTGTGTTGGCACAAAATAAGGATTGAATAAATGTTAGCTAAGCACTATTTTTTTTTTTAATGTTAATATTCCACCAGTGGCTTATCCATTTGTCATACTGTTGCAGGCTAAGATTTCCCCTTTCAAAACTAAGTTCTGCCTAGGTTCTTGCCGTTTCCTGACCAAGAATGACCCAGAGAGGCTCAGAAATTCCACATGAACAAAGGTTTGTTTTTATTAGTGGCAGAGAAAGAAGGCAGAGCCTTAGGAGGGAGAGACGGAGAAAGGTTTCCGTCTTTGCTAGCCTCCAGTCTGTCTCTCTGAACGAAGGACCTCCCAGGGTTTGTAAAGTTTTGGGGGGGGGGGCATTATCTTTATTAATAAAATGGGTGGAGATTTCTAAGAGAAGGGGAGGGATTATGGAAATCAGATGCGTGCTGCCGGATCTCAAGATGGACCCTCCCCCACCCCCGCCAGGGGCTGTCAAAACGAAGATGGAGTCCATTGGAGTCCCTAGCGCGGGCTGCTGGGGATTGAACAGAACTCACTCTGGGATGCTGTGCAAGCTCCGCACCCAGCGGGGAACCGAAGAACAACGCTGAGGAAGTTGCCGTTTACCTGCTGCTGACAAAATGTAAGAAAAGGTTATTTACTCAGAAGAGAATACATTCTAACAACTCATGGGGGGGGGGCAGTGGGTGAAGCTTGTGTAAGGCTGCCATTAGGAGCATTGAGCCAGAGTTTATCTACCTAAGCCAGTCCCATTCGCTGTCTCTCAGTACTGTGATAGCTTGCCTGTTCCTGTAATGCTGGAAGCTTTGTCACCAGTCATCCATGGTGGACAGGTCTCAGTGAAGCTTCCAGACAAAGACTAGGAAGAAAGGCCTGGCTTCTGAAAATTAGCCAGTGAAAATCTATGGATCACAACAGAACATTGTCCAACTCATTTCTTTGGACAAGTCATCAGGGAGGGATCAATTGCTGGAGGTGAACATCATGTTTGATGAAGTGGAGGGCCAATAAGAGGTCATGAGAATGACTCAGGACCAGCAGCGTTTCATTCTGTTGTACATAGTGATTTAGGAGATAAAACTGGAGCTGTTATTTCCTGTCTTTGAGCATAAAGGATGTGACCCAGCTGGAGCTGGACTCAACAAGGACACATCAACTGGGACCTAAGGTATAAAAATAATAGCTAGAACAGTTTTGGAAAACATCTTTTAAGGAGCCTTTCACATAAACTAATCCTAAGCAGGGCACAAAAGACCTACATACTTTCCTCTCTTATCTTTTTCTATTAGCATTTAGTGAATAGTAAGATTTGCTGGAGCACAGGATCCTTCTGACTGTTGTTAAGGAAACCTGTTTCAAAGATGATTCCCCACAAAGATGATTAAGAAAGATAATTCAAGATGTAGAATCACAGCACTTCGGCAGTTTTTCCGCCTAGCTATGAAAAGGGAACGCTTTCAACAATTTTACCCATTTGTAATATTAATATATACTGATGGTTCTGTGATGTTCCTCAGAGTTGGCTGGCAGCATGTATGCCCGGTTCCTACTTTTGTCTCTGGGAACATATGTCAAATAAAACCATTCTTTTTGCTTTACTTTAACTTTGTGATGATTTTACCCTGGAACAATAGGGTCACCATGAGTCAGAGTCAACTGGACTGCAGCTTTCTCTCTATATACATGTTGTTAATAGTAATAAACCAAAGGGCTGCCCAGTGTAGGGGAAAGAGCCCAGGTTCGAGCCCCTACTCTACCAAATAGTGTGGTCTTAGGTAAATCCTTGACTTAGTTTCCCATCTAGAAGATGAGCTCATAATCTTTCAGTCCTCAGCTTATCCAGAGCACCCCGTGTGCATTTACAAGACTGAGCGATCACCAAAATGTTGTAACAGGTATGGCTAATGGGACAGTCAGTAAATTGAAAACTTCTTCAGAAAAGCCCAAGGAAAGACAATGAGAGCGAGTAAGGGATGCATATGATGTTATAGAGGAAGTCGTGCACTGCAGTGCAAATACTCAGCATGGTTTTGGGCTGTCAAATAGATTTTTGGCTTACTGCATTTCCTCCCTCTTTCCTGGTGGATTTTTGGATTAATTTAGAACATTAAGTAGGAGGTCGTTGTATCGACACTTCACAGATGAGGAAATTGAGTGCTAGACAACCTTCAATCCTGTAGCTAGTCTGATGGAGCCTGAGTTCAAACTCAGGGCTCGCTGTTTCCAAAGCTGGAGCTGTCTAAGTGCTATGTGGCAAAGAATGCAGCCAGCTTGGAGCTTTTCAAGATACAATGTTCTGTTGTGATCCATAGATTTTCACTGGCAAGCACAGAAAAAATCCATCCCATTAGAGGCTGGAATGGAGTGGCTGCAAATCTCAAACCAAAAACTCAGGAATTCTAATCCCTGCACATATGGATGTGATCCAATTTGGAAACAGGGTTTCCTTTTTTATGTTAATGAGGCCATATCAGTGTAGGATGTGCACAAGAAAGCATTAGTTTTCTTTTTTTTTTTTTCCCCTATACCTTTTTTGGAGCCCTGGTGATGCAGTGGTTAAGAACTCTGGCTGCTAACCAAAAGGTCAGTGGTTCGAATTCACCAGCCGCCCCTTGGAAACGCTATGGGGCAGTTCTACTCTGTTATATAGGGCCTCTGTGAGTTGGAATCAACTAGACAGCAAAGGGTTTTTTTTTGGCTTTTATACCTGTCTTAGGTTGCTAGTGCTTTTATAACAAATACGTAAGTGGATGGCTTTAAAGAACAGAAATTTATTTTCTCACAGTTTGTTGTTAGGCACCCTATGTACAACAGAATGAAACACTACGCAGTCCTGTGCTGTCCTCACAAATATTATGCTTGATCCCATGGTTGCAGCCACTGTGGCAGTTCTCTTTTTCTGTGATCCTCCGCTTTACCAAGCATAATATCCTTCTCCAGGAACTGGTCCCTCCTGATAACATGTCCAAAGTATGTGAGATGAAGTCTTGCCATCCTTGCTTCTAATGATCATTCTGGCTGTACTTTTTCCGAGACAGATTTGTTTGTTCTTCTGGCAGTCCATGGTATATTCAATATTCTTCACCAACACCATAATTCAAAGGCATCAATTCTTCTTAGGCCTTCCTTATTCGTTGTCCAACTTTCACACACCTGTGAGGCGGCTGAAAACACCATGGCTTGGGTCAGGCACACCTTAGTCCTTAAAGTGACATCTTTGCTTTTCAACACTTTAAAGAGATCTCTTGCAGCCAGTTTGCCCAATGCAATGCGTCTTTTGATTTCTTGACTCCTGCTTCCATGGGCATTGATTGTGGATCCAAGTAAAATGAAATCCTTGACAACTTCAATCTTTTCTCCATTTATCATGATGTTGCTTATTGGTCCAGTTGTGAGCATTTTTGTTTCTTTATGTTGAGGTGTAATCCATATTAAAGGCTGTGGTCTTTGATCTTCATCTGTAAGTGCCTCGAGTCCTCTTCACTTTCAGCAAGCAAGGTTGTGTCATCTGCATAACACAGGTTGTTAACGAGTCTTCCTCCAGTCCTGATGCCCTGTTCTTCATAGAGTCCAGCTTCTCAGATTATTTGCTTAGCATGCAGATTGTATAAGCTTGGTGAAAGGATATAACCCTGATGCACACCATTCCTGACTTTAAACCACTCAGTATCCCCTTGTTCTGTTTGAACAACTGCCTCTTGATCTATCACAGGTTCCTCATGAGCACAATTAAGAGTTCTGGAGTTCCCATACTTCTCAGTGTTATCCATAATTTGTTATGATCCACACAGTCTTTGGTTAGTCAATAAAACATAGGTAAACATCTTTCTGGTATTTTCTGCTCTCAGCCAGCTTTCTTACAGTTTAGGAAGCTGTAAGTCCAAATTCAGGGTGCTAGCTCTAGGGGAAAGTTCTCTTTCTCTGTTAGCTCTGGGGGAAGGTCCTTGTCCCTTTCAATTTCTGTAGACTTGGCATTCCTTTGATCCTTGGCAGTCCTTATGTGACATCTGTCTTTCCTGTTTGTGCTTACTTATCTCTGTGTCTCTGTTGTTGCTTATAACTCAGAAGTGATTAGGTTTATGACACACCCTGCACTGATACAGCTTCATTAACATAACAAAGAAACCCCTATTTCCAAATAGGGTTATATCCACGTGTATAGGGGTTGGGATTCCAATGCATGTTTTTGGGGAGCACAATTCAAAATATTCCACCCTTCGGTCACCCAAAATTCATGTCCTTCCGAAGTGCAAAAACACATTCTCCCTGTCACATCATCTCCCAAAACTTAAATCAACTCTAAGTTGAAGATCTCATCTTCTGAATCGTCTAAGTTAAGTACTGTACTGGTAAGACTGGGTGTTTTCCATCCTGGGAAAGATTCGTCTCCACCTGTGTGCCTGTGAAAACTAGAATACAAGTTACCTATTTCCGAAGTAGAATGGCACAAGACAGACGTTTTCATTCCAAATGGGAGAAATTACAGGAAATGAGGGAGTCATGGGTATCAGGCAAGTTTACAACCCAGCAGAGAAAATCTGAGAACAAATTAGTTTTCAAGGCTTGAATATGATCCTCTGTTCTCCAGGACCATGTGGACAATGGCCCCGTCCTCCCGACTGTGGGTATTGACCATGATTTCTGGATTCTGGGTGGAGGCCCCTTGGCCCTGGGCATCAGCCCCGCTTTCCAGGTCCACTGGGGCAGCAAGCTAGCTCCCTTTGCTTTGGGGCCCCATTCTCCTGATCCTTGAAGTGGTGACTCCTTGGCCCCTGGCAGCTCTATTCTCCTTGGCCCATGGGCATGGCAGCTCCACCCCCTCAGCTTTGGGCAGTTGTCCCAACCCCTTGGCCCACCCAAACAGCAGCCCACCCCCTGGAACCTAGGCTGTGGAGATCTGACTATTTGAAACCCATGAGATGATTTTTGTCCACTCTTTGAAACTAAGGCAGTGCTGCCCCCCTCCCACCCCACCCCTCATGCTCCCTCAGTTCTGTTGATCTGCCCACTGCTCTCGGGATGGTGCCTTCTTTCTTTTGGATGACAGTAGATGTTCACAACCAAGTAGCTGTATTGGCCCATTTTCTTTCTATAGAAACCCAGAAGACAGATAGCTTTTCTTCATTTTGTTTTGTTCCTGTCCCTTTCAGACTAAGCTGACAGGATTCCTGCTAAGGTGATTGGTTAAATCTGTCGGTCGTATTGAAGCCCTGGTGGTGCAGCGGTTAAGAGCTTGGCTGGTAACCAAAAGGTGGGCAGTTTGAATCCACCAGTTGCTCCTCGGAAACCCTATGAGGCAGTTCTGCCCTGTCCTATAGGGTCACTATGAGTCAGAATCGACTTGATGGCAATGGGTATGGTCATAGGCCTAATCTCTTTGGCAAAAGATTGTGCATTCTTGACCTTGGTGAAAGTTCTAGGACATGTGCCTTAGTTTGTACAACAGAATTTTCCAAATCTTTAAGTTCTTATTCCTTTTTTAAGTCTATCTCTTTCCTCCTGCATTTTACTGTAAGTAGGCGGCAAGGAGAAGCCAAGCTGCCCTTTCAGGATTTCACTTAGAAATCTCTTTGGCTGAATATACAGGTTCATCACATACAAGTTCTACCTCCCACATAATTCAGTTTCTTTGCCACCTTGTGGAAACCCTTGTGGCATAGTGGCTAAGTGCTACGGCTGCTAACCAGAGGTCAGCAGTTCGAATCTGCCAGGCGCTCCTTGGAAACTCTATGAGGCAGTTCTACTCTGTCCTATAGGGTCACTATGAGTCAGAATTGACCCGACGGCAATGGTTTTTTTTTTGTTTTTGCCACCTTGCTTGTCTCTGTGCATGCTGCCTCTTATAACTCAGAAGTGATGAGGTTTAGGACACACCCTACGTATGACCTCATTAACATAACAAAGAAAATGTCTCCAAGTAGAATTACATCAACATGAGTGGTGTTGTTCTGACTCATAGCAACCTTATAAGACACAGTAGAGCTGCCCCATAGTGTTTTCCTAGGCTGTAATCTTTACAGGAGCAGATTGTCCGGTCTTTTCTCCTGTGGAGCCACTAGTGGGTTCTAGGAATCTTGCCCTCTAAACCTTTTCTTTCTCCAGTCCAGAGAGACTTTGCTCATTGTAAAGGCTTAGGTGGAATGGGAAATTAGCTCTGTCTCACCGTATGTTCTCTCTACCCTAAATCTTCTCAAGGCAAAGGCTTTTTTGTAAGCCCACATGCCTCCAATGTTGCAACTCAGAACCCTTTTCTCTCAAACCATTGGCTCTGCCAGGAGGTTCCCAACAGACTCAAAAACCAAGAATTAACACTTTTCTCTCTCTTTCTCTCTCTGCCTTCTGCTCTGTCAATTCCTCCTTAACCTGAGTGGATTGTGTGTGGGGAGGGATGAGGGCAAGTAGGACTTGCAGCAAATGTTGGGTGGGACAAACACAGCAGTAAATAGATCAAAATATTATCCTGCTCAGGGGACTGATAGTCTAGATATTTAACAACCTATGTGGAGTGGAAGGATTCACTGGGCGATGCAAGTAGTTAATTGGGCTTGACTGCTAACTGAAACGAAGAAAGGCCTGGCCACCAACTTCTGAAAAATCAGTCATTGAAAACCCTAAGGAACACAGTTCTATTCTAACTCACATGGGGTCAACATGAGTCGGACTTTGCTCTAAGGCAACTTCTTTTTTTGGTTATGGAGTGGATGCAAACCAATTGAAAGAACCCATAGGCCGTTAAGAGTGGACACAGCTAGAAACATCAAGGATGGTCAAACCAGTCTTGATTTTTAATATCAGCCTTGATTTTGCCACAAAGGCAAGTAGAGGCAAGAGAAGTAAATGCACTGTGTCCTCAAGTAAGTCACTCTACGTAACTGAGCCTTTATAAAGTCCATTTGAGTTCTTCTCACTCTTCCTCTATATTCCTGTAGGTTTTGGGGCTTCCTACATGCCACTGCCTTCTTCTTCTTCTACTCACTCTCTCCAGACCAACTCATCCATGGCCAAGGCCTCGGCTACCGCTTCGGTGAAGGGTCAGAGTGTTGGAAGAGAAGTAGAGGCAGATCCCAGGGTCGGATGTCAGGGGGTGGGCACAGGGAGTAGAAGAGACTTACTAATTGCTTGTGGGCAGTTGTTGTTGTTAGGTGCCGTCGAGTTGCCTCCGACTCGTAGCAACCCTATGCGCAACAGAACGAAACGCTGCCCAGTCCTGCGCCATCCTTAACAATCGTTGTTATGCTTCAGCCCATTGTTGCAGCCACTGTGTCAATCCACCTCATTGAGAATCTTTCTCTTTTCCGCTGACCCTGTACTTTACCAAGCATGATATCCTTCTCCAGGGCCTGATCCCTCCTGATAACATGTCCAAATATGTAAGACGCAATCTCGCCATCTTTGCTTCTAAGGACCATTCTGGTTGTACTTCTTCCAAGACAGATTTGTTTGTTCTTTCAGCAGTTCGTGGTATATTCAATATTCTTCACCAACTCCACCATTCAAAGGCGTCAGTTCTTCTTCGGTCTTTGTTATTCATTGTCCAGCTTTCACATGCATAAGACGTGATTGAAAATACCATGCCTTGGGTCAGGGGCACCTTAGTCTTAAAGGTGACATCTTTGCTTTTCAACACTTTAAAGAGGTCCTTTGCAGCAGATTTGCCCAATGCAACGCGTCTTTTGATTTCTTGACTGCTGCTTCCATGGGTGTTGATTGTGGATTCAAGTAAAATGAAATTCTTGACAACTTCAGTCTTTTCTCTGTTGATGTTGCTTATTGGTCCTGTTGTGAGGATTTTTGTTATCTTTATGTTGAGGTGTAATCCATACTGAAGGCTGTGGTCTTTGATCTTCATCAGTAAGTGCTTCAAGTTCTCTTCACTTTCAGCAAGCAATGTTGTGTCATCTGCATAATGCAGGTTGTTAATGAGTCTTCCTCTAATCCTGATGCCCTGTTCTTCTTCATATAGTCCAGCTTCTCGGATTATTTGTGGGCAGAGTGTTCTGTAAATGTTGATTAGATCCTGTTGGTTGATGGTGTTGCTGAGTTCTTCTCCTCCTTGCTCAAGGCTCAGGAACCCTTCCTGGAGTCAATGTCATCTGAGCTGGGTCTTAAATCATGAGCATCAATCCTTCAGAGAAAAGGAAGTAGATAGTAGCAGGTAGGCAATGTCGTATGACGGGGGTTCTGTTTGCTATTTCACCCATTACACCAGGCTGCCACTCTTTTTTTTTTTCTCTTTAGTATTCAGCAAAACTTAAAAAATGAATGATGACACAACGGAAAGAATGTAACCAATGTTATTGAACTGCACATGTAGAAATTGTTGAATGGACGTAGATCTGCTGTGTATATTTTCACCAAAAATAAAATACATATCTTTTAAAACTTTAAAAAAAAAAAAAAGTAAAACTCTACTGTCATCACTTCATCACTTACCATGTGAAAGTATTATTCTCAGAATGTTAAAAATAGGAAACAGGTTTTTACTTCCATTATGATATAGTATACAGGGGTTGACTTACACTTCTGTAATAAACACCCAGAAAATTGGACACAGTGTGTAAAATAACTGCTTTCAGGCATTGGACGTCAAGCAGCATAGGACTATGATCTACGAGGAAAGGGAAGCAAACTAGGTGCTTCCTACAGTTGTGCTGGCTTCATGCTTGGAGGCAATTTATGGACCATGGGTGCAGAGAGGGGGAACTCAAACCAAGGCCAGTGGTCTTAGTGAGAAAAAGAGGAGGGGGGGGATCAGAGTTGTGGAGGCTGTGGTAGCTGTAAGTTTGGGACATAGTTCCAGAAAGGAAGGCGTTATGCAGAAAAAGTGCTTTACAAATCTACATGGAGTTTCCTTGAGTTTTGCTGAGTAAGGGACAGTGCATGTGTAGCATGAAACTCTACAAAGTCGGACATAGAACAACGGGGAGGGAATTGTATGCTGAAAGGTTCTCAGAGTTCACACAGGGTAGGAAGATATTCTAGCTCTTACCAGCCAGAGCAGAATCCTCAGTAATAACAACCCAGGATATTCAGTGGAAAACCCAGAGGACAAGGCTTTGTAATAAGGCTACTGCTGGAGTAAAAGCTACCCAACACCTGCCCTAGAAGAACTTAAAAACAAGACTCAGACAGAAAATCAGCAAGGACAGATGTTATGCATTGAACTGTGTCCCCCCAAAATGTGTATAAATTTGGCTAAGCCATGATTCCCAGTATTGTGTGATTGTCTACCGTTTTATCATCTGATGTAATTTCCCTATGTGTTGTAAATCCTGCCTCTATGGTGTGAATGAGGGGAGATAGGCAGCAGTTATGTTAATGAGGCTGGGCTCAGTCTACAAGACTGGATTGTGTCTTGAGCCAATTTCTTTTGTGGTATACAAGAGAGAAGTGAGCAGAGATACAGCAAGACCTCATACCACCAAGAAAGCAGTGCTGGGGGCAGAGTGCATCCTTTGGACCCAGGTTTCCTGCACAGAGAAGCTCCTAGTCCAGGGGAAGCTTGATGAGAAGAACCTTGCTCCAGAGCCGACACAGAGAGAAAGCCTTTCCCTGGAGCTGATGCCCTGAATTTTGGACTTCTAGTCTACTCTACCGTGAGGAAATAAATTTCTCCTTGTTAAAGCCATCCACTTGTGGTATTTCTGTTATAGCAGCCCGGATAACTAAGACCACAGAGAACTCAAAACCACCATTAACCAACAAGATAAAACAAACATTTATAGAACACTCCACCCAACAACAGCAGAATACATACACTTATCAAGTGACAATGGAGCGTTTACCAAGATAGGCCATATCCTGGGCCATAAAACAAACATCAACAAATTTAAAGGAATTTAAATCATACAGAGTGTGTTCTCTGACCAAAACAATCAAATTAAAAATCAAAAACAAAAAGATAACAAGAAAACTTCCAAACATTTGGAAACTAAACAGTACACTTCTAAATAATACATGGTTAATGCAAGAAGTCTCAAAAGAGCTTTTTAAAAAATACTGAACTGAATGAAAATGAAAATACATTTTAAAATTTGTGGAACATAGCTAAAGCAGTGCTGAGAAGGAAATTCATAGCACAAAATGCTTACATTAGCAAAGAGGAAGCACCTCAAATCAATAAGCTAAGCCTTCACCTTAAGAAACTAGCAAAAGAACAAGATAAGAACAGCAACAACAACAACAAAACAAAAACAAAAAGCAGAAATAATTGAAATTGAAAACAGAAAATCAATAAAATAAAAATCTGGTTCTCTGAGAAGATCAATAAAATTGACAAACCTCTAGCAAAAATTACAAATAAAAAAGAGAGAAAACACAACCAATATTGGAAATGAAACAAAAAACATCACTACAGAACTTACAGATACCAAAGGATAAAAAAGAAACACTATGGTAGGAAATACTACTTTTTTTCATATACATAAATATGATTGTATTTTCTATACATAAATTTGATAACTTAGATAAAATAAATCAATTCTTCAAAAAGAACACAAACTACCACAGTTCAACCAACATAAAATAGATAAACTGATGACTCCTATGATTATTAACTAAATTGAATTAATAATTTAAAACTCCAGAAAAATAAATCTCCAGGGCCAGATGGCTCAATGGAAATTTGTAACAAACATTTAACCCCTAGAGGCCCAAGAGGGCTGGACTCAAGCCTGGAACTCCGAGCCCCCTTGCACCTGGTGGTATACTGGTTAAATGCTACCACTGCCAACCAAAAGGTCAGCAGTTTGAATCCACCAGCCACTCCTTGGAAACTCTATGGGGCAGTTCTACTCTGTCCTATAGGGTCACCATGAGTCAGAATCAACTCGACCGCAGCAGGTTTGGTTTTTGGTTTATGGATTGCCCCTTATACCACCTATTGCAGGGCTTTTAGCCACGTAGACCCTTTCTAGGAAACTTCTGTCCCTTTGGGCTTGTATTTCTTAGAATGAGGTCTTTCCACCACTTACCTCAGCATCAGCTGAAGTGTCTTTAAAATGCAGATTACCAGCCTCCCAGCCCAGACCCACTGACTCAAATTCTCTGGAATGGGGCCCCAAAATCTGCATGTTTAATAAGCTCTCCGGGTTATTCTGAAGTACCCCAAGGTCTGAGAACTGTTGAGGCTGTGGGGCCTCAAAACAATCCCACCCCAGCACTCTTGGAGTGGGTGGGATCAGGCAGGGCTTCACTGAGGAGAGGAGCCTAGAGTTGGATGGAGAAGATTTAGAGTAAAACTGAAAGGGCATCGCGATGAGAAGCATGGGAGCAGAGGCATGGAAGCAGGAAAACGCAAAGCATAAAAACATTTTTAAAGAATCAATGCACACACGCACATACAGGAAGCATCAACACCGTTTCTACATGAATTCTACACAACCTTTTCAATAAAATAGCAGGGTACACTTTCCAACTCATTTTATAAGGCCAGCATTACCCTGATACCAAAAGCAGAAAAAAAAAAAGACAATACAAATAAGAAAACTACAGACAAATATCCTCAGCAAAATGTTAGCATATAAAATTCAGCAATATATAAAAAGAATTATACACCACAACCAAGTAGAGTTAGTTCTAGAGATGCAAGATTGGTTCAATATTTGAAAACCAGTCAATGTAATCCACCTCATTAACAGGCTAAAAGAGAAAAATTACGTATTATGCCAATTCATATAGAAAAAGGTGAAAACTACAAAGTATTAGTGAAAGAAATCCAAGAAGATCTAAACAAATGGAGAGACATACCATGTTTATGAATTGGAACACTCAGCATAGTAAAGACGTCAATTCTATCCAAACTGATATAAGACAATTCCTATAAAAATCACAGCAAGATTTTTAACAGACGTAGACAACATTTTCTGAAATTTATATGCAAAGGTAAAGGAACTAATGTCGGTCTGATAGATTGCTTTTATGTGGCCTTTCTTGCCATGGTCTTGTAACTTCCACCAAATGATTGGGTGGGACTATGCAAATAAGGTGCTTGTGGCCCACCAAGGAAACTGGGCAGCTTGCTGATAATGCAAGTAAGGTGCGTGACACCCGTGTGGGGGTGGAACTGTGCAAATAAGGTGTATGGAATCCTAACGAGGGGATTGATCAGTTTTGCCATTTCACTAGACTTAAAGCCCATTGCCGTCGAATTGATTCTGACTCATAGTGACCGTATGGGACAGAGTAGTACTGCCTCATAGGGTTTCCAAGGAGCAACTGGTGCATTCAAACTGCTGACCTTTTGGTTAGCAGGCAAGCTCTTAATTACTGCGCCACCAGGGCTCTGCTAAGCTTAAAATGAGGTGGAAATGAGCCATCCCAGAGGTGCAAAGGGGGGCACCTCGCTACCACCAAGGAGAAGAGACAGGAGGAGAGTGGGTCTATTAGACCTGGGGTCTTTGGGCTGAG
Organism: Elephas maximus indicus; assembly: GCF_024166365.1. NCBI lineage: Eukaryota > Metazoa > Chordata > Mammalia > Proboscidea > Elephantidae > Elephas > Elephas maximus. Next base: position 213,983,219 of record NC_064820.1, on the reverse strand, counting down.
AACCTCCTAGACCCAATAGACAGAGTTATAGCACCAGAGATGGTGCAAGATGTTAAGAAGAAGCAACAACAAAACCAGGAGACCAGTGTGAGACAGCACAGTGGGCTTCCTGGCCCATGTAGTAAGGTGGTTACAGTGGGTGTGCCTACCCATGGAGCAAGAGAGCTGATTGCCTTTGGGCAGGCAGCTTCCTGGCAGAGTGGGATGCCTCTGGGCACTTCTTATTGGAGCTAGGCTTGCCAACCCATGGGCAAGAGAACTGAGTGCCTTTGGGCTAAGGCTCACTGGCAGAGTGGGGTACCCCCAAGGACTTATTGGCAGAACCAAAGAGCTTTGTAACACTTGCCCGAGCAGGGCAGAGGCCAGGCAAAGGGGCTGAGGGGTTGAGGGGCTGAGGGGCTTGAAGGGCCAAGGGGCCAAGGGCCAGAGAGAAGTCTGCCTGTGGGCACAGCTGAGAAAAGGCTGTCCTAATGGAAGAACTACATAGTGAGTCATTCCTAATCCTGAACTGTAACCTGTTACGTCCGTAATAAACTCCATAACTGTGAGTATGGTCTGTGAGTTCTGTGTGGGCATTGCAATGAATTATTGACCCCAGCACAGGAGTAGAGAGTGCCGTATAGGAAGGACGGCTGGTGTCAGGATTGGTAAAAACTTTGGACGGGGGGAGATATGCCTGACCTCCACCTCATAGCAATCAGCCTTGGGCTGTTGATGCTGATGATGATTCTCGCCTCTTGTGAAGTCAGATGAAGCAGTCAGACGATGATGCTGCCACCATGCCATTTTTACAATTGGGACCATTTTCTTTTTTACAACTAGAACAGCTAAAATATTTTTGAAAAAGAATAAAATGGGGAGAATCATTCTACCCAGTTTTTAGACTTATTATATAGATATAGTAATCAAGACTGGCAAGGGAATGGACATATAGATCAATAGAATAGAGAACTCAGAAATAGACATGTACATATACAGCCGAATGACTTTTGACGAAGGTGCAAAACCAATTAAATGGACGGAAGATTGTCTTTTCAAGAAACGGTACTGGAGAAATGGGATATCCATAGGCAAAAAAGAATCTGGAGATAAAATTCACACCTGACACAAAAGTGAACTCAAAAGGGATTATGGATTTAAGAATAAATATGAAACTATAAAACTTTTAGAAGAAAACATAGGAGAAAATCTTTGGGTCTTGAGTTTGGTGTTCTTAGACATGACACCAAAACATAACCCACAAAAGAAAAAAATTGACAAATTGCACTTCTGCAAAATTAATAGCGTTTGCTCAGTGAAAGACCCTGATAAGAAGATAAAAAGACAGGCTGCGGACTGGTATAAAATATTTGCATGTCACATATCTGACAAATGACTTGTAGCCAGAACACATAAATAACTCTCAAAACTCAACATTAAAAATACAAACAATCCAGTTAGCGATTGGGGAGGGGGATCATTTCACTGAAGAGGATATGTTCAATAAGCACATTAGAAGATGTTCATCACTAGCCGTGAACCCACTGCCATCAAGTTGATTCCGATTTATAGTGACCCTATAGACAGAGTAGAACGACCCCATAGGGTTTCCAAGGCTTAATTTTTACCGAAGCAGACTGACACATCTCTCTCTGGCAGAGAAGCTGGTGGGTTTGAACCACTGACCTTTCAATTAGCAGGAGAGTGCTTAACCACTGTGCCACCAGGGCTCCTTCACTAGCAATTAAAAAAAAAAAAAAACAAGCCTTTTGCTGTCAAGTTGATTCCAACTCATAGCAACCCTAGCCATTAGAGAAATGCAAATAAAAATCATGGTGAGATACCATTACACACCTTTTAGAATGGCTGAAATAAAAAAAAACTATGGCAATATCAAATACTGGTGAGTATGCAGAGAAACTGGATCTCTCATACAATGCTGGTAAACCAAAAAACCAAGCCCACTGCTGTCATGTTGATTCTGACTCACAGTGACTCTATAGTACAGAATAGAACTGCTGTTATGGATGAATTGTGTCCTCCAAAAATATGTGTCGTAAATCCTAATCTCTATGCTGTGGTTGGAGCCCTGCTGGCACAGTGGTTAAGAGCTCAGCTGCTAACCAAAAGGTCAACAGTTTGAATCCACCAGCTGCTCCTTGGAATGCCTCTGGGGTAGTTCTACTCTGTCCTATAGGGTTGCTATGAGTAACAATTGACTCTAACTCAACTGGTTTTTTATGTATGTGGTTATAATCCCATTTGAGAATGGGTTGTCTTTGTTATGTTAATGAGGGAGGATTAGTGTAAGGTGTATTTTGAGTCAATCTCTTACAGACATAAAATAAGCAGATTAAGCAAGCAGAGATGGTGGAGAGATGCCAAGCCACATGAAGATCGCTCAGGAGCAGGGGCTCAAAAGAGACAAGGACCTTCTTCCAGAGCCTACAGAGAAAGAAAGCCTTCCCCTAGAACCAGCACCCTGAATTCAGACTTCTAGCCTCCTATACTGTGATAAAGTAGATTTCTGTTTGTTAAAGCCACTCACTTGTGGTATTTCTGTTATAGTACCACTAGATAACTAGATAACTAAGCAGAATTTGTTACCAGAAGAATGGGGTGCTGCTCTAACAGATACCTCAAATGTGGCAGGTGGAAATTTGGAACTGGGTAATGGGTAGAGGCTGGAAGAGTTTTAAGATACCTAATAGTAAAAGCCTAGATTCCCTTGAAGAGACAGTTGATAGAATTATGGACATCAAAAGCAATTCTGGTGAGTGCTCAGAAGGAAGTGAGGAGAGCTACAGACAAAGTCTTCATTGTCTTAGAGAATACATATCGTACCAGTAACAGAATGTTGCTAGAAATATGGACATTAAATGTGTTTCTGGCGAGGCTTTAAAAGAAAATGATGAACATGTGATCAGACAATGGAGAAAGGGCGATCATTTTTACGCAGTGGCAAAGAAATTGTCTGAATTATGTTAAAATGTTTGGTGGAAGGTAGAGCTTGTAAGTGATGAACGTAGATATCTGACTGATGAAATTTCTAAGCAAGATCTTAAGGAGTCCATGTGGTTTCTTCTTACCACTTACAGTAAAATGTGAAAGGAAACAGATGGACTTAAAAATGGACTGTGCAAAATGAAAATAGAACTTAAAGATTTGGAAAATCCTGCCGTATAAACTAAGGACACGTGTTCTACTATATTCACCAAGGATGTGGCTACACAATCTTTTGTTAAAAAGGTTAAGCTGGTGACTGATGGATCTAACCAACTACCACAGCAGAAAACTCATCAGCTTTCACTGAATGGAACAGAGAAAGAACAAAAGGAAAGAATGCTGTCTGCCTCTTGGAATTCTACAGGAAACAAGCCAAAGGAGCTACCGCTGTTGTCCTCCAAGAAAAGAAAAGGACCATTCTTGGAGCAGCTCACAGATCAGCAGAACTGTTGGAAAGAGCACAGAAACAGGGCCTTCTTGGTTTCAAAGGGTGGGGCCATGGTTTCCTAAATCTCAAAGGATAGGTTTCAAAGAGTCTTAATTGGCCAACTTGGATCGTCTGCCAACTTGGTTCTGGAGTGTGGAGCTGCCATTAAGGTGTGCCAGGGAATAGGGCTGCTACCCAAAGCTGAGGGAGCAGGGCTCCCATGCCCAATAGGCAGAAGAATGGGGCCTCCTGGGGCCAAGGAGGTGGAGTCATCACTCAGTTGGATTAGGGATGGCAACCTAAAGTTCTGGGATGGCAACATAAAGCTGAAGGAGCAGAGTTGTCATCCCAGAGGGTCTGGAAAGCAGAATTGAAGCCCAGGGCTGAGGAACCTCTACCAAGAATCCAAAGGGCAAGGCCAATATGCAGATTCGGGAGAGTGGGGCCATTGCCCAGGTGGTCTCGAAAAAGAGAGGATTATTTTCAAGTGTTGAGAGCTAATGTAATTTGTTCTGCTGGGTTTTGGACTTTCCTGGTGCCTGTTATTCCTTCTTTCCCTCCAATTTCTCCCGTTTGTAATGGAAATGTCTACCTTGTGCCTGTTATATATGTGTGGGAATGGTTATTAAGGGTGTGGGATAATGGTGCAAGGAACATAAATTTGGATCAATCTGAGTTTAGTGATAAGGGCCCACTAAGCCCAGATTCTTCATTCAGTTTTTCAGCTTGAAAGGTTAGGAAAGGCTCTAATGGTTGATTTGTTTGGTTTGCTGACGCATGGATTGTGCAATGCCCTACACTAAATTAAGTTGAAGTACCAGACCTGCCTTGGTATACTGTAGAAGAAGGTATCCAAAGGCTTAGGGAAACTGGCATGTTAGAGTGGATTTATCAGAACCACAGACTCACTGTCTTGGCTATCCAGTACTGTTATAACAGAAATACCACAGGTGGATGGCTTTAACAAAACGAAATTTATACTCTCACAGTCTTGGAGGCTAGAAGTCCAAATTCAGGGTGCCAGATCCAGGGGAAGCATTTCTGTTTCTGTTGGCTCTGGAGGAAGGTCCTTGTCACCAATCTTCCCCTGGTCTAGGAGCTTCTTAACGCAAGAATCCTGGGTCCAAAGGACGTGCTCTGCTGCTTGCACTACTTTCTTGATGGTATGAGGTCTTCATGTCTCTCTGCTTCCTTCTCTCTTTTGTATCTCAAAAGAGATTGGCTCAATATACAATCTAATCTAGTAGATCCTGTCCTGCCTCATAAAATAACTGCCTCTAATCCTGCCTCATTAACATCATAGAGTTAGGATTTACAATACATGGAAAAATCACATCAGATGATAAAATGGTGGCCAGTCATACAATATTGGGAATCATGGCCTAGCCAAGTTGACAGAAATTTTTGAGGGACACAATTCAATCCATAATACTCACACAGGGATTGCCCAGAGGGCACATTTTTAACCACAACAGTGAGGAACAAATTTGTGAAGGCCGCCCCAGCATCCTTGAAGACTGCTGTGATTGCTATTTTATGTAAGTCAGATTTGACAGTGGGAACTGCCCTAAATGAATTAACATACCTAACTACAATTGGGCTGATTGGACTCCATGGTGGTAGGGACCAGGTGGTGGCACTCAAACAACAAAGGCAAGGTGGGCGTGGTCACTGTAATGAATAGTGAAGTCAAAGCAGTAATCAGAATAGCCTGGCTTGTATGGACTTATGGCATTGGCTACTTAGCCATGGTGTCCCTAAGAGTGAAATAGATGGGAAATCTACTAAATATTTACTTCATCTGTAGAAGTGAAGGAATTCTAGGTCAAGTGAAAGACAGTCTAACTCAAATTTTCAGAATGGAGAGTCATAGCCCCTCAATCAATTCCCAGACTTGAGCCAGTTTACACACCCACAATTCCTAGAATGAAGGGGAGGCTGTGTCCCCTTGAGGAAGGACCTCACCACACTGCCAAAAATTTATACTGTTACTCTTTCTCCCAGCCTTCCCCAAGGGATTTACAGCTTTTTACAAGAGTAACTGTTCATTGGGTGAAAGAAAATAATCATACTTTTCAGGAATTACTGGATACTGGCTCTGAACTGACAGTAATTCCAGGAGACCCAAAATACCACTGTGGCCCACCAGCCAGAGTGGGGGAATATGGAGGTCAGGTTATTAATGGAGTCTTAGCTCAGGTTTGTCTCACAGTGGTTTCAGTGGGTCTCTGAACCCATACTGTAGTGATTTCCCCAGTTCCAGAATGCATAATTGGAACAGATACACTCAGCAATTGGCGGAACCCCTACATTGGTTCAACAGGGAAAGAAGGGAGTTACAATATTGGCTGGTATCAACTTGGCTGGGCCATGATCGTTAGTGGTTTGGCAGTTATGATGTAATTTGGAACTTATGTGATAAATTCTATGGTGAGATCTGCTAGAAGCAGCCAATCAGTTGAAAGGGAGTTTCCTTGGGGGTGTGGCCTGGCTCCAGTCTATAAATGAATATTCCAGTAGGGTTTTCACTCTAGATTCCACATTTGGCTCATCATCTGACCTCTGGTTTTAGGACTTGAGCTACCAGTTTACCTGTCCATCCTGGGATTTGTTGGCCTCCACATATATATACTTTCAAAATTTTTACTTTGTTCTTAGCTTTCAACTGTTTGATTATGATATGTTTAGGTGTGTATCTCTTTGAGTTTATCCTACTTGGTGTTTATTGAGCATTGTGGATGTGTAGATTCATGTCTTTTATCACATATAGGACCTTTTGACCATTATTTCTGCAAATATTTTTACTTCCTCTCTCTCTGTCTTCTCTACTTCTTGGACTTCCATTATACATATGTTGCTAAGCGTGATGGTGTCTCACAGGTCTGTTAAGCTCTGTTCACTTTTCCTTATTCTTTTTTTTCCTTCTCCTTCTCAGACTGAATAATTTCAGTTGACCTATCTTCAAGTTTGCTGATTCTTTCTTCTGCCTGCTCAAATTTGCCATTGAGCCTTTCCAGTGAATTTTTCATTTTAATTATTGTAGGCCCCAGTATTTGTATTTGGTTCCTATTTATAATTTCCACGTCTTTATTGATATTCTCTATTTGTTGAAACATTGTTCTCTTCTTTTTATTTTACTCTTTATTTTTTTTGTCCATAGTTTCCTTTAGCTCTTTGAACATATTTAACACAGATGATTTAATGTCTTTGTCCAGTAAATCCAATGATTGTGCTTCCTCATAGACAATTTCTATTCATTTATTTATTTTTTCCACTGAGTGGACCATAATTTCTTCTTTGTTTGCATGACTCATAATTTTTTATTGAAATGTGCGTATTTTGAATATTATTTTTGAATCTTAACTCCTGAGGTTTTTTTTTTGGGGGGGGTTACTTGCTGTACATTATAGTTGTTTATTTACTGACTTTTCTAAGCTTTTTTTGTGTGTCTATGAAGGATGTATACTTTGTAGTGTGATCTCTCAAGTTCCTGTTTCTTTAGCTTGTGGTCAGCTAGTGGTTTCACAGAGATTCCTTCAAATGCCTGGAGACAAAAAAGAGGAAGAAGTATATGAAAATAAAATTAAAAAATAGCCTAGTCTCTCATTCTGAGAGCGAATTTTTTAGGAGGCACTTCCTCAATACTTAGACAGTCCATTTACAACTCTGCCTTAGCTTTCACTTTTTTTTTTTTTTTTGCTTTAAGTGAAAGTTTACAGAGCAAAGCTTTCCTTCTTACTTGAACTGCTCCTAAAGATCAGCCAGAGGTGAAAGCTTAGCTCCTTTCAGGTCTTTTTTGAACATGTGTGCTTCCCTGGACATGTGTGTGGCTTTCTGGATTTCTCATTTTATGCGAAATCTTTTCAAAGCCTTACTCCCCAAAGTAACTCTACCCCCAACTTTTCCTCCCAGGCTTTGTCTATGATTTTCCTCAACTGTAATCTTTTGCCCCACATGGCAGCAGATTATTAATTTGCCTTTCAATGTTTTTGAGGAATCCCCTCTGTTTAGCTGCCTTTCTACCCCCAGAGAGTTCTGAGTTAGGATAAAAAAAGGCAAGCACCCTGCACCAGTCCTTCAGGGAACCTCAAATAAATGAAAAAGTGACATTAGTGAAAATGGCAGGGTATGGATCGCCTATGACTTCTCTCTCCACAGAAATACTGGGGGAGTGGGGAAGGAGGTGGGGGAAGGTGGAGAGCAAAAATTGTTAGAAACAACTTTCCAAGAACTCTGGAAAATAGTCAAATGTTTACAGCAACCAAATGAATGCTGTATCTAGAAAAAGGTGACATAAAACCAAACAATATTTTAGCTTAACTAGTAAGGAATGTCTGCCTTGAGCATTGTGCTATTTAAGATCTATCTGTGTGGGATCAAATTGACAACAGCAATGCAAAAAATTAGATAGGAACCTTGGGGGCAGTTACTTTATGTTAATGGGGGAGAAACAACTAAGAAAAGAGGATGAAAATGGTTGCGCTACTGGAAGAAAATAATCAACGTCACCAAAATGTACATGTAGAAACTTGAATTGATGTATGTTTTTGCTGTGTATTCTCTCAACAACATAATAAAATAAAATATTAAAAAAATTAGCATACTCAATGAGACCTCCCCACTTAAAATTGCATATCCTCCTTGTGTTCATGACTATCCTTCCTCTGTTGCTCTAGGCACATAGAGACCAATTGTCATGCATTGGATGGCCGCTTGCAAGATTTTAAGAACCCAAGCACAACACAGTGAACTAGGAGGTAGGACAGAAGCACTAAACATGTTATTGGAACAATTAACAGGTAGGTTAATATGACCTAGTATTTCCACTCTTAGGTATAAGCCCCAAAGTCTTGAAATCAGAACTCAAACAGATTTGTACACCAATGTTCATTGCAGCACTATTCACAATAGCCAAAAGTGGAAACAATGAAAATGCCCATGAACAGATGAATAAATGGATTAACAACATGTGGTACATACACACAATGGAATACTACTCAGCCAGTAGAAGAAATGAAGCCTTGATACATGCTAAAATATGGATGGAGCTTGAAGGCATTATGCTGAGTAGAATAAGTCAGCCACAAAAGGATATATATTGTATGACCTCACTTGTATAAAAGGACAAGAAAAGGGAAATGGGTAAAGACTAAAGTTTATTAGTGGTTTCCAGAAGTGAGAGGGAAGGAGAAAGGAGGGAGGGGAGTCAATGGTGATGGAAAAATCACATTAATTAAGGGTAGAGTTGTACAATCAATCATTGTAACTGATGTCAATAAGCAGTACACCTGTAAAAAGTTGAAGGGACATGCTCTGCTCCCAGCTTTTCTTCCCTGGTAGTACGAGGTCCCTCTCCTCTCTGCTCCCTTCTCTCTTTTACATCTCAAAAGAGATTGACTCAGCCTAATCCTGTGAATTGTGAACTGCCTCTAATCCTGCGTCATTAACATCGTATAGGAAAGGATTTACAATACATAGGGTAATTACATCAGATAGCAAAATGGAGGACAACCACACAATACTGGGAATCATAGCCTAGCCAAGTGGACACACATTTTGTGGGGACACAATTCAATCCATAAGAGAAGGCGGGAATTCTACCACTGAATCGCCAATGCCCTCGTACCTCAATAAAGCTGTTAAAGAAAAAAGTCTAACCGACTTGACTGAAATGAAAATAGCAGAAAACACCAAGTGCTTCCGGAACTCTCGTGCATCACTGGTGGGAATTTAAGTTGGTTCCACTGCTTTGGAAATAGTTTGGCAATATCTCCTAAATATGTATATATGTATGTACAACAGAAGAAAACACCTCCCGTTCCTGCACCACCCTCACAACTGTTGTTATGCTCGAGCCTATTGTTGCAGCCACTGTGTCAATTCATCTCCTCAAGGGTCTTCCTCTTTTTCCCTGACCCTCTGCTCTACGAAGCATGATGTCTTTCTCCAGGGACTGGCTCCTCCTGATAACATATCCAAAGAATGTGAGATGTAGTCCAGCCATCTTTGCTTCCAAGGAGCATTCTGGCTGTACTTCCTCCAAGGCAGATTTGTTTGTTCTTTTGGCAGTCTGTGGTATATTTAACATTCTTTGCCAACACCATAATTCAAAGGTATCAATTCTTCGGTCTTCTTTATTCATTGTCCAGCTTTCACACACATATAAGGTGATTGAAAACACCATGGCTTGGGTCAGGTGCACCTTAGTCTAAAAGGTAATATTTTTGCTTTTTAACACTTTAAAGATATCCTATGACCCAACAGATCCAATTCCATTAAGAGTATACACCTAACAAAAATGTGTATATACGTTCATCAAAAGACATATAAGAGGTTCGTAGCAGCACTATTCATAACTGTTCCAAACTGGAAGTGACCCAGATGCCCATCAACAATAGTATGGACAAACACAGTGTGAAAACTACAGAACAATAAGAATAAACAATCTACATTTCTACCCAACAGCATGGATGTAACTCACAAAAACAATATTGAGTGAAAAAAGATAGAGCTTAAAGAGCACATACAGTGTGATTCCATGTGTATAAAATGCAAAAAGAAAAAAAAAAAGAATGATCAATATGGTGTTATAAGTAGGGATAGTGGTTATCTTGGGGAGGGGGAGGGAAGGCAGGGTTGGTGGACTTGAGGGAAACTTCTGAAGTGTTGGTTATATTCTATTTCTGGATGCTGGCCGCATAGGTTTATTCAGTTTGTGAAAATTCATTGAATCAAATACTTAAGAAAAGACTGAATTTTTATACCTCCATCTCCACCTAGTGTTCATTCTGTGGACTACAACACCCAGCTAGCCCTGGCTCTTGACACAGGCTGAGTGTGAGGGAAGCAGATGCCCAAGTGCTTTCAGGAGTGAACAAAATCTGGCCAACCAGCCAGTCCAAATCACCTTGGAAACTTACAGCGTGAACAAGTCCTTAGAACAACGATGACTTGAATGTCCTCTGAAGTGAGTTGGGATCAGGTCACAAACCAAGTCCCCTCTCTCCCTACCCTCATCTCTCACAACTTTCCTAAATCTTACCCTCCAGAGTCCAGCCATGCCCAGATTCCTCTACTTTGCTCAGCTCAGAATGAACTTTCCTGCCTCCTGGTCTCTGCCCGTGCTGAATCTACCCCTAGATCCAGGAGTGGAACATATGACTCAGGACAGGCCAATCCGTGCTGACATTACCCTGGTTTGAGTAGTTGGTTCAGAGGTGGGCAGGCGACCAAGCCTCTTCAATCAGCCTGAGTCTTGGGACTTTTGCTGACAATGCTAGGACAAAGGGTGTAGAATGTCAGTCTGGAAGGAGACAGCTCCAGAAGCTGTTGGCCATCATCTAATGACCTGTCTGCAAGTGGAAACAACACTGAGGAAGTGATGGAGAGAGAGAAATGGAGACTTGATTTCATCCTTTGATCACTAGACCAAAACTTTCCTGAAACAGAAACCAAGACTATTCAGTTACGTGAAAAGTTTCTTTATTTTTTTTCTTCTTAAGGCAATTTGTATTGGATTTTCCTGACACCTGACACTGAAGGCACCCAACAGAGAGAGCATGTGATGTGTGCTTCCAGGCTCAGGTTGGGTGGATTGATGGAGCCTGTGGTCAGGAAGTGAAGGGGCTGCATGAAGAAGGTGAGAGTTGTGTTGCACCTTAAGGGCAGTGTCTCAGTTATCTGTTGTTGCTCTTGTTAGCTGCCATCAAGTCAGTTCTGACTTATAGTGACCCTACATACAACAGAACGAAACACTGCCTGGTCCTGAGCCATCCTCACAGTCTTCGCTATGGTTGAGCCCATTGTTAAAGCCACTGTGTCAATCCATCTCATTGGGGGTTTTCCTCTTTTTCACTCACCTTCTACTTCACCAAGCATTATGTCCTTCTCCAGGGACTGGTCCCTCCTGACAACGTGTTCAAAGTACATGAGACAAAGTCTTACCATCCTCACTTCCAAAGAGCCCTCTGGGGTGATTCTTCCAAGACAGACTTGTTTGTTCTTCTGGAAGTCCATGGTATATTCAGTATTTTTCCCAAACACCATAATTCAAAGGCATCAGTTCTTCCGTCTTCCTTATTCATTGTCCAGCTTTAGCATGTACATGAAGTGACAGCAGATATCATGGCTTGGGTCAGGTGCACCTTAGTCCTCAAAGTGACATCTTTGCTTTTTAACACTCTAAAGAGATCTTTTGCAGCAGATTTCCCCAGTGCAATACATCATTTGATTTCTTGTCTGCTGCTTCCATGGGCATTGATTATGCATCCAAATAAAATGAAATCCTTGACAACGTCAATCTTTTCTCCATTTATCATGATTTTGGTTATTGGTCCAGTTGTGAGGATTTCTTTTCCTTTATGTTGAGGTGTAATCCATACTGAAGGCTGTAGTCTTTGATCTTCATCAGTAACTGCTTCAAGTCCTCTTTACTTTCAGCAAGCAAGGTTGTGTCATCTGCGTATCTCAGATTGTTAATGAGCCTTCCACCAGTCCTGATGCCCTGTTCTTCTTCATGTAGTTCAACTTCTCAGATTATTTGCTCAGCATACAGATTGAGTAAGTATGGTGAAAGGATGCAACTCTGATGCACACCATTCTTGATTTTAAACCATGCAATATCCCCTTGCTCTGTTAGAATGACTGCCTCTTGGTCTATGTACATGTTCCACATGAACACAATTAAGTGTCCTGGATTTCCCATTCTTCGAAATGTTATCCACAGTTTGTTATGATCCACACAGTTGAATCCCTTTGCATAGTCAATAAAACACAGGTAAACATCTTTCTAGTATTCTCTGCTTTCAGCCAGGATCCATCTGACATCAGCAATGATTATCCCTGGTTCCACATCCTCTTCTGAATTCAGCTGAATTTCTGGCAGTTCTCTGATGTACTGCTCCAACCACTTTTGAATGATTTTCAGCAAAATTTGACTTGTGGGTGATGTTAATGATATTGTTTGATAATTTCCACGTTCTGCTGGATCACCTTTGTTTCGAATGGGCACAAATATAGATCTCTTCAGTTGGCCAGGTAGCTCTCTTCCAAATTTCTTGGCATAGAGGAGTGAGTAACTCCAGCTCTGCATCAGTTTGTTGAAACACCTCAATTGGTATTCCATCAATTCTTGGATGCTTGTTTTTTTGCCAATGCCTCCAGTGCAGTTTGGACTTCTTCCTTCAATACCGTCGGTTCTTGATCATATGCTACCTTCCAAAATGGTTGGAACATTCACCGATTCTTTTTAGTACAGTGACAGTGTATTCCTTCCATCTGCTTTTGATGCTTCCTGCATCATTCAATATTTTGCCCATAGAATCCTTCAAAATTGCAACTCGAGGCTTGAATTTTTTCTTCAGTTCTTTTCCCTTGAGAAATACTGAGCGCGTTCTTCCCTTTTGGTTTTCTAACTCCAGGTCTTTCCACACGTCGTTGTAATATTTTACTTTGTCTTCTCGAGCTGCCCTTTGAAATCTTCTGTTCAGGTCTTTTACTTCATCATTTCTTTCTTTCGCTTTAGCTACTCTATGTTCAAGAGCAAGTTTCAGAGTCTCTTCTGACATCCATTTTGGTCTTTTCTTTCTTTCCTGTCTTTTTAATGATCTCTCGCTTTCTTTATGTATGATGTCCTTGATGTCGTCCCACAACTCATCTGGTCTTTGGTCATTAGTGTTCAGTAAGTCAAATGTATTCTTGAGATGGTCTCCAAATTCAGGTGGGATATACTCAACGTCGTATTTTCATTTTTATGGGCTTATTTTAATTTTCTTCAGCTTCAACTTGAACTTACATATGAGCAATTGACGGTTTGTTCCACAGTCAGCCCCTGACCTTGTTCTGACTGATGATATTGAGTTTTCCATCATCTCTTTCCACATATGTAGTCAATATCATTCCTGTTTTCCATCCCAAGAGGTCCAACTGTGCAGTCGCCGTTTATGTTGCTGAAAAAAGGTATTTGCAGTGAAGAAGTTGTTGGTCTTGCAAAATTCTATCATGTGATCTGTGGAGTCTTTTCTATTGCCAAAGCCATATTTTCCAAAGACTAATCCTTCTTCGTTTCCAACTTTTGCATTCCAATCACCAGTAATTATCAGTGCATCTATTGCATGTTTGATCAATTTCAGACTACAGAAGTTGGTAAATTCTTCAATTTCCTCATCTTTGGCATTAGTGGTTGGTGCATAAATTTGAATAATAGTCATATTAACCAGTCTTCCTTGTAGGCATATGGATATTATTCAATCACTGATAGCGTTGTACTTCAGGTTAGATCTTGAAATGTTCTTTTTGACAATGAATGTGATGCCATTCCTCTTCCATTTGTCATTCCCAGCATAGTAGACCATATGATTGTGTGATTCAAAATGGCCAGTAGCAGTTCATTTCAGCTCAGTAATGCCCAAGATATCCATCTTTATGTGTTCCATTTTATTTTTGATGATTTCCAATTTTCCTAGATTTATACTTTGTACGTTTCACTTTCCAATGATTAATGAATGTTCACAACTGTTTCTTCTCATTTTGGGTCATGCTGCATCAGCAAATGAAGGTCCTGAAAGCTAGACTCCACCCACATCATTAAGGTCAACTCTACTTTGAGGAGGCAGCTCATCTTCCAGCACTATGTCAAGCATTGTTCCACTGCTATTCATAAGGTTTTCACTGGCCATTTTTTTCAGAAGTAAACTTCTAGGTCCTTTTTCCTAGCTTGTCTTAGTCTGGAAGCTCCACTGCAATCTGTCTACCGTGGGTGACCCTGCTGGCATTTGAAATACTGATGGCAAAGCTTCCAGTATCACAGTAACATGCAAGCCACCGCAATAGGATGAACTGACAGATGAGTTATCTAGTGCTGCTGTAACAGAAATATCACAAGTAGGTGGCTTGAACAAACACAAAGTTATTCTCTCATACCTTGGAGGTTAGAAGTCCAAATTCAGGGTGTAGGCTTTAGGGATGACTTTCTCCCTCTGTCGGCTCTGGGGAAAGGTCCTTGTCTCTTCAGCTTCTATTCCTTGGCTCCTTGGAGATCTTCATGTGGCATGGCATCTATCTTCCTCCATCTCTGCTTTCTTGTTGCTTGCTTCTTAAACTACTCCTTTTATATCTCAAAAGAGATTGATTCAAGAAACACCCTACACTAATACTATCACATTAACATAACAAAGAAAATCCATTCCCAAATGGGATTATAACCATAGGTATAGGGGTTAGGGTTTACAATGCATATTTCTTGGGGACACAATTCAATCCATAACAGGCAGGTATGTTCAGACAGGCAGAATTGACTGATCAGTAAACCACATAGGAAATTAAAGCAAGAGGTGAACTCCTACATTTTAGATTTTTTTTTCAATTTCTTATAATAAAAATTTTCAAACATGGAAGAGTTGGAAGGAGAGTTTAATAAACATTCACTTTCCCATCTCCTAGACTTAACACGTTAGCATTTTGCCTCATTTCCTTTAACTTTTTTGTTAAATCACTTCAAAATAAGTTGTAGACACCATGACTAGTCAGACTGTGAGTCCCTCCTGCAGCCTAAAAGTTTCAGTTTTAGTTTGGCTTCTTGCAACATCAACCCTGAATGTAGATGGGGTTTCTGCAGGACCTGCCAGGTGCTGTTATTGTGACCAAAGAATGCCCCTTCCCCTGCTGAGCTTGGCTCTCAGTGCAGTTTAGTGTGTAACTTGAAATTTATGGATGTAGCTGTCTGGAAGAATGGGACCTCACCACCTCACGGAGCTACTTGGCTGGTAGGGCTTTAAGCTGAGGGATCCTAGACCCAGTGGCTTTCCTTTACTGATGTTAATTGCAACCAGACCATGCCCCATGTTCAGTGATTAATGCCACTGAAGGCAGACTGAGTGTGAGGGTCTACGTTCTCCATGCTGCTGTTGCTGGGCTTACTGGTCCGTATTCTTTCTAAATAAAATAGGTGCTGGATAAGCCAATAGTGTATTGTGAGTTCAGTTGTCAATCCTAACCTGAAAACCACTCCTGTGGGTCTTGTGGTGAGATTTCACCTCTAAATACTTAAGCATGCATCTCCTAAAATTAACGATATCCTACATAACCCAACCAGTCATCTTTCAGTTTGTTGTACTGTGATGGCTTGCATGTTACTATGATCCTGGAAGCTATGCCACCAGTATTTCAAATACCGTAACCAAACGCTGGTTCTCGTCCTGTCCTATTAGCAAATCAAAATAAGACAGACTTACACCACCAGTTGCAAGGGAAAGAGAAAGTGGGAATTTATTGTTTGTGCAAACAAGGAGCAACGTGGGGCCTAGCAGCTGAAAGACCAGGCACTACCTGCCCCAGGGGAGCTGGAAGCTTTTATATCCTTGAGTCCCCAGGGAGCCCTCCTATGCCCAAATTTGGAGATCTGGGTGCTGAGTCCTGTTGCAAAGTGACTTAGTCATCTAGTGCTGCTGTAACAGAAATAACACAAACGGATGGCTTTAACAAAGACAAATTTATTTTCTCCCAGTAAAGTAGGATAAAAGTCCAAAGTCAGGGCGTCAGCTCCAGCCAGGGTAAGGCTTTCTCTCTCTGTCGGCTCTGGAGGAAGGTCTTTGTCCTAAATCTTCCCCTGAAGAGGAGAAAATAGTTTTTCTCCAGTGTTTTAATATTAAAGGAGAGAGAATATATTTCCTCATTTGTTTTAGTATAGCTGTATAAGCTGTGATTAATCTCTAGTCTTTAGAAAACGGCGCAGCATCTGTACAAGATATGGCTGAGCAGCCAGTTCCACCCTTAACAGACACCCTGATACCTTACAACACGTTTTCTCCTATTCACAATGGGCGACTGAGAGCTTGACATAACAATGCCATAATGATGCTTTAAGTAATCTCTAAAAACATTTTTTATTGCACCAGCTGCACTGGTTTCTTCCATAGGGGTGCGGAGCTCTCTCAGCTCTGTGGCCTTGGCCTCTCTTCTCTTTTCTCTTGAGAAATGGCCTTCGGCCTTTAAGACAGCAGCTAGAAAAGCCTCCTGACATTTTTAATCCGCAACTTTCTTTTTGCTCCCAATCTCAGCCAGAGTGGACTTGGCAGAACAGTTCCACTAGCCGAGAGATTCTTTTTTTATATAATTTTTATTGTGCTTTAAGTGAAAGTTTACAAATCAAGTCAGTCTCTCACACAAAAACCCATATACACCTTGCTACACACTCCCGATTACTCTCCCCCTAATAAGACAGCCCGCTCTCTCCCTCAACTCTCTCTTTTTGTGTCCATTTTGCCAGCTTCTAACCCTCTCCACCCTCTCATCTCCCCTCCAGGCAGGAGATGCCAACATAGTCTCAAGTGTCCACCTGATCCAAGAAGCTCACTCCTCACCAGCATCCCTCTCCAACCCATTGTCCAGTCCAATCCATGTCTGAAGAGTTGGTTTCGGGAGTGGTTCCTGTCCTGGGCCAACAGAAGGTCTGGGGGCCATGACCACCAGGGTCCTTCTAGTCTCATTCAGACCATTAAGTCTGGTCTTATGAGAATTTGAGGTCGGCATCCCACTGCTTTCCTGCTCCCTGAGGGGTTCTCTGTTGTGTTCCCTGTCAGGGCAGTCATTGATTGTAGCCGGGCACCATCTAGCTCTTCTGGTCTCAGGATGATGTAGTCTGTGGTTCATGTGGCCCTTTCTGTCTCTTGGGCTGGTAATCACCTTGTGTCCTTGGTGTTCTTCACTCTCCTTTGATCCAGGTGGGTTGAGACCAATTGATGCATCTTAGATGGCTGCTTGCTAGCGTTTAAGACCCCAGACACCACTCTTCAAAGTGGGAAGCAGAATGTTTTCTTAATAGATTTTATTATGCCAATTGACTTAGATGTCCCCTGAAACCATGGTCCCCAGACCCCTGCCCCTGCTACGCTGGCCTTCAAAGCATTCAGTTTATTCAGGAAACTTCTTTGCTTTTGGTTTAGTCCAATTGTGCTAACCTCCCCTGTATCGTGTGCTGTCTTTCCCTTCACCTAAAGTAGTTCTTATCTACTATCTAATTGGTGAATGCCCCTCTCCTACCCTCCCTCCCTCCCGCCTCGCGTAACCACAAAAGAATGTGTTCTTCTCAGTTTAAACTATTTCTCAAGTTCTTATTATAGTCGTCTTGTACAATATTTGTCCTTTTGCATCTGACTAATTTCACTCAGCATAATGCCTTCCAGATTCCTCCATGTTATGAAATGTTTCACGGATTCCTCACTGTTCTTTATTGATGCGTAGTATTCCATTGTGTGAATATACCATAATTTATTTAACCATTCATCTGTTGATGGGCACCTTGGTTGCTTCCATCTTTTTGCTATTGTAAACAGTGCTGCAATAAACATGGGTGTGCATATATCTGTTCGTGTAAAGGCCCTTATTTCTCTAGGATATATTCCAAGGAGTGGGATTGCTGGATCATATGGTAGTTCTATTTCTAGCTTTTTAAGGAAGCGCCAAATGGATTTCCAAAGTGGTTGTACCGTTTGACATTCCCACCAGCAGTGTAGAAGTGTTCCAGTCTCTCCACAGCCTCTCCAACATTTATTATTTTGTGTTTTTTGGATTAATGCCAGCCTTGTTGGAGTGAGATGAAATCTCATTGTAGTTTTGATCTGCATTTCTCTAATGGCTAATGATCGTGAACGTTTCCTCATACATCTGTTAGCTACCCGAATGTCTTCTTTAGGGAAGTGTCTATTCATATCTTTTGCCCATTTTTTAATTGGGTTATTTGTCTTTTTGCAGTTGAGTTTTTGCAGTATCGTGTAGATTTTAGAGATCAGGAGCTGATCAGAAATGTCATAGCTAAAAACTTTTTCCCAGTCTGTAGGTAGTCTTTTTACTCTTTTGGTGAAGTCTTTGGATGAGCATAGGTGTTTGATTTTTAGGAGTTCCCAGTTATCTAGTTTTTCTTCTACATTCTTTATAATGCTTTGTATACTGTTTATGCCATGTATTAGGGCTCCTAAAGTTGTCCCTATTTTTTCTTCCATGATCTTTATCGTTTTAGATTTTATATTTAGGTCTTTGATCCCTTTTGAGTTAGTTTTTGTGCATGGAGTGAGGTATGGGTCTTGTTTCATTTTTTTGCAGATGGATATCCAGTTATGCCAGCACCATTTGTTAAAAAGACTGTCTTTTCCCCACTTAACTGTTTTGGGGCCTTTGTCAAATATCAACTGCTCATATGTGGATGGATTTATGTCTGGATTCTCAGTTCTGTTCCATGTATCTGTTGTTGTACCAGTACCATAGCTGAGAGATTCTTATGTGAGTTTTTTAGCCTGTTACATACTGATTATAGTCCAGATGTCTGACATACATATCTTTAGTTTAATAGTTTGTTGTAGTTGTTTTGTGATGTATAAGACCATCTGTGGACTGCGTGATCAAAACATTAGGTAATCCTGACCTTCCCCCTATAAAATTCTCCCACTAGCTCCTTAGAATTAGACAGAATTTAACCCCCTCTGTCTCTTAAATACCAGTATTCAGTAAAGCCCTCTTACTGCTTACCTCCTCCTGTCTCAGCATTGGCTTTGCGGCAGGCCACTCGAACCCACGATTTGCAGTAGCACCCCTGGTCCAGGAGCTTCTCAGGTGCAGGGACCCAGAATCCAAAGGACATACTCTGCTTCTGTGGCTGCTTTCTTGATGGTATGATTCTTTCTTTTATATCTCAAGAGATTGCCTCAAGACAAAATCCAATCTTGTAGGTTGAGTCCTGCCTCACTAACACAACTGTGGTCCATCCTCATTAACATCATACAGGCAGGATTTACAATATATAGGAAAATCACACAATACCAGGAATCATGGCCCAGCCAAATCGATACACACATTTTTGGCAGGACATAATTCAATCCATGACACAAAGGAAGGGATCTTTCTCTCTGTAAATTGTCTCTGGAAAATATCTTCCTCTCCAGCAATGCTCAGGTTCACGGTCAGGTTGAGGAACAGCTCTTCGGGTCCTGCACGTGTGCCAAGATCCTGGTTCATGCATGCGCGGGATTCTGGCGCCAAATTCAAACCATTGTTAGCGTGGTGGGGTCAAGCTGCATTTAGAAACCATGGCTTGGTGGGCTGCAGTGGGGAGGGAGGGTCCACAGTGGAGCTGGGGAAACCTCGGCAGAGGCTTCAATACCAATAGGGTCACTTATGATGGACAGGTTTCAGTGGAGCTTCCAGGCTAAGACAGAGTAGGAAGAAAGATTTGGTGATCTATTTCTGAAAATTAGCCAATGAAAACCCTATATACAGCCATTGTGGAAAATAAACTACCATTTAACCCAGCAATCCCAATCCAAGGTACACACCCAGGAGTTGTGAAAGCAGGAATGCAAACAGAAACCTGTACACCAATGTTCATTGCAGCACTTTTCACAATAGGCAAAAAGTGGAAACAACCAGTTGAATGGATAAAAAAAGTTGTATATATCTACAACGGAATATTATGTATCTGTAAAGAGAAATGAAGTTTTGAAGCATGCCACAACATGGATGAACCTTCAAAACATGCTGTGTGAAATAAATCAGGCACAAAATCATAAATACTGTATGATCTCACTTATATGAAAGAAGCAAAAATATAGAAGCCAAAGTTTATTAATGGCTACAAGGGGAGGGAAGGAGGAGTTTTTGTTTGGGGGTTGTGGTGAAATGAGTTCCTGTATGTGGCCTTTTACATTGGTTCTTTGTAAAAGCAGCCTGGGGAGATTTTCCCCCTAAGCCCTGAGGAGGAAAACCAAAAACCAAAAACAGGAAACCCTGGTGCCATAGTGGTTAAGTGCTACAGCTGCTAAGCAAAAGGTCAACAGTTTGAATCCACCAGGCGCTCCTTGGATACTCTGTGGAGCAGTTCTACACTGTCCTGTAGGGTTTGCAGGAGGAAACTTCTCCCTAATTCTTGGAGGAAGCAACTTGTGGGGAGGAAGGGCTCTTTCCAGGTTGTTTTCTACCCCAAAGAGTTTGTTACTTTTGTCCAGGGGGTTCTCTGGGTTGATTGACATTTACTGGGTAAACTATAAACAATTTGATGGTTTAATACTTTTTATCTGGCCCTAGGCTGCAGTCTGCCCTGTGATTGGCCTATTTATGCACTTTGCAGGGATTGCTCAATGTGCTATGCAAATAGTGGCTCGAAAGTCCATTCACCAAGACTGACTTTCTGGGATTGGTAAATTCGTGGTCCTACTGGAAGGGCCATGCCTTGAATTGACAAGGAGTTTGCTTATATGAGCAGCCAACCCCCCTAAAAGAGATTTTTCAGAGGCAAAGAGAGAAGTAGAGAGAGAGGAGGTGAGGAACCTCCTAAAATAGCTGCAGACACTGCAGACAGTCGAAGGCTGCAACACTGAAGACAGTGAGAGGCCCAGAAGGGGCCCCACAGCAGAGCTGGCAATGATGGCAGAAAGCAGCTGCTAGGAGAGCAGCAGCTGAGAAGGCTGCTCCACCGGCTATGAGCTGGGCCAGTCAGCAGGAGGAAGGCCAACAATAGGGAGGATGAAGGCAGAGAGACCTGCATGGCTGCAAGGCGGCATGCACAGCTGAGAGAAGGGCCTGTTGGCTAGCATGACCAAGAGAAAGGCCTGCTGGCTTTTACGGCTGAGAGAAGGGCCTGCTGGCCTGCATGGCCAAGAAGGACCTGAAAGAGCTGTCCTGCACCAAAGAAGGAAGGGATGTGCTTTCCACCTTGGGGGAGCCTTTCAAATCTCACCTATGTGCTTTCTGATCCTGATACCGAGATGTTCCTCTTTACTTCCACGTTGATCCTGACCCCAAGTTGGAGTCTGTTTCTTCTCTAATAAACGACATAACTGTGAGTATAGTCTGTGAGCTCTGTGTGGTCATTGCAATGAATTATCAAACCCAGCAGAAACGTAGAGAGTGCTGTGGGTAGGGGGGTGGGGGGTGGGGGATGGGGGGGAAATGGCTGGTGTCAGAAATGGTAAAGAAATTGGAGAACGGAGGTATGTCTGACTTTCACCTCTTAAGAACCAACTTTGTACTGATCCTAATTCATGTCTCTCAGGAATTCAGGTGATTCCTTATGCCACTAGATTACAGGGGATATTGAGTTTTTGTTAATGGTGTTCAAATATTTTGGAAAAGGATAACAATGATAGTGGCACAACAGGAAAAATGTAATCAGTGTCATTGAATTGTAAATATAAAAGCTGTTGTGTGGGCAAATGTTTTGGTGTGTATATTTTCACCACAATAAAATGAATGAATGAAAAACAAGACAAAAAAACACCCTATAGATCACAAGAGAATATTGTCCAATATAGTACTGGAAGATGATCCCCTTAGGTTAGAAGGCACTCAAAATACACAGTGGCTGCAACAATTAATTGAGCATAACCATGATCATGAAGATGGTGCGGGACATGGCAACATTTTGTTCTATTGTACATGTGGTCATCATGAGTTGGAGCCAACTCAACAGCAACTAACAACAACAATAATGATAACAACAGCAGCAACATAACCCAAATGCCACTGACACATGTAAGAAAATTAAAAATTCTGTAATATCATCTAACACCCTGTCCGTTTTCAAGTTTCTTCAGTTGTCCCCAAAATATTCTTTACAACTGGTGTTTAAGGATCCAGTGGAGGATTGTGCATGGGAGGCTTTTATGGGTTATACCACTTCTCACAGCACCTTGTCCAGAACACATTGACATGGGTCCAACTTAACTGCAAGGAAACTGGGAAAAATAACTCCTCTGTGTGCCCAAGAGGAAATTTACATTGTCAAAGCAGGCATTGTCTGTGCCGCAGGAGGTCATATGAGGGAAGTAAGAAGGGCATAGGACAGTGGTAATATTTAATGGCTACTGCATTGTCCCCTTCCTAATATTATCCCATTTTGTGTACCCCAGGGAAATTGACACTGCCTTTAAGTTGGACTGGAAGAAGGAAAAATTAACTCAGACTAGATACCACAGGTGGTACGTGGGACAGCATTGCAGGTTTCTTTGCAGATAAATGACTTGGAGAAAAAAATTTTTTTTAGGGATCAATCAAGATTCATCAAAAGCCTTTTTAACTTGAGGCAGGTTGCCTTGATTATATACAAACAGGCTGCTCCAATAGAGTTGTCACCCTGGCATCCCTGAAGTGGGCCAAGCACCCTTCTATAGAGCTCAAAGAACTGGCATGTGGATTGGGAAAGCTTGGATCCCGCTAGGAAGCAATGGATGAAGAGAGTAGGAACAGGTTAGGGAGATGGGACTTCTGGCTCTGCTGCTTTCTGGCTCTGTGAACTCTCCAGTGTGCTGTTGCTGTGAGAACAAACCAGGTTCCATTCTGGGTGGGGTTTACTTCCTGTGTCACTCTCAGAGGGCTATCATCGGGTACCAGCCATAGTCTCAGGAGTCAGCACAACTCCCTGCACTTCAGACCAGCCAGCCCCTCTCTCTTCCTCTAGCCTCTGGGGCTAGGTCACAAACTAGAAGGACTCTGTCCTTCTTCATCAACTTTCCATGCAGCCTTCCTCTGTCACCCAGCCACCCAAAGCCAGGTCTTAATAGATGAACTGCCTGCACATCCCTCTTCTGCCCACCCAAAAATACAGTCACCCAAAATTGGTCCCCATGAGTTAGGACTCTGTCTTTACAGCTGCCCGAGCAGCCCTCCTTTGAATTATCCACTCCAAGCTAGGTCAGAGTCTCATTGCTCCTTTGTGGGTTTGTTAATTCTCCAAAATCGTTCACAAAACTCACAGAGACTATCACCTATGCTTAAAGTTATCCATTTATTATAACCAGAAAGAGTACAGGCAACGAAACACATCAGGCAAAGTCTGAGAAAGTTTCCAGCAGATTTCCACTGTCCCCAGGGATGTGCCACTGTCTCCCATGTACTGATGTTCTCACCAATTCAGGAAGCCCCAAAAGAGAAAGCTCCAAGGTCCAGGGCCCCTTATAAGTCATTGGAACCTCAATACATATGCATGAATTAATGAACATGTATGATTGGTTTCATCATGTTGCCTCCCTTCCAGCGGTTTGTTTCCAGGGTGGGACCTGTGTAGCCCCTGCTCACTTATACATGTTTAAATGTTCCCTGGCTATTTTTAAAAAATAAAAGGGCACCTTGACTGGTTGAGAATTCCAAGAACTATTTTCAGAAACCAGAGACAAAGGCTAAACCAAGTTCTTTGTTCCACACAAATAGACTTTTTTTTCATTTGTCTTGGGTAATACTTCCGAGAAGCATTGCTTGGTCTTGTGGTAGCTTTGTTTAACTTTATGAGAAATTGTCAAACTATTTTCCAAAGTGGTTTTACCATTTTAGATTCCCACCAGCAGTGTATAAGAGTTCCAGTTCCTCCACATCCTCACCAACATTTGGTACTGTCTTAATTTAAGTCATTTTGGTGCATGATAAGTGGTATACCATTGTCCAAGAGTAAAAACTCATACTCTGTTAAAATAACAGCAAAGAGATTTACCGAAGGTTCAATACAGTTTGAACTTGGGAAAACGTTCTGCTTACAAAGTAAAACGAGAACCTTCTGAGGTGGTGAGGTTACATAGACATATTTATATGCTTAAATCAGGAATTAACAATGCAAAATTTCCGATTGGTGCCCAGGAATGTAAGGAGCCAGGAGTTGGGATGACTCAAAGTGGGGAATCCATAGGGGTTGGTTCAAAGTGTTTATATGGGCTTCTTAGATTGGTTACCTTAGATAATTTCAGAAGTTCGTGAATAAAGGGAGAGTTTACATTCCTTTCTGAGAACATTCTGCTAAAATAACATTCCTAGCAAACATTCCCAGGGAATTGCTTGTGCAAGAGATTTCTAATAAGGGGCTTGGTCAAGACCCTCCCTTTAGAGACATAGTTTCCATATCCTTAGTTTAACTGCAGAGAAGAACATTTTCTTAGTTGCAAGATTAACTCTGCTCAAGGTTAACAGTTGCTGAGGAGTAGGCAAAGGCTAAAACGGATTCGGAGCTTAGACCCACGCCAGTCACTTTGACATAGTTAAGCACCTCAATTTTAGAGCCCTCACACACTATTGTGGCTTTAATTTATATTTCTCTGACTACAAATACTATTCAGCATCTTTTCATGTGGTTTTTTGGTCGCTTGGTATATCTTCTTTTGGGAAGCATCTATTTAAATCTTTCATCCATTTATTAAATTGAATTGTTTCCCTTCTTACTCTTGATTTTTAAAGAGTTCTTTATGTATTCTGAATACAAGTCTTTTGTAAGATATATATGTATTGTGAATATTTTCTCTCAGTCTGTGTCTTGCCTTTTCTTTTTCTTAACTGGTAGGGAGTTAAAAAAATTAAATGTACTTAACCTCTACTAAACTCTGCACAATTTGTTATCATCGCTCAGTTTTCCGTGAGTTGGCAGGGCTCAGCTGGGCACTTCATGCTTGGGGTCTCATACAGCTGCATTCAGGTGTTGGTTGGGGGGGCTGTCTGGGCTGGACAACCGGATGGCTCACTCAGATGGCTGCCAGCTGGGAGCTCAGCTGGACTGTTGGCCAGAACACCTACATGTGGCCACTACATGTGATTTGGGCTTCTCCCAGTGTGGCAGTTAAGCTCCAAGAAAAAACATCCTGAGGGTGAGCATTCCATGAGGGCCAGGTGGAAGCTGCAAGGCTTATGACATAGCCCCAAAAGTTCCAAAATAAGTTCACTTCACCACATTCTACTTGTCAAGTAAGTCTACTTGTCAGTGCAAGCCTATGTCTGAGGGGAGGAGAGTTAGACCCCATCTCTTGATGGGAGGAGCAACATGTGCACACAGAGAGGAGAGGAATTGATGGCAGCCTTTTTTGGAGACTCCCTACCACAGAGATCTTCCCCCTAGTTTCTTCATTTCTAAAGTGGGGATAACAATCCTTATGTTGTGAGAATGAAATGAGCTGCCAATATTTGCAAAAGGTCCCAGCTCAAGACCTGGTACACAGTGGGGTTTAGTGCTCTCCACTTCCTTCCCTTTTCTCCCCCTGCCGGGGGTTATCTATTTACTCCAGGCACTGCATAAATAGCAGATTCCAGGAGAAGAGGCAGGGTCTTGTAATAGTTATCACTCATTCTTGGGCCAGAGTGCCTCAGTTCAAAACTGTGTGATCTTGGGCAAGTTACTTAACACCTCTGCGTCTCGGTATCGTCCCCTATGAAATGAGGTATAATAATAATCCAGTTGTTGGTTATGTGCCACAACAACCCTCTTAAAGTTGCTCGTGAGGATTAATTGAGTTAGTAGATGTAAAGCTCTTAAAAGAGTAAAGCACAAAATTTATTATTCCATTAATGGGCATCTCAGAGTTGCATGGTGTGTATGGTTGTCCCAACTTGAGACTAGCAGCCTGCCCACCATCTTGAATAAACAAAAGGCTGTGCCTGCCATCTTCTGTGATGTAGGAACTAACTCCCTCTTTAAGGTATTTCCTTATTTAGGTATGCTTCCTGTTTTCTGGCCAAGTTGAGGAAAGCAAGAGACTGGGGTCACAGACCAGCTAAAGTGGCAAGAACTAGATCTGGCCCTCCTGACATGCGCAGAACCATTGATCCCCTTCTCTGGGTGACCCTGGAAGTCTTCTCTCACTGGACGGAACCAAACTTTAGCAGCCCAAGATTGAGGGAAGGCTTTCAGAGGTAAGGGGTCTGAGCCCAAGATCTGGATTGAGTGGCCCCCCGTTTTTAGACTGAGCGAGTGCAGAAAAAGCTGGATTGCCCCAGGAAGGCTTTTTTGGGCCAGACCAATAAGCAAACTGGTGCCAACCTCGAGGCATTCCTGAAGACCCCAGAGTCTATTTACTTCACCCATATAAATCGTTTGGGGGCTATTGCTCTGGGGGCCATCTTGGCGGCGCAAGTTCCCTTGTGCTCCTTTGCTTGGCCAACCAAATAAAGCTGCTTCTTTTGCTTTCATCCCTTTAAAGCCTCTGTGGCTGTGCCAAGCAGACCTGGAACAGTCCAGTTACAAACTTACTGCAATCTGAAATTCTAGAGAAAGAATAGCAATAACAAAAAAAGTCATTACCAAGGGGGTGGGGGAAAGCCAGGCATTGTAAGGGAGGGTGGCATTCCTTTCAGAGTTGGTGGCACTTTTACGGGTTTTGCTTGTGCCCACTCCCACCCACTGCCGTCGCTTGTGCGGACACCCTAAAATCCTAAAATAGGTTTTGCTGGACTAAGCTGAAAGAGGTTGACTCCCTTAAAGCAAAAACTCCTTGAAGATTAAATTTCCAGATATTCTTTGATATATACTTACCTACCTATCCGTTGCTGTCGAGTTGATTCCAACTCCTAGTGACACTATAGGACAAAGTAGAACTGCCCCATAGAGTTTCCAGGGAGCACCTGGTGGATTCGAACTGCTGACCTTTTGGCTAGCAGCCATAGCTTCTAACCACTATGGCACCATAAAAAACCAAACCCACTGCCGTTGAGTGGATT
Source organism: Elephas maximus indicus (assembly GCF_024166365.1). Taxonomy (NCBI): domain Eukaryota; kingdom Metazoa; phylum Chordata; class Mammalia; order Proboscidea; family Elephantidae; genus Elephas; species Elephas maximus. The sequence continues at coordinate 213,956,359 of NC_064820.1, read as the reverse complement.
CCAACTCATAACGACCCTATGGGACAGAGTAGAGCTGCCCCGTAGAGTTTCCAAGGAGCACCTGGCAGATTTGAACTGCTGACCTTTTGGTTAGCAGCCATAGCACTTAACCATTACGCCACCAGGGTTTCCATGGCACCATAGCATGTCCTTAATGACTCTGATTCTACCAACTGATAGACCCTGAAACCCTGCATGTGCTTTGATGCTATCTCTTGAGAAATTAACATGACAGTATCCTTCAGGAGATTACCCTACCCAACCCCAATACTTTACATTCTTAAGAACTGACCAACTTAAGGATCAATGCACGTGATTTTTGAAAACACATACTGTAATGCTATATCCAGAGGTCGCCCAATGACCTGTATAACCCACTTTCACTGTCCCATTTGAAGTGCCTTTCCAACACTTTCAGATTGATATTGCCTGATTTGAATTGTATCTATACAAAAAAAAAAAAAAAAATACACAATATATATATTCTGTTACACTAATTTTTGGCGTTTCTCTGTGCATTTAGGTTTTTAACAATTCCTAGCATCAGAAATGGAATCCAAAGTGGCTGACCGATTGATGTCCCCTAGAGCTCTTGTAACACACAGGCATGGTACCCTCAAAATCCCCTTTGGCTTACTTTCTCCACAGAGCATTTGGAGGTCATCTCAGTAAGCCTTCTTGGATTCTCAAGCTTTGCTCCTTTTGCATTTTAAGCTTGAATCCAACGTTTATGCTGAATTTGTTTTTTCATAGCACTTAGGATTGTCTCAAAATGGGGTCTGCCAAATCCAAGAAAACAGCAGATTTTCCTAGAGGAACTCTGGCTTGCTACATGGCCAAGAGCTATGTGTCTAGGTCTTGTTTACATTTGGAGTTATGGTCTGAACTCATTAATGATGGTTTATCGGATCAGTGACCACTCTGAGGTACTTTTCAACTGGAAAAACTAGTATATATAAGGTCTAAATTAGAAGACTGTGGCACAAATACCAGAGGGACACAATTGGATGCTGATTTTGATTGGTATTCAGGATTCTAAGATAGCCTGTCTGAAAGACACTGCTTTGAAACTGACTGAAAGTAACCTTAGTGAAACTATTTTTCCTGGTTTTTTTTCTGTATTTTCCTTGATCTCTTTCCTAATCTCTTGGAGAGTCCTACATATTAGTCTTTTCAATTCCATATTGAATAGTTCCACTGCATTTTCTTCTGCTGGAAGGTTATCTGATTCTTTATTTTGGTCACTTCCTGGAGCCATCTTGTCCTGCTTTTATATATGTTTTGATATTATCTGTTGTCTTCAAGACATTAAGGTATTATTTTATATATTGACTTTGTTTTTTTGTTTTTTCTTGCTTTTTTGTTATGTCGGGGTGGGTGGGCCAGGAGTGCTTTGCTACTTGCTTACCTGTAGGCATGATAGCTCTCACCACCATGTCTAGGTGGGGCAGGACAATAGCAGGCAGGGTGACCCCACCTGGTTGTACACTGGTTTGATGAGGTGGCTGAGGGCAGACTGGGTGGGCACTGTCTGCCTCCTGAGGTTGGTCCAGCATTCACAGCCCCTCACCAGGTAGGTGGGGGTGTCAGACAGGGAATAGTATGGACTTTCTTCCCACCATTTAGCAGTTGGTCGAGTGGTGGAAAGTGAGGGGTGGTGCAGGCCTGGTGCGACAGCAGGTCCAAGTGCCAGGGACACTCTAGCCACTTCAGCACAGCGGAGGCCAGTGGGAAGGAGGGGAGGTGGTGTGTGGGACTAGGTAGGAGGGAGACAGAAAAGAAAAGGAGACAGAAAGAAAAAAAAGAGGTGGTGTGGTAGTAGCTGGCAGGTGGGATGAAGTGGACCTGGGTGGTAGCCTGTGGGAAGGGGAAGGAGATAACATATAGGGCAGAAGGGTGGAGGGTGGGAAAGCATGTTTCTCTGGTGCTCTGTCTCCTGTTGGGAGCTCCGTGAAATTGCCTGCATGTACTCTCTGCCCAGACTCATTCCTGGCTGTGTTCCAAAGTGGCAATATTGTGCAGTGTTAGTTAGCACAGGACCTTCACTCTGTATCTCTCCTCATTCTCTGTTTTCCATCAGTTTATTCTTCCATTCAGTGTTTAATCTAGTTCTTTATCCCTTCATTTGGTATTTAGGATTCCAGGATTGATGTTTGTATCTGTTTTGCTTAGTTTTTCAGGTCTTTGCTGCAGAGGGATGGCATGGTGCACCATGTTGGCTCTGTCTCCCTTAATGAAACCATTGTCTTAAAAAAAGGGCTCCTAATTCTTCCCCCTCTGCCCCTCTTTACCCAACTTTACCCCCTCATCCTGATGAGTGCTTTGATCTCTCTGAAATGCCTCTTGCTCAGTCCAGTCTTCCTTCAGAGCCTAAGCCTTTTGGGGGTCATTGTTCCCTAATATCTTTTAAAATAAAACCTTGTGAAGGATGGGAAAACAAACCACCCATCACTGCTTTTACCCATGGTCTAAAGCCAAGTAAAGGGTGCATCTTTGAACTGGTTCGTTCTGGGTTGAACTGTTTCTGCGAATTTACTTTTCTAACAAGTTCCCAGAAAGTTATGTATAAGAATCACCTGGGGATCTTGTTAAAATGTAGACTCTGATTCAGTATATCTGGGGTGGAAATGCAAATTCTCAGTAGGGAACTTGTTAGAAATGCAAATTCTCAGCAATGGTTAGAACCAGAATGAACTGGTTTGAAGCCCTGGTTAAGGGCTATAGCAAAGGAATTTTCTAACCCTGTGGAAGACCAATGGAAATTTACAGAGGAATTTAGGATACTAAAGGAGCCCTGGTAGTGCAGTGGTTAAGTGCTCAGCTGCTAATTGAAAGGTTGGTGGTTTGAATACACCAGCTGCATGGGAGAAAGATGTGGCAGTCTGCTTCTGTAAAGTTACAGCCTAGGAAACCACATGGGGCAATTCTACTCTGTCATATAGGGTTGCTATGAGTCGGAATCGACTCGGCAGCAATGGGTTTTGGGTTAGGATATTAACTCAAGCCTACTAACCAGGCCGCCCTGATTTATACCAGCTAATGCACATTCTGACGGGCCCAAGGGAAGCCCAAAACTGGAACTGGTTAACAGAATGGAAAAAATGCTGAACGAAGCTTAGAAGCTGGCACTGCAACCCCAGCTAATTTTTTAAACGACTCTAAAGCTGTAGCTAATAAGTTATTAGAAGTTTATACCATAGCCTTTCCTAGAGAGATTGATTGCGGCAAAATTGAAGGCTGCAAACAGGGACCGACCAGACAAGCTGTATGCAATTTCCAGGAACACTTAACCAAAGCTTTCTCTGAACATTCTGGTCTATAAATGGCACCAGAATAGCTTTTAACTCTATGTTTGTTAAAGGCCTTAAGCCTAAATTAGCCACCCTAGTCAAGAGACATCCTTTAGACTGGGAAATGGTTCCAGTAGCGGAACTAGCAAACTTAACTGAACAATTGAGTCAGACCCTTCAAACCGATAAGACAAATAAATAGAATTGCCTCATGTCTTTACAACTCCAATCTTCTTCCACCAAACCTGACAATCTCCCAGTTGTTAAACCTGCTGGCATTTGCCATTATTGCAAAACACCTGGACATTGGAAAAAAGAATGCTGCAAATTACAGACAAAACTCCAAGGAACTCCCCTCATGGGGCTCTGAGGATGTTGTTCGGCTGCAACCAGTTTTGCCAATTAATTCTCGATGTAAAGCTATATTACTAATCAATAGTGAACCTTGTACCTTTTTAATCAATACTGGTGCCATCTTGTCTGCAATTAGCCCTGCTTCTTTATTGCAGCCTATTCCTTAGAGTGCAAAAACTATTGACATAGTCGGTGTTTCTAACTTTACTCAGCGTGTTACCCAGTCCCTCCTCATTTCAGTTTCTGTAGGTTCAGTGATTGAACACTGCTCATTCCTTTCTTGTGACACCACCCCTGTAAATCTCTTGGGAAGAGACCTGTTGAGAAAGTGGGACTGTGTCATAACCTTTAATGAAAAGGGGGACGTAGTTTTTCAACTTCCAGAAAATCCTACCCCTGAACTAATTTGTCATTCAGACGCTCTAAATCTGCCAGGGGAAAGGGCCCGTTTGGAGACAGAACATCCCATATTACCTACTGTTCATCCTGAGCTGTGACCAACCTATTATATCAATATTGGGAAAATACTGAATGCCCAACCTGTTAAAGTCCAAAGTGACCCCTCTAAACCGTCCCTGCTGTATCTCACTGAAAGCTGAAGCCATTTGAGGTCTCACCCCTATAATTAAGGATTTCCTAGACAAGGGACTTATACGTTGTACTAGTCCTTGAAGCACCCTCATTCTGCCTGTTAAAAAGCCCAAGGGCAAGGAGTGGAGATTTGTACAAGACCTTTATGCAATTAACCGATTGGTAATTCCCTGCTTTTCTGTGGTACCCAACCCCCACCTACTTTTATCACAGGTATCCCCCGAAGCTACAATTTACACTGTAATTGACTTAAGCAGTTTTGTTTTTTTTTTTAACATTTAGGATTCCTGTCCATCCAGAAAGCCTTCACTTGGGAAGAACAACAATTCACCTGGGCAGCCATACTTCAAGGTTTCACTGAGTCCCCAGTTATTTTTCTCAAGTATTAAAATCAGACCTAGAGAATTTAGATTTCCCCTGCAGGGCTGTCCTCATTCAGTATGTGAACAACTTACAGATTTGTTCCTAGTCTAAGGAAAGTTGTGAAAAGGATTCTGTTTGTCTGCTAACCCAGTTGGCTCATAACGGGTTAAAGTATCTAAGGACAAATTACACTTTGTCCTGCCGCGAGTTAAATACCTAGAATATATCCTTACTAGTCAAGGTATTCAACTGGACCCTGCCTATTTAATAACCATTGTGACTTTCTTTTGTCCCATATGAAGAAACAGCTTAGAGGGTGTTATGGATTGAATTGCATCCCCCAAGAATGCATCTCAACTTTGCTAGGCCATGATTCTCAGTACTGTGTGATTGTCCTCCATCTTTTGATCTGATGGGATAATCCTATGTATTGTAAATCCTAACCTCTATGATGTTAATGAGGCAGGATACAATTTACAGGATTAGGTTGTATCTTGAGTCAATCTCTTTTGAGATATAAAAGAGAAAAGTGAGCAAAGAGAAGAGGGACCTCCTACCACTAAGAAAGAAAAGTCAGGAGCACAGTGCATCCTTTTGACCCAAGGCCCCCGAGCTGACAAACTCCTAGACCCAAAGGAAAATTCATGACAAAGACCTTCCCCTAAAAGCTGACAGAGAGAGAAAGGCTTCCCCTGGAGCTGGCACCCTGAATTCAGACTTCTAGCCATCTAGACTATGAGAGAATAAATTTTTATTTGTTAAAGCCATCAGCTTGTGGTATAACTGTCAAAGCAGCACTTGATAACTAGGACGGAGGGTTCCTTGCTGTATGGTTACTGCCACACTTGGATCCACAATTTTTCTCTCATGGTCCATCCCTTTATGCCTTATTGAAGGCTGAAACCCTTGAACTTCTTGTTTGGACAAAAGAAAGGAGACATCAGTTCCACGGGCTAGAAAGGGCCCTATCTGATTGGTACGGCCCTGGAAGTGCTTTCTGGTCTATGCCAAGAAATTTGGAAGACAACTACGTGGCCAACTGACTGGAAGAGATCCATATTTATGCCTATTCCCAAGAAAGGTGATCCATCTGAATGTAGAAATTATTGAACAGTATCATTAATATCACATGCAAGTAAAATCTTGCTGAAGATCATTTAAAAGTGGCTGCAGCAGTATGTCAACAAGGAACTGACATAAATTCAAGACAGATTCAGAAGAGGACATGGAATGAGGGATATCATTGATGATGTCAGATGGATCTCAGCTGAAAGCAGAGAGTACCAAAAAGATGTTTACCTGTGTTTTATTGACTATGCAAAGGTATTCGACTGTGAGGATCATAACAAATTATGGATAACATTGCGAAGAATGGGAATTCCAGAACACTTAATTTTGTTCATGAGGAACCTGTACATAGACCAAGAGGTAATTGTTTGAACAGAACAAGGGGCTACTGCATGGTTTAAAGTTAGGAAAGGTGTATGTCAGGGTTGTATCCTTTCACCATACTTATTCAATCTTTATGCTGAGCAAATAATCTGAGAAGCTGGACATGTGAGGAAGAATGCGGCATCAGAATTGGAGGAAGATTCATTAACAACCTGCATTATGCAGATGACAAACCTTGCTTGCTGCAAGTGAAGAGGACTTGAAGCACTTACTGATGAAGATCAAAGAATACAGCCTTCAGTATGGATTACATCTCAACATAAAACAAAAATCCTCACAACTGGACCAATAAGGAACATCATGATAAACCGAGAAAAGATTGACATTGTCAAAGATTTCATTTTACTTGAATCCACAATCACCACCCATGGAAGCAGCGGTCAAGAAATCAAAAGATGTATTGCATTGGGCAAATCTGCAGCAAAAGACCTCTTTAAAGTGTTAAAAAGCAAAGACGTCACCTTGAAGACTAAGCTGTGCCTGACCCAAGCTGTGGTGTTCTCAATTTCCTCATATGCATGTGAAAGCTGGATAATGAATAAGGAAGACTGAAGAAGAATTGGCACCTTTGAATTGTGGTGTTAGCAAAGAATATTGAATATACTGTGGATGCCAAAAGAACGAACAAATCTGTCTTGAGAGAAGTACAAACATAATGCTCCTTGGAAGCAAGGATGGTGAGTTTATGTTTCACATACTCTGGGCATGTTATCAGCAGGGATCAGTCCCTGGAGAACACATCATTCTTGGTAGAGTAGAGGGTCAGTGAAAAAGAGGAAGACCCTCAATAAGATGGATTAGCACAGTGGCTGCCAACAATGGGCTCAAGCATAACAATGATTGTGAGTATGGTGCAGGACCAGGCAGTGTTTTGTTCTGTTGTACATAGGGTAGCTATGAGTTGGAACCAACTCCATGTCACCTAACAACAACAACATCTGAACCCCCAACCCTGGGAATCTCTAATGACGACAAGCTTTTTATTTTATGTATACATGAAAGTAATGGAAATGCACTAGGAGTTCTGACTCAAACATGGAAGTCAAAGAAGGTCTCTTGGTTATTATAGCCTCCAGCTTGACTCAGTGGCCTAAGCCAATCCTCTCTGTTTACGAGCAGTAGGTGCCACTGCTAAATTAGTATAGATCACTGCAGACATAGTGATGGGGAATGAATTGGAAGTTCTTACCCCTCATTGCATAGAGGTCTTACTTAACTCTGCTTTAACCCAACAACCGTCTACCAGGTGACTTTCCACTTATGAGATCCTTTTCTTTTCTTCACCTCATCTGCACATTCACAGATGCCACCACGTTTACTGTCTATTCTTTCCTTGTCTGATGCAGGTGAACTGCGTTATGACTGCCTAGTATACCCCTCTCATGAATTCCTATCTCGCTGTCTATACTGATGGTTCTTATTTAAAAACTCCCCTAGCAAACTACAGGGCTGGGTATGCTATCACTACTGATACTGAAATACTGGAACAGCATTCTCTACCGGGAGTTAGTTCTGCACAACAAGCAGAAGGAATACCCCTAACCCGTGCACACCAGCTCACTCAGAGGTCAACTGTCAACACACATACTGATTTTAGATGTGTTTTTAGCATGGTACTGTGACTTTGTGATGTTATAGAAACAACAAGGATTCTTAACCTTATCTGGGCATAAGATAAAGAACTAGACTCAAGTTAGTCACTGGCTCGCGGCTCTTCTTTTGCCTAAAGAAATAGCTATCATTAAGGTCGAAGCCCACACTGCTAAACAAAGTATTGAACGTAAACGGAATGCATTAGCAGATAAAGTTGCTAAGGCCGCAGCCAGTTCAGATAAGATGATTCCTGCCACTCCTGAAGAATTAAAAATAGAGCAAAGTCTCATTCCTGACACTGAAAGGGAAAATTGGGAAGCCCAAGGAAAATTAGGAATCAGGCTTTTGGGTTGGACCTAACCAAAAACTAGTATTGCCTCAAAATTTAACAGCTCCCATGGTCTGTGCTCTACATTCCCTAAGCCATTTTATAGGGACAAAATGATTCAGATTATGGAGAAACATTGGTGGGGAAAGTTCTGCCCCATTGCTAAACAAATTTATGCTTTGTAAATGCAGGGAAGCTGTTGAAGGCTTCCCCTGGACAATTTGCCCCACCTATTGGACTGATGAGAGAATAGCAGATGGATTTCATTTAGCTCTCTCCTTCTATATCATATAAGTATGTTTTAGTCCTTATTTGTATGTATTCACATTGGACTGAAGCTTATCCCTGTTGAAGGGCAGCTGCCACTTTTGTTGCAAAAAAATTTTTGGAAGACATTATTCCTTCTTGGGGTACGTGCAGTGCTCTGCACAGTGATTGGGGAACTCACCTTACCAGACAGGTAATCAAAAAAATTTGCCGAGTACTTCCAGTTACTCAACTTCTGCATATCCCATATCACTTCCAATCATCTGGGTTGGTTGAAAGAAAAATGGTATTCTAAAACAATAGCTAGCTAAGTTAATTGAAGATCTACATCTGCCATGGCCTAAGGTTTTGCCTCTGGTTTCACTCAACCTTAGATCCACTCCTTTTGGAAAACATAAATTAACTCTCGTGAGATTGTTACTGGACGACCCTTACTTTTAAGTCACATCAATTATACGGATCCTCGATTAGTTAATGCTGATACTCTGAACTATTGTAAATGTTTAATGATGTATTCTAAGCTTATATCTCATAGGTGGAACAAACTTTTGCCAAAAAAAAAAAAAAAAAATCAGTACCAACCGAAAAAACCAAACCCAGTGCCGTCGAGTCGATTCCGACTCACAGTGACACTATAGGACAGAGTAGAACTGCCCCATAGAGTTTCCAAGGAGAGCCTGGAGGATTTGAACTGCTGAGCCTTGGGTTAGCAGCCGTAGCACTTAACCACTACACCACCAGAGTTTCCAAAAAAAAAAAAAATCAGTACAATCTTGAAAATGGTCTCTGCTTGCCACCAGGAGACCCAGTATATTGGAAAAACGTCAAACTGAAACACTCTCTGGAACCTCACTGGAAATGGGTGTACCAAGTCCTGCTTACCAACTGAGGTGCAATAAAACATGAAGGAGTAAAACCCTGAGTACACATTCCCCAGCTCAAAAGAACTCCACTGAACCCTTGGACAAGTGAAGTTGCCAGTGAACTCTGACTTTGCCTCCTTTGAGGACGTCCCAAAGCAGACGATGTCTGAGATGTAGACAGGTATCCCAAATTAATTGTATCAAGATTCTATCTAAACAAATTTTATTTTTTTCCTTTCCGTTTCTTCTCACCTTGATGAAAGTAACCTCCTTTTCCTTGTATTTTTCTCTAATAATTCCTTATATTCACCCTTGAAGAAGCAATGTTTTTATTCAATGGGCTCATTTATTTGCACAAGCATTAAATCAGACAAATTGCTGGATCTGTGGTCTTACGGACTTGGTGGATCTCCCCCCTGCAACAGAGAGATTCTCTCTTGCCAAGTTTATACTTGAGGAAAAACAGGAATCTATCATACTAAATTTACCCGTAACTATAAATAATCCTTATTTCTGGCCCATAAATCATACCCTGAATGAACCTGGTCGTGGATATACTTTCTCTCTCAGCTACACCATACAAATGGCCAGAGAAACTGCTAAAAATGCTCCCAGAAACAGAATCACCAAACGATTTGTTACTGTCTAGCAGTTATGGGATGAATTTGTATGGCTAACCCAGGGTACAGTTCCTTAAGCACTATTACCCCTCTTTTTTAGGAACAACGTAATCATTCCAAACAACAGCTTCCTAATAGAGTCCATCAAATGGTATGGTTACGTTCAACTGCTTGCCTTATGTGAGTTTGATTGGTATGGTACTGACTGGTCTCATCGGCCTGGCATATTCTAGGTACCTCCCAATGGTATGTAATGGGTTTGTGACTCAAACCTTTGGCCTTGGCTCCCTCCTGGATAACTAGGAAGACGCATTATAGGGTTTTCATGGGTTCAAATCTGTATCATGTGCACCCCTTCCCTTCGAGCCTGATGGACTCTTTCTGTTTTTCATTGGTCTGACCATTCGGCTGCTTTATTCATACCCTCTATTGGGTTAGAAGATGTTATAGCACACATTGAAACTCTAAATAAACTCAATTGGCCTTGAATAACAGTGCTAAAAATATTCTGCCTCTGAACACTGAAATGACCTAAATGAGGAAGGTTGTCCTTTAAAATCGAATGGTTGTAGATATCCTTACTGTCGCCCACGGAGGAACTTGTGCTGTAATTAAAACTGAGTGCTATACTTATATTACTGATGAATTTAGTAATGTTACTCACTACACATCACACATGAAGAACGTAATTAACCAAATGACTGATCCTACTCCCAGTCTAGGTGAGTTATTCCAACAGTGGCTTTCAAATTGGGGAGTCTGGAAGAAATCTCTATTTGTCATTGTCTGCATAGTTATTGTCTTAGGCTGTGTACTCTAGAGGACCAAAACCAGTCAAGTGTATATGTAAATATACATATAGAGAGATTTATTTTAAGGAAATGGCTCATGCAGTTGTGGAGTTCTGCAGGAGCTGGGCAGCAGGCTGTTGACTCACAGGGTTGTGAGAGTTTGTGAATCCAAATTCTGCAGGTCAGGCAGCAGGCTGCTAGTTCACATCTCAAGAACTGAGATCAGAGGATGATGAGATGGATGCAGTATTGAGAGAGAGATAGCTTTGCCAGAACATTCCTATGTATTCGATGCAGGCACACCTTCCCCTGCCCGGAAACTCCCTTTCCAACTCATCGTCTGCTCACATCAGATCACGAAATGGAGGATGATTACACAACATCTGCCAAACCACTCAGAATCATGGCCTAGCAAAGTTGACACATAACTTTAACCATCACAGTCCACCCCTTGTCAACTTGGCGCCTGTACACATCTCCTTAAACTATACATAACCTCTAAATAAAAACAATTATAAAGCCATACTTGCATCTAAAATGACATAAGTAACATGTGTATAGTCAAAAATGCACCAGCCCTGTTTACGTCTTATATTTTATAAGTAATGGATTAAATGAGGGAACAAAACAAAGATATTTGCTATACACACACACATACCCTTGTAACAAAACAGGAAGAAATAGTCATAACAATTACGGTCCTCATTTCTGCAACTTGTCACGTGGTTGTAGCTGGTATTTAAAACTATCTTCTTCCACCACTCATTTTGTATTCCGTTTACCCTCAGCTAGCATCTCAGCTGGTCATGGTTCTTTGCCTGGTGGGATATCTTAGTTGTCTAGTGCTGCTATAACAGAAATACCACAAGTAAATAGCTTTAACAAAGAAACGTATCTCTCACAGTCTAGGAGGCTAGAAGTCTTAATTCAGAGTGCCAGCTCCAGAAGAAGGCATTTACTCTCTGTTTGCTGCGGGGAAAGGTCCTTGTCATCAATCTTTCCTGGTTAAGGAGCTTCTCAGTGCAGGGACCCTAGGTCCAAAAGATGCGCTATTCTCCTGGTTCTTTTTTCTTGGTGGTATGAGGTCCCCCTGTCTCTCTGCTCACTTCTCTTTTATATCTCAAAAGAGATTGATTTAAGACACAACCAAATCTTGTAGATTGAGTTCTGCTTCATTAACATAACTGCCTCTAACCCTGCCTCATTAACATCATAGAGGCAGGATTTAAAACACACATGAAAAACACATCAGATAACAAAATGGTGGACAATCACACAATAGTGGGAATGATGGGCTAGCCAAGTTGACACACATTTTTGAGGGAGAAAATTCAGTCCATGACATGGGGTAACCCAAACTTTCATTCCCAAAGGGTCTGGGCCATTAGTAGTCATGTTGGAATTGGGTTGCTGTAGTTTTCCATTGACTTTAATCACAGAGCACAGTAGTACTAAGAGACACCCTAAGGAATCCCCTATACTCTGGACATACTCTTCTTTATCTCCATTGTGTAATATCAATCCTATTTCCCCTTGGTAATCAGGGTCAAGTATACCAGCCAACATGGTAATTCCCTTTTTTGCCTGTTGATCCAGAGGCGTGAGGAGTCCAAAGTGGCCGGGTGGCATTCTTAACTTCCAGTTCAAAGGAATCAGTGTTGTGTCTCCAGGTGGGAGTATTGTTCCCTTTGGATATAAGGCCTCTAGACACATAGAGCAGGAACAAAATTTTTATGAGTGGGTGTCATGGATTGAATTATGTCCTCCCAAAAATGTGTGTATCAACTTGGTTAGGCCATGATTCCCAGTATTGTGTGGTTGTCTTCCATTTTGTGATTATAATTTCATGTTGAGAGGATTAGGGTGGAATTGTAACATCACCCTTATTCAGGTCACCTCCCTGATCCAAGGTAAACGGAGCTTCCCTGTGGTGTGGCCTGCACCACCTTTTATCTCCCAAGAGATAAAAGGAAAGGGAAGCAAGCAGAGAGTTGGGGACCTCATACCACCAAGGAAGCAGCAAGAGGAGCAGAGCGTGTCCTTTGGACACAGGGTCCCTGAGCCTGAGAAGCTCCTCGACCTGGGGAAGATTGATGACAATGACCTTCCTCCGGAGCTGACAGAGAAAGCCTTCCCCTGGAGCTGATGCCCTGAATTTGGACTTGTAACTTACTAGACTGTGAGAAAATAAATTTTTCTTTGTTAAAGCCATCCACTTGTGTTATTTCTGTTATGGCAGCACTAGAGGACTAAGACAGTGGGTCATTAGTGGTAATAATGAGTGGTGCCACTTCCATTTCCGCCCCTTGATTGCCAGACCTGTGAATTCTGGCTATAAGAGAAACACCACCATATACTGGATGCTGGTTTAGAGCATATGAAGCCTCCTGGAGGACGTTGCCCCAAAGCTGTAAGGTATTGCCACCCAACTGTCACCTAATTATGTCTTCAGAAGACCATTCCGTCTTTACATCAAGCCTGCTGCTTCAGAATGACGGGGAACGTGGTAAGACCAGTGAATTCCATGAGCATGGGCCCACTGCTGCACTTCATTTGCTATGAAATGAGTTCTTTGATCCAAGTCAGTGCTGTGTGGAGTACCATGATGGTGGATAAGGCATTCTGTAAGTCCATGTATGGTAGTTTTGGCAGAAGTATTGCATGCAATGGCAACTCTTACTATTGGAAGTCCATGAAGAAGAAATATTCACCAAGCTTAATGTGATCATAGATCTCATTTTAAATAATGATCAGGCTAGAGAAGTGTTGTTGTTGCTAGGTGTCGTTGAGTCAGTTCTGACTCATAGTGACTCTGTGCACAACAGGATGGAACACTGCCCAGTCCTGCACCATCCTCAGAATAGTTGCTGTATTTGAGCCCATTGTTGCAGCCACTGTGTTAGTCCACCTCATTGAGGGTCTTCCTTTTTTTACTGACCCTCTGCCTTACCAAGCATGATATCCTTCTCCAAGGACTGGTCCCTCCTGATAATATGTCCAAAGTACATGAGAAAGTCTCCCCAACCTCGCTTCCAAGGAGCACTCTGGCTTTATTTCTTCCAAGACAGACTTGTTTGTTCTTCTGGCCAAACTAAAAAACCAAACCCACTGCCGTCAAGTTGATTCCAACTCATTGCGACCCTATAGGTCAGAGAAGAACTGCCCGATAGAGTTTCCAAGGAGTGCCTGGCGGATTCAAACCACCAATCTCTTGGTTAGCAGCCATAGCACTTAACCACTATGCCACCAGGGTTTCTATCTTCTTCTGGCAGTCCATGCTATGTTCAATATTCTTCACCAACGCCATAATTCTAAGGCATCGGTTGATTTTCAGTCTTCCTCATTCATTGTTCAGCTTTCATATACATATGAGCTGTTTGAAAATACCACAGCTTGGGTCAGGTGCACCTTAGTCCTCAAAGTGACGTTTTTGCTTTTTAACACTTTGGTCTTTTGCAACAGATTTGCCTAATGTAATATCCCTTTTGATTTCTGTGATCCACAGTATTGACTGTGGATCCAAGTAAAAAGAAATCCTTGACAACTTCAACCTTTTCCCATTCTTTGCAATGTTATCCATAATTTGTTATGATCCACACAGTTGAATCACTTTGCATAGTCGGTAAAACACAGGTAAACATCTTTCTTGAACTCTCTGCTTTCCGCCAAGACCTATTGAGATTAGCAATGATATACTTCTGTCATAATCATCTAGTGCTGCTATAACAGAAATACCACAACAGGATGGCTTTAACAAAGAGAAATTTATTCGCTCACAGTCCAGTAGGCTAGAAGTCTGAATTCAGGGCGCTGGCTCCAGGGGAAGGCTTTCTCTCTCTGTTGGCTCTGGAGGAAGGTCCTTGTGATGCATCAGTCTTCCCTTGGTCTGGGAGCATCTCAACACAGGGACCTTATGTCCAAAGGACGCGCTGTGCTCCTGGCACTGCTTTCTTGGTGGTAGGAAGTCCCCAACTCTCTGCTTGCTTCCCTTTCCTTTTATCTCTTGAATGATAAAAGGTGGTGCAGGTCACACCCCAGGGGCACTCCCTTTACAATCCCACCCTAATCCTCTCAACATAAATTGCAATCACAAAATGGAGGACAGCCACACAATAGTGGGAAGCATGGCCTAACCAAGTTGATACACATATTTTTGGGGGGACGTAATTCAATCCATGACACCATTGTTCCCTGTCATCTTCTGAATCTGGCTTGAATTTCTGGCAGTTCCCTGTCAATGTAGAGCTGCAACCATTTTTGAATTATCTTCATAAAATTTTACTTGTGTGTGATTGTCAGGGATTGAATTGTGTCCCCCCAAAATATGTGCCAACTTGGTTAGGCCACAATTCTCAGTATTGTGTGGTTGTCCTCCATTTTGTGATTTTCCTATGTGTTACAAATCATAACCTCTGCCTGTGGTTAAAGAGGATTAGGGTGGGATTTAACACCCTTGTTCAGGTCACATCCCTGATCCAACGTAAGGAGAGTTTCCCTGGGGTGTGGTCTGCACCACCTTTTATCTTAAAAGAGATAGAAGGAAAGGGAAGCAAGCAGAGAATGGGGGACCTCATACCAGCAAGAAAGCAGTGCCAGGAGCAGAGCGCATGCTTTTGACCCAGGGTTCCTGCACGGAGAAGCTCCTAGTCCAGGGGAAGATTGATGACAAGGACCTTCCTCCAGAGCTGACAGAGAGAGGAAGCCTTCCCCTGGAGCTGACACCATATTAATATTAATGATATTGTTCAATAAATGATGATTCTGATTACCAAGGGGAAACAGGATTGATATTACATAATAGAGGTAAAGAAGGGTGTGTCATCATTTGATTTCTTGACTGCTGCTTCTGTGGGTGTTGATCATGGATCCAAGTAAAATGAAATCCTTGACAACTTCAATATTTTCTCCGCTTATCATGATGTTGCTTATTGGTCCAGTTGTAAGGATTTTTATTTTCTTTATTTTAAGGTGCAATCCATATTCCAGAACATTCATGAGGAACCTGTACGTAGACCAAGAGGCAGTTGTTTGAACAGAACAAGGGGATACTGCGTGATTTAAAGTCAGGAAATGTGTGTGTTTCAGGGCTGTATCCTTTCACCATACTTAATCTGTATGCTGAGAAAATAATCTGAGAAGCTGGACTATATGAAGAAGAATGCTGCATCAGGATCAGAGGAAGACTCATTAACAACCTGCTTTATACAGATGACACAACCTTGCTTGCTGAAAGTGAAGAGGACTTGAAGCACATACTGATGAAGGTCCATTCTTGAGATGGTCTCCAAGTTCAGGCAGAATGTACTCAAGGTCATATTTTGGTTCTTGTGAACTTAATTTTCTTCAGCTTCAATTTAAATTTGTATGTGAGCAATTGATGGTCTGTTATGCAGTCTGCCCTCGGCCTTTTTCTGACCAATGATATTGAGCTTCTCCATTGTCTCTTTCCACAGATGCGTTGTTTTTGTTGTTGTTAGAGGTCCTCGAGTCAGTTCCAACTCATAGTGACCATGTGTACCAAAGAATGAAACAATGTTCAGTCCTGCGGCATGATTACAATCTTTGTTATGCTTGAGCCCATTGTTGGAGCCCCTGTGTCAGTGCATCTCATTGAGCGTCTTCCTCTTTTCCACTGACCCTGTACTTTACCAAGCATGATGTTCTTCTTCAGGGACAGATCCCTCCTGACAACATGTCCAAAGTATGTAAGACAAAGTCTCACCATCCTTGATTCTAAGGAGCATTCTCACTCTACTTCTTCCAAGACAGATTTGTTCATTCCTTTTAACTTTTTAAAAAATTAATTAATTGTACTTTAGATGAAGGTTTATAGAATTAATTTCTCATTAAACACTTAGTACACATATTGTTTTATGACATTGATTAACAACCCCATGACATGTCAACACTCTCCCTTCTCAACCTTAGGTTGCCTATTACCAGCTTTCCTGTTCCCTCCTGCCTTCTAGTCCTTGCACCTGGGCTGGCGTGCCCCTTTAGCCTCATTTTGTTTTATGGGCCCAAACAATCTTTGGCTGAAGGGTGAACCTCAGGAGTGACTTCATTACTGAGCTGTAGGGAGTCCAGGGGCCATACTCTCAGGGTTTCTCCAGTCTTTGTCAGGCCAGCAAGTCTGTTCTTTCTTTTTGAGTTAGAATTTTGTTCTACATATTTCTCCACCTCTGTCTGGGACTCTCTATTGTGATCCCTGTCAGAGCAGTCAGTGGTGGTAGCTGGGCACCATCTAGTTTTACTGGACTCAGTCTGGTGGAGGCCATGGTAGATGTGGTCCATTAGTCCTTTGGACTAATCTTTCCCTTGTGTCTTTAGTTTTCTTTATTCTTCCTTGCTCCCAAAGGGGTGAGACCAGTGGAGTATCCTAGATGGCTGCTCACAGGCTTTTAAGACCCCAGACACTATTCACCAAAGTAAAATGTAGAATATTTTCTTTATAAACTCTGCTATGCCAATTAAGCTAGATGTTCCCTGAGACCATGGTCTCCACAGCCCTCAGCCCAGCAATTCGGTCCCTCAGGGAGTTTGGATTATCTCTGGAGCTTCCATGACCATACCTTGTACAAGTTGTTCTGGCTTCCCCAATATTGTGTACTGTCTTACCCTTCACCAAAATTCCAACTTATCTGTTGTCTATTTAGTGTTTTTCCTTCCCCATCCGTCCCCTCCCTCATAACCATCAAAGATTGTTTCTTTTTGTGTGTAAGCCTTTCCATGAGTTTTTACAGTAGTGGTCTCATACAATATTTGTCCTTCTATGATTAACTTATTTCACTCAGCATAATGCCCTCCAGATTCATCCATGTTATGAGATGCTTCACAGATTCATCAGTGTTCTTTATTGTTGCGTAATACTCCATTGTGTGTATGTATCACAGTTTGTTTATCCATTCACCTGTTGATGGATGTCTAGGTTGTTTACATCTTTTTGATATTGTGAGCAATGCTGCAGTGAACATGGGTGTGCATATGTCTATTCGTGAGATGACTCTTATTTCTCTAGGATATATTCCTAGGAGTGGGATTGCTGGATCATATGGTATTTCTATTTCTAGCTTTCTAAAGAAGTGCCGTATCATTTTCCAAAAAGGTTGTATCATTTCACATTGCTACCAGTAGTACATCAGAGTTCCTATCTCCTTGCAGCCTCTCCAACATTTGTTATTTCCTGTATTTGTGATTTGTGCCAGTAATGCCGGGGTGAAATGGTATCTCAGTGTGGTTTTGATTTGTATTTCTCTGATGGCTAGTGATCTCGAGTATTTCCTCATGTGTCTGTTGGCCGCTTGAATGTCTTCCTTGGTGAAGTGGCTGTTCATTTCCTTTGCCCATATTTGAACTGGATTATTTGTCTTTTTGTTGTAGAAGTATTGGATTTTCTTGCAGATTTTAGAGACTAGACCTTTGTCTGATTTGTAATAGCCAAATTTTTTTTCCCGAGTCTGTAGGTTCTTTTTTCACTCTTCTGGTGAAGCCTTTTGATGAGCATAAGTGTTTAATTTTTAGAAGATCCCAGTTATCTAGCTTATCTTCTGGAGTTTGTGTGTTGTTCGTTTTGGTTTGTGTCCTGTTAATGCTGTGTATTAGGGCCTCTAGTGTTGATCCTATTTTTTCTTCTATGAACTTCATAGTTTTTGGCTTTATGTTCAGGTCTTTAATTCATTTTGAATTCGTTTTTGTATAAGGTGTGAGGTTTGGGTCCTGTTTCTTTTTTTTTTGAAGATGGACGTTCAGTTTTGCCAGTACCATTTGTTAAAAAGACTGTCCTTTCCCCATTTGATGGACTTTGGGCCTTGGGCCCTCGTCGAAGATCATGTGACCATAGGTGGATGGATTTACATCTGGATTCTCAATTCTGTTGTTTTAGTCAGTGTATCTATTGATGTACTACTACCAGACTATTTTGACTACCGTAGCTGTATAGTAGGCTCTGAGGTCAGGTACTGTGAGTCCTCCTACTTTATTCTTCTTCTTCAACAGTGCTTTACTTATCCGGGGCTTCTTCCTTTTCCATATAAAGTTAATGGTAATTTTTTCCATCTCTTTAAAAAGTGTTGATGGTATATAGATTGGGATCACATTGTATTTGCAAATTGCTGTGGGAAGAATTGTCATTTTCACAATGTTGAGCCTATGTATCCATGAGCATGGTATGTTTTTCCAGTTCATGTATGTCTGTTTTGGTTTCTTGCAGCAGTGTTTTGTAGTTTTCTTTGTATGGGTCTTTTACATCCCTGGTCAGATTTATTCCTAAGTATTTTATTTTTTCAGGGGCTATTATAAATGGTATTGTTTTCCTGATCTCCTTTTCATTGTCCTCTCTTATTGGTGTATAGGAATCCCACTGATTTTTGTATGTTTATCTTCTATCCTGCTAATCTGCTGAATCTTTCTACTAGTCCCAGTAGTTTTCTCATGGAGTCTTTTGGGTTTTCTGTGTATAGTATATCATCTGCAAATAGGGACAGTTTAATGTCTTCATTACCAATTTGGATTCCCTTTATTTCTTTTTCTTGCCTTTATTGCTTTAGCTAGGACCTCCAGTACAATGTTAAGTAGGAGTGATGATAAAGGGCATCCTTGTCTTGCTCCTGTTCTCAGGGGGAATGATTTCAGGCTCTCTCCATTAAGAATGGTGTTGGCCATTGGTTTTGCATAAATGCCCTTTATTATGTTGAGAAATTTCCTTTCTATACCTATTTTATTGGGCGTTTTTATCAGAAATAAAAAAAAGAAAAAAATTTTTTTTCTTTTTTATCAGAAATAGACTTTGTCAAATACCTTTTCTGTGTCAATTAAGATGATCATGTGATTCTTTCCTTTTATTTATGTGGTGCGTTATGTTGATTGATTTTCTAATGTTGAACCATACTTGCATACCTTGTATGAATCCTACTTGGTCGTGGTGTATTATTTTTTTGATATGATGCTGAATTGTATTGGCTAGAATTTTTGTTGAGAATTTTGGCACCTATACTTATGTGAGATATTGGTCTGTTAGTTTTCTTTTTATGTGGTGTCTTTGGCTGGTTTTTGTATCAGGGTTATGCTGGCTTCATAGAACGAATTCGGAACTATCACTTCCTTTTCTATGTTCTGAAATAGTTTGAGTAGTACTGGTGTAAGCTCTTCTCTGAATGTTTGGTAGAATTCTCCAGTGAAGCCATCTGGGCTGGGGCTTTTTTTGTTGTTTTGGGGAGTTTTTTAAATTACCTTTTCAATCTCTATTATTGTTATGAGTCTGTTCAGATTTTCAACATGATTTTGTGTTAGTTTGGGTAGGTAGTGTGTTTCCAGAAATTTGTTTATTTCCTCTAGGTTTTCAAATTTGTTGCAGTATAGTTTTTAGCTTTTCATAATACTCTGTTACGATCCTTTTTATTTCAGTTGGGTCTGTTTTAATGTCTCCCATTTCATTTCTTATTTGGTTTGTTTGTGTCCTCTTGTGTTTTTCTTTTGTCTGTTCGGCTAGTGGTTTGTCGATTTTGTTGATCCTTTCAAAGAACCAGCTTTTGGTTTTGCTGATTCTTTCTATTGTTTTGCTGTTCTCCATTTCATTTATTTCTACTCTGATCTTTATTATTTCCCTTCTTCGGGTGGCTGTGGGCTTCTTTTGCTGTTCTCTTTCTATTTGTTCAAGTTGTGTAGCTAATGTTATGATTTTGTCCCTTTCTTCTTTTTTGATGTATGCATCTATTGCTATAAATTGACCTCTGAGCACTGCCTTTGCTGAGTCCCAAAGGTTTTAGTACGATGTGTTTTCATTCTTGTTTGATTCTAGGAATTTTTTGATTCCATCTCTGATTGCTTCTATTACCCAGTGGTTTTTAAGCAGGGTGTTATTCAGTTTCCATGTAACTTTTTATCCTCGCTCTTCTTGTTGTTAATTTCTACTTTGATGGTGTTTTGTCAGAGAAGATACTTTGTATTATCTTAGTGTTTTGGATTTTGTTGACAATTGCTCTGTGGTCTAAGATGTGGTCTATTCCGGAGAGCGTTGGAAAAGAATGTGTACTTTGCAGCTTTTGGCTGGAGTGTTCAGTATATGTCTATGAGGTCAAGTTGGCTGATTGTGCCCTTTAGCTCTTCTGTATCGTTGCTGAGTTTCTTTCTAGATGTTCTGTCCTTTACTGAGAGTGGTGTGTTGAAGTCTCCTATGATTATTGTGGCACTGTCAACTTCTCTTTTCAGTGCTGTTAGAGTTTGTTTTATGTATTTCGGAGCCCTGTCATTGGGTGCATAGATATTTATTATGGCTAAGTCTTCATGATGGATTGCCACTTTAATCATTATATACTGCCCTTCTTTGCCTTTTATGGTGGATTTTGTTTTAAGGTATATTTTATTTGAGATTAGTATTACCACTTCTGCTCTTTTTTGGTAGTTATTTGGTTGATATATTTTTTCCATCCTTTGATTTTTAATAAATTTATGTCTTTGTTTCTAAGGTGTGTCTCTTGTAGACAGCATTTTGATGGATCCTGGTTTTTTTTTTTTTTAAATCCATTTTGTCACTCTTTGTCTCTTTATGGTTGCATTTAGGCTATTTATATTCAGTGTAATTATTGACAGGTGTGTGAGTTTGTTGCTGTCATTTTGTAGTGCTTTTTTTTTTTTTTTGTGGTGTTGACATTTTCTTTGTTCCTCTTACCCTCCTGTACTAAACTACATTTGTTTGTGGATTTCTTTTTCGTTTCTTTTGTTTTTGTGGATTTTCTTTTTGTTGACACTTTATGTTTTCTTCTTTATTTTGATGAGTAGTTTTGTTACCTTTCTTTGTGGTTACCTTGAAATTTACCCTTATCTTCCTAAGTTTGAACCAGTCTATTATCACTCGGTATTGCCTTGCCTTTTTCTCCATTAGAAAGTTGTATAGCTACACTGTTATTTCCTCTTTTATTTTTCTGACCTTGTCGTCCTATACAGATTAAGCTCTCTGGTTCCCTGTTGTAATACTTTTGGTTTTGGATAGGCCTTGAGAGTTCATTTCCTAGGTTGTCATCTGCCTGGTACAATCTTGCCTACTAGATGTTGTTTGTTCTCACACCGAAGGGCTCCCTTTAATAATTCTTGTAGGTTTAGTTTTTACATATTCCCTTAATTTCAGTTTATCTGGAAATGCCCTAGTTTCACCATCATGTTTGAATGAGTGTTTTGCAGCATATATTATTCTCAGATGGTAAATTTTTCCTTTCAAAGTTCTATATATGTCATCCCATTGCCTTCTTGGCTGCATGGTTTCTGCCAGATAATCAGAGCTTAGTCTTATTGTTTCTCCTCTTTATGTGACTTTTTGTTTTTCTCGAGCTGCTCTCAGGATTTTCTCTTTGTCTTTGGTCTTAGTGAGTGTGATTATGATATGCCTTGGTGATTTTCTTTTGGGGTCTATCCTATATTGGGTTTGTTGAGCTTCTTGGATGGTCAGCTTTTGATCTTTCATGATATTAAGGAAGTTTTCTGTCAGCAATTCTTCAGTGATCCTCTCTGTGTTTTCCGTTTTCTCCCCCTTCTGGAACTCTGATCAGTGGCAAATTTTTGCTTTCGACTGTATCCCACATAATTATCAGGGTTTCTTCATTTTTTTTTCTGATTTTTTTCTCTGACAGAGTTATATCCAAGTGTTTGTCTTCAATTTTGCTGATCCTGTCTTCCATAATTTCAAACCTGCTCCTCAGCCCTTCTGTGACACTGTCCATTTCTGAAATCCTGTTGTTCATCTTTTGGGTTTCTAATTGTTGTGTTTGTGTGATTTCTAGTTGTCATGGATTGAATTATGTACCCTTCAAAATGTATCAGCTTGGTTAGGCCATGTGTGGTTGTACTCCATTTCATAATTTTCATATGTGTTATAAATATAATCTTTGCCTGTGGTTAAAATGATTAAGGTGGGATTGTAACACCACCCTTACTCAGGTCACCTTCCTGATCCAATGTAAAAGGAGTTTCCCTGGGACGTGGCCAGCACCACTTTTTTTTTTTAGTTAACTTTTATTAAGCTTCAAGTGAACGTTTACAAATCCAATCAGTCTGTCACATATAAGTTTACATACATCTTACTCCGTACTCCCACCTGCTCTTCCCCGTTGAGTCAGCCCTTTCAGTCTCTCCTTTCGTGACAATTTTGCCAGCTTCCCTCTCTCTCTATCCTCCCATCCCCCCTCCAGACAAGAGCTGCCAACACACTCTCAAGTGTCCACCTGATATAATTAGCTCACTCTTCATCAACATCTCTCTCCCACCCGCTGACCAGTCCCTTTCATGTCTGATGAGTTGTCTTCGGGGATGGTTCCTGTCCTGTGCCGACAGAAGGTCTGGGGAGCATGGCTGCCGGGATTCCTCTAGTCTCAGTCGGACCATTAAGTATGGTCTTTTTATGAGAATCTGGGGTCTGCATCCCACTGATCTCCTGTTCCCTCAGGAGTTCTCTGTTGTGCTCCCTGTCAGGGCAGTCATCGACTGTGGCCGGGCACCAACTAGTTCTTCTGGTCTCAGGGTGATGTAGGTCTCTGGTTCATGTGGCCCTTTCTGTCTCTTGGGCGCTTAGTTGTCGTGTGACCTTGGTGTTCTTCATTTTCCTTTGCTCCAGGTGGGTTGAGACCAATTGATGCATCTTAGATGGCCACTTGTTAGCCTTTAAGACCCCAGATGCCACATTTCAAAGTGGGATGCAGAATGTTTTCATAATAGAATTATTTTGCCAATTGACATAGAAGTCCCCTCAAACCATGTTCCCCAGACCCCCGCCCCTGCTCCGCTGACCTTTGAAGCATTCATTCTATCCTGGAAACTTCTTTGCTTTTGGTCCAGTCCAATTGAGCTGACCTTCCATGTATTGAGTGTTGTCTTTCCCTTCACCCAAAGCAGTTCTTATCTACTGATTAATCAATAAAAAACCCTCTCTCTCCCTCCCTCCCTCCCCCCTTTGTAACCACAAAAGTATGTGTTCTTCTCAGTTTTTACTATTTCTCAAGATCTTATAATAGTGGTCTTATACAATATTTGTCCTTTTGCCTCTGACTAATTTCGCTCAGCATAATGCCTTCCAGATTCCTCCATGTTATGAAATGTTTCACAGATTCGTCACTGTTCTTTATCGATGCGTAGTATTCCATTGTGTGCCTATACCACAATTTATTTACCCATTCATCCGTTGATGGACACCTTGGTTGCTTCCAGCTTTTTGCTATTGTAAACAGAGCTGCAGTAAACATGGGTGTGCATATATCTGTTTGTGTGAAGGCTCTTGTATCTCTAGGGTATATTCCGAGGAGTGGGATTTCTGGGTTGTGTGGTAGTTCTATTTCTAACTGTTTAAGATAACGCCAGATAGATTTCCAAAGTGGTTGTACCATTTGACATTCCCACCAGCAGTGAATAAGAGTTCCAATCTCTCCGCAGCCTCTCCAACATTTATTATTTTGTGTTTTTTGGATTAATGCCAGCCTTGTTGGTGTGAGATGGAATCTCATCGTAGTTTTAATTTGCATTTCTCTAATGGCTAATGATCGAGAGCATTTTCTCATGTGTCTGTTGGCTGCCTGAATATCTTCTTCAGTGAAATGTGTGTTCATATCCTTTGCCCACTTCTTGATTGGGTTGTTTGTCTTTTTGTGGTTGAGTTTTGACAGAATCATGTAGATTTTAGAGATCAGGCGCTGGTCGGAGATGTCATAGCTGAAAATTCTTTCCGAGTCTGTAGGTGGTCTTTTTACTCTTTTGGTGAAGTCTTTAGATGAGCAGAGGTGTTCGATTTTTAGGAGCTCCCAGTTATCGGGTTTCTCTTCATCATTTTTGGTAATGTTTTGTATTCTGTTTATGCCTTGTATTAGGGCTCCTAGGGTTGTCCCTATTTTTTCTTCCATGATCTTTATCGTTTTAGTCTTTATGTTTAGGTCTTTGATCCACTTGGAGTTAGTTTTTGTGCATGGTGTGAGGTATGGGTCCTGTTTCATTCTTTTGCAAATGGATATCCAGTTATGCCAGCACCATTTGTTAAAAAGACTATCTTTTCCCCAATTAACTGACACTGGTCCTTTGTCAAATATCAGCTGCTCATACGTGGATGGATTTATATCTGGGTTCTCAATTCTGTTCCATTGGTCTATGTGCCTGTTGTTGTACCAGTACCAGGCTGTTTTGACTACTGTGGCTGTATAATAGCTTCTGAAATCAGGTAGAGTGAGGCCTCCCACTTTCTTCTTCTTTTTCAGTAATGCTTTGCTTATCCAGGGCTTCTTTCCCTTCCATATGAAATTGGTGATTTGTTTCTCTCTCCCCTTAAAATATGACATTGGAATTTGGATCAGAAGTGCGTTATATGTATAGATAGCTTTTGGTAGAATAGACATTTTTACTATGTTAAGTCTTCCTATCCATGAGCAAGGTATGTTTTTCCACTTAAGTATGTCCTTTTGAATTTCTTGTAGTAGAGCTTTGTAGTTTTCTTTGTATAGGTCTTTTACATCCTTGGTAAGATTTATTCCTAAGTATTTTATCTTCTTGGGGGCTACCGTGAATGGTATTGATTTGGTTATTTCCTCTTCGGTGTTCTTTTTGTTGATGTAGAGGAATCCAACTGATTTCTGTATGTTTATTTTATAACCTGAGACTCTGCCAAACTCTTCTATTAGTTTCAGTAGTTTTCTGGAGGATTCCTTAGGGTTTTCTGTGTATAAGATCATGTCATCTGCAAATAGTGATAACTTTACTTCCTCCTTGCCAATCCGGATACCCTTTATTTCTTTGTCTAGCCTAATTGCCCTGGCTAGGACTTCAAGTACGATGTTGAATAAGAGCGGTGATAAAGGGCATCCTTGTCTGGTTCCCGTTCTCAAGGGAAATGCTTTCAGGTTCTCTCCATTTAGAGTGATATTGGTCGTTGGCTTTGCATAGATGCCCTTTATTATGTCGAGGAATTTTCCTTCAATTCCTATTTTGGTAAGAGTTTTTATCATAAATCGGTGTTGGACTTTGTCAAATGCCTTTTCTGCATCAATTGATAAGATCATGTGGTTTTTATCTTTTGTTTTATTTATGTGATGGATTACATTAATGGTTTTTCTGATATTAAACCAGCCTTGCATACCTGGTATAAATTCCACTTGATCAGGGTGAATTATTTTTTTGATGTGTTGTTGGATTCTATTGGCTAGAATTTTGTTGAGGATTTTTGCATCTATGTTCATGAGGGATATAGGTCTGTAATTTTCTTTTTTTTGTAATGTCTTTACCTGGTTTTGGTATCAGGGAGATGGTGGCTTCATAGAATGAGTTGGGTAGTATTCCGTCCTTTTCTATGCTTTGAGATACCTTCAGTAGTAGTGGTGTTAACTCTTCTCTGAAAGTTTGGTAGAACTCTGCAGTGAAGCCGTCCGGGCCAGGGCTTTTTTTTTGTTGGAAGTTTTTTGATTACCGCTTCAATCTCTTTTTTTGTTATGGGTCTATTTAGTTGTTCTACTTCTGAATGCGTTAGTTTAGGTAGGTAGTGTTTTTCCAAGAATTCATCCATTTCTTCTAGGTTTTCAAATTTGTTAGAGTACAATTTTTTGTAGTAATCTGAAATGATTCTTTTGATTTCATTTGGTTCTGTCGTGATGTGGTCCTTCTCGTTTCTTATTCGGGTTATTTGTTTCCTTTCCTGTATTTCTTTAGTCAGTCTAGCCAATGGTTTATCAATTTTGTTAATTTTTTCAAAGAACCAGCTTTTGGCTTTGTTAATTCTTTCAATTGTTTTTCTGTTCTCTAATTCATTTAGTTCAGCTCTCATTTTTATTATTTGTTTTCTTCTGGTGCCTGATGGGTTCTTTTGTTGCTCACTTTCTATTTGTTCAAGTTGTAGGGACAGTTCTCTGCTTTTGGCTCTTTCTTCTTTTTGTATGTGTGTATTTATTGATATAAATTGGCCTCTGAGCACTGCTTTTGCTGTGTCCCAGAGGTTTTGATAGGAAGTATTTTCATTCTCGTTGCATTCTATGAATTTCGTTATTCCCTCCTTGATGTCTTCCATAACCCAGTCTTTTTTCAGGAGGGTATTGTTCAGTTTCCAAGTATTTGATTTCTTTTCCCTAGTTTTTCTGTTATTGATTTCTGGTTTTATTGCCTTGTGGTCTGAGAAGATGCTTTGTAATATTTCGATGTTTTGGACTCTGCAAAGGTTTGTTTTATGACCTAATATGTGGTCTATTCTAGAGAATGTTCCATGTGCACTAGAAAAAAAAGTATACTTTGCAGCAGTTGGGTGGAGAGTTCTGTATAAGTCAATGAAGTCAAGTTGGTTTATTGTTGTAAGTAGGTCTTCCGTGTCTCTATTGAGCTTCTTACTGGATGTCCTGTCCTCCGAAAGTGGTGTGTTGAAGTCTCCTACTATAATTGTGGAGGTATCTATCTCACTTTTCAATTCTGTTAAAGTTTGATTTATGTATCTTGCAGCCCTGTCATTGGGTGCATAAATATTTAATATGGTTATGTCTTCCTGATCAATTGTCCCTTTTATCATTATATAGTGTCCTTCTTTATCCTTTGTGGTGGATTTAAGTCTAAAGTCTATTTTGTCAGAAATTAATATTGCTACTCCTCTTCCTTTTTGCTTATTGTTTGCTTGATATATTTTTTTCCATCCTTTGAGTTTTAGTTTGTTTGTGTCTCTAAGTCTAAGGTGTGTCTCTTGTAGGCAGCATATAGATGGATCGTGTTTCTTTATCCAGTCCGTGACTCTTTGTCTCTTTATTGGTGCATTTAGTCCATTTACATTCAGCGTAATTATAGATAAATAAGTTTTTAGTGTTGTCATTTTGATGCCTTTTCATGTGTGTTGTTGGCAATTTCATTTTTCCACATACTTTTTTGCGCTGAGACGTTTTTCTTAGTAAATTGTGAGATCCTCATTTTCATAGTGTTTGACTTTATGTTAGTTGAGTCGTTAACGTTTTTCTTGAGTTATGGAGTTGTTATACCTTTTTGTGGTTACCTTAGTATTTACCCCTATTTTTCTAAGTAAAAACCTAACTTGTATCGTTCTATATCGCCTCGTATCACTCTCCATCTGGCAGTTCAATGCCTCCTGTATTTAGTCCCTGTTTTTGATTATTGTGATCTTTTACCTATTGACTTCCATGATTCCCTGTTATGTGTATTGTTATTTATTTATTTAATCTTAATTTGTTTGTTTTTGTGATTTCCCTATTTGAGTTGATATCAGGACATTCTGTTTTGTGACCTTGTATTAAGCTGGTATCTGATATTATTGGTTTTCTGACCAAACAATATCCTTTAGTATTTCTTGTAGCTTTGGTTTGGTTTTTGCAAATTCTCTAAACTTGTGTTTATCTGTAAATATCTTAATTTCGCCTTCATATTTCAGAGAGAGTTTTGCTGGATATATGATCCTTGGCTGGCAGTTTTTCTCCTTCAGTGCTCTGTATATGTCGTCCCATTCCCTTCTTGCCTGCATGGTTTCTGCTGAGTAGTCTGAACTTATTCTTATTGATTCTCCCTTGAAGGAAACCTTTCTTTTCTCCCTGGCTGCTTTTAAAATTTTCTGTTTATCTTTGGTTTTGGCGAGTTTGATGATAATATGTCTTGGTGTTTTTCTTTTTGGATCAATCTTAAATGGGGTTCGATGAGCATCTTGGATAGATATCCTTTGGTCTTTCATGATGTCAGGGAAGTTTTGTGTCAGGAGTTCTTCAACTATTTTCTCTGTGTTTTCTGTCCCCCCTCCCTGTTCTGGGATTCCAATCACCCGCAAGTTATCCTTCTTGATAGAGTCCCACATGATTCTTAGGGTTTCTTCATTTTTTTTAATTCTTTTATCTGATTTTTTTTCAGCTATGTTGGTGTTGATTCCCTGGTCCTCCAGATGTCCCAGTCTGCATTCTAATTGCTCAAGTCTGCTCCTCTGACTTCCTGTTGCGTTGTCTAATTCTGTAATTTTATTGTTAATCTTTTGGATTTCTACATGCTGTCTCTCTATGGATTCTTGCAACTTATTAATTTTTCCACTATGTTCTTGAATAATCTTTTTGAGTTCTTCAACAGTTTTATCGGCGTGTTCCTTGGCTTTTTCTGCAGTTTGCCTTATTTTGTTTCTGATGTCTTGAAGCATTCTGTAAATTAGTTTTTTATATTCTGTATCTGATAATTCCAGGATTGTATCTTCATTTGGGAAAGATTTTGATTCTTTTGTTTGGGGGGTTGGAGAAGCTGTCATGGTCTGCTTCTTTTTGTGGTTTGATATGGACTGCTGTCTCCGAGCCATCACTGGGAAACTAGTTTTTCCAGAAAATCCGCTGACTGGTACGCTGGCTCCAGGCTCTGAAAACAATCGCTGCCTCTCCGTATTTGTTCGTTCTCCATCTCTAAATCTGTGTTTGTTGTTCAGGGTTCGTAGATTTTTATGTATGTGATCGATTCACTTGTTTTTCTGAGTCTTTGTTGCAAGAGGGATCCGCGGTAGCGTCCACCTAGTCCGCCATCTTGGCCCCGTCTCCGCCAGCACCACTTTTTATCTCTCAAGAGATAAAAGGAAAGGGAAGCTAACAGACAGTTGGGGACCTCATACCACCAAGAAAGCAGCACCAGGAGCAGAGGGCGTCCTTTGAACATGGGGTCCCTGCACCTGAGAGACTCCTTGACCAGGGGAAGATTGAGGACAAGGACCTTCTTCCAGAGCTAACAGAGAAAGAAAGTCTTCCCTCGGAGCTGATGCCCTGAATTTGGACTTGTAACCTACTAGAAACCAAAACTAAACCCATTGCCATCAAGTGGATTCCAACTCATAGTGGCCCTATAGGACAGAGTAGAACTGCCCCCTAGGGTTTCCAAGGAGCGCCTGGTGGATTTGAACTGCTGACGTTTTGGTTAGCAGCCGTAGCTCCTAACCACTATGCCAGCAGAGTTTCCAACCTACTAGAGTGTGAGAGAATAAATTTCTCTTTATTAAAGCCATCCACTTGTGGTATTTCTGTTGTGGCAGCACTAGATGACTAAGACACTAGTTGTAATTTAGTTTGGCTTTTTATTCCTGTATTATTTCCCTGAATTCTTCCTTTTTTTTGTCTGTGTGTTCCATGAATTTGTCTATTTTTTCCTCATTTTTGTCTTCTTTTTGCTTTGACTCTTTGATGGCCCTGAAGATTAGAGATTTGACTTCTGTATCAGGTAGTTCTGGTGCCTTTTCTTCTACTGGGAATTCATCTGGTGTTTTATTTTGGACGCATACTGGAACCACCCTGTCCTGTTTTTTTAATATGCTTTGCTATTGTCTGCTGTCTTCGAGACATTCAGTAGTTATTTTCTTCATTTATTGATTGTAGCTCTGTTTGTTTCATCCTGCTTTTTTTATTTGGTTACGTCTGAGCAGGTGGGCTGTGCGTTCTTTGCTGTTTACCTATCTGTGATCACAATACTTTTCACCTCCTTGTCCAATGGGTAGGTCCAGTCACTCAACTATGGTGCAGCAAGGAGGTCTAGCTGAAGGGGAGTGGCTGGGATGGGTAGTTTGTGGCACACACTAGTGCTGACAGGGCGGGCCGGGAATCAGTGCTGGGCAGGTTCCAGTAGGCTGTGCCTGTGCTGCTCGGGGGTGTGATATTCAGTGCATGGTGAAGTTAGGCAGGATGGAGCGGGGAGGTTGTGATATGTGGAGCGAATACGGGTATGCAAAAGAGGAAAGACAGGAGAGAGAAACAGGGGTCAAAAAAAAAAAAGTGGAGAGATGAGAAACCAATAAGTGGAGAAAAACAAAAAGGAAAAAATTGGGGGAGAATAACTAGATAAAAATTTGGAAAAAAAAAAAGCTCCCAGGGCTACCACCAGTGTGGCTGCAAAAACTGGGGAGGGATCCCAGGCTGTGCAATATAGTCTGGCTAGAGAGGATATTGATGTCACAGAGAGCCAGGTATTCAGGAGAGAGGAAAAGAAGGCAAGTATAGAGTGACGAGAATTGAGAAATGAAGAAAGACAGAAAGGAAAAAAGAGAGAGAGAGAGAGAAAGAAAGTAAAAGGAAAACCCCCTAGGGATCTCATCTTCGTGTTTGAGCAGATTTGGGAGTGGCTCCTAAGCCAAAAAAAAAAAATTTTTTTTTTTTTTTTCCTAAGCCATGAAGTGCAGCCCGGCTAGAAGGGGCTCCCAAGCCATGAACAGAAAAAGAAAACGAACAAATGAACAAAGAAAAACAAAACAAGAGCCTTTCAAAAGGAAGCAAAGTTGGCACACAGAGCCAAGTGTTCAAGAGAAGGATGGGGGGAGGTGGTGGGAGGCATGGAAGAAACCAAAAGAAACAGAAGAAAGCAATGCCAGCAACAAATGGCACTGAGTGTGGGTGGCATGAATCCAAGCACCCTGGGGTCGGAGCAGTTGCCTTCTAGCTAACAGGCTGTGGCCGGTGCGAAGCAGAGGAGGCCGAGGATGGGGGGAATAAGGGTGGGGACAGGAAAGTATATATCGCTGGTTACCAGGTGCTCTGTCTCCTGCTGGGAACTTCGTGAAGCTGCTTTCCCATACTCCCTGTCTGCAGATATCTGATGTGGGTGGGGCGAATCCAAGTGGCATGGATGCTATACTTCCTGGCTGGCTGAGACACCACTGCCAGCCAGGAAGCACAGAGGTAGAGCAGCATAGAAAGGGTGGGGAGTGGGGAAGTCTGCATCGCTTGTTACCAGGTGTTCTGTCTCCTGCTGAGAGCTCTGTGGAACTGCTTTCCTGTGTTCCCTTCCTGCTGATCTCTGACAGGAGTCCAAGATGGCAAATCCGTGCTGTGTTAGCTAATAGGGGACCTCCACATGTACCTCTTCTCGGTCTCTGTTCTCTGTCAGATTCTTATTCCATTCGGTGCTTGGCTGAGTTCTTTATCTCTTCCTTTGACACCTTGGGTACCAGGACTGACCTTTGTCTCTGTTTTGCTTAGTTTTTTGGGTCTTTGCCTTGGAGGGATGGTGTGGTGCTTCTGTCTGTGGTGAAATGTTGGCTGGGATTTTCTGTTACGATTCTTTTAATTTCAGTTGGGTCTGTTGTAATATTGCCCATCTCATTTCTTATTCAGGTTATATGCTTCCTCTCCTGTTTTTCTTTTGTCTGTTTGGCCAGTGGTTTATTGATTTTGTTGATCTTTTCAGAGAACCAGCTTTTGGTCTTGTTAACTCTTTCAACTGTTTTTCTGTTCTCTATTTCATTTTTTCTTTTTTTAATTTTCTTTTTTATTTCATTTAATTCTGTTCTAATTTTTGTTATATGCTTTCTTCTGGGGCCTGAGGGTTTCTTTGGCTGCTTTCTTTCTGTTTGCATTGCAGATAATTCTTTGATTTCGGCCCTTTCTTCTTTTTGGATGTGTGCATTTATTGCTATAAATTGACCTCTGAACACTGCTTTTGTTGTGTCCCAAAGGTTCTGGTAGGAGATGTTTTCATTCTCATTTGAGTCTATCAATTTCTTTATTCTTTTTGAATGTGTGCATTTATTGCTATAAATTGACCTCTGAACACTGTTTTTGTTGTGTCCCAAAGATTCTGGTAGGAAATGTTTTCATTCTCATTTGAGTCTATCAATTTCTTTATTCCATCTGTAATTTCTTCTATAACCCAGTAGTTTTTGAGCAAGGTGTTGTTCAGTTTCCATATGTTTGATTTCTTTTTCCTTGCTTTTTCTATTATTGATGTCTACTTTTATGGCTTTATCATCAGAAAAGATGCTTTGTAATATTTCAATGCTTTGGATTCTGTTAAGGCTTGCTTTATGACCTAATATGTGTTCCACTCTGGAGAGTGTTCCATGGTGTGTTGGAAAAGAAAGTATACTTGGCTGCTGTTGGGTGCAGTGTTCTGTATATGTCCATCAGTTCAAGTTGGTTGATTGCGGCATTTTCTTTCCAGATGTTCTGTCCTTCACTGAAAGTGGTGTATTGAAGTTTCCTACTATTATTGTGGCGCTATCTCTCTTTTCAGTGCTGTTAGAGTTTGTTTTATGTATCTTGCAGCCCTGTCATTGGGTGTGTAAATATTTGTTATGCTTATATCCTCCTGGAATATTGACTCTTTAATCAT